>NC_091521.1:13578357-13895583 GCF_041682495.2 Bombus fervidus | reverse complement strand
TGTCATAAGTCGAAGATTATTGCTAGATGCGTCGAATGTTAAAAAAGATTATGAACGATCGGTTCTGAATTTTTATCGTGTTGTTGTATCATGAACGTGACCAAAAGTCTTTTAAATTTGCATCAACAACCCCTGATACTGCGATCTGCTTAAAAGATTTTAATAAAGCTATAACATATGTATACAGAGATGTACACAAAGAGATTTTTTTTCTGGAGAGACAGCAAAGCAGAATTCGTTACTTATTTAGTAGTTATGCGTGCACAACTTCCTTGGTCATGAACATAAAGAAACGTGGGATGTCACAGTTTTTAATTAGATGTAAACGTTCAACCGGCAGAGTTGCGAATTTTAATAACACGTCGCAGCCGCCGCTCCTTTTCAGCTTTCGCATTGCCACTGGGCAATGGCCGCGCCTCCGTTTCTGTCCGGAGAACACTTCATTTCCGAATTCGTGTTCGTTGAATTCGGGCTCGTAAATTCAACCGAACGAAAAGAAGACAGGGGAGTGAAGCGGTGAACGAACAAAAGCGTCTTACAAAATGCGCGATTTTTCTCTTCTCCTACGATATATTCTCCACTCCGTAAACCCTTTCCACTTCCCCACCTTTCTTTCAAAAAAAAAAAAAAAAAAAAAAATGGTTCGACCACACCAGATATTATCTCTTTAAATTGCGTTTTGTGCAAATGTACCGTGGCGCGATATAACTACGTAATTTCGGATTCATGACAAGCGATTATCGACTTCCGGTGAGTTCCACCGGCTCAGGAGGAACTCTCACTTCGTAAAAGCTCGACGAAGAGCCGGGGAAGTAGCGTTGCGGAAGATGGCTTGCAGTGAAGTTACGTTTAACGAACCTTCACCGCGCCGTTTCACCGGCTTCCGCTATAACGCTGGGTCTTAAGCTCTTTTTCCGCCTTCCGGTGAGCCGTTAGCTGGCTTCACGGAAACCGGTTGTTTGCGAGACGATGCCGATGGATTGACTTCTCCGCGTCGTTTCTCATTCGATCGCTGCGCATCTACCTGGAAGAGTGTCGGTAGTTAAAAAGTATCGCGATCTCGGCCGATCCTTTTGCGATGCGAGCAAACGTCGGTTTGCTGGACGTATTTATGGCAAGAATCGTAAAACGTAGACGCGCGTTTTTACGATTACGATGGTACAACGGAAGCGAAGGAAACGACGAAATAACGACTAGTTTTGTCGTTGCGCATCTTCCCGAATTGCATGCGCAATTCATCTGAGGTTTGGCTGTAATAATCCTTAAAGTTCATGTCTTATGCCAGTACTTGGGGTTAGCCGACGAAGTAATTAAAATTCCTAGAATTCAAGAACTCGAGAGAAGTTTAGAACTTATATGCTAAATTTGTAAAATTCCACGACAACGAGTCTCACGATTTCTCCGACTACAACAGTTTCGAATAGAGGAATTTTTAAACTATAACGCGATACAAAGTTTCATAACGCGTATCCATTTTTATCAGTGTTATATTTTCACGCATATTCGCTGATTTTAAAATAATAAATAACGGATTATAAAACTTTACAGCCATAGATAGTTTTCACGCATTCAATCACAGAGTGTCAATCATTCGTGTATCACTATCGAAACGTGCCAAACGCGAATTCTCTTTCATTTCATATATCTATCATATTATTCAAGCGCACGTCGGGTTCATAGCATCGACGATAAGATGATTTATTCGAGCCTGATGTATAACATTCGCGAAAGGTGAACACGCTGATCGATTTGTAGCTGCTTCATCGTAGGTGAATTATTTTTCTCGATACTTTTGCAACCAGGCAGTGGAAATTTTAAATCCATTTTAAGCGCCTGAATGTTTCACGGGAAAATACCAAGAGGATGTTTATATATGCAACGTTGCTGCTAGTCCTTTGCTATTTCTTTCGTGAAATATCCTATAAACGTCTAATGCATATTCTATGCTGCCGTCGTTTTCCTCTGCCTCTTTTAATCCTCCCCCATACTCAAGTAATTTCATCTTCAAATGGTTTGTTGATATACTTTCATACTCTTCAATCGAAACTTTCCCCCATATGCTGAAGTGAAAATATGAATAGTTCTCATCAACTTTATTTCCCTGTCTGATATAACTTTGCCCCACAAACTGTTATACTTTCCAAAATATTATTTATCGATACATCATCGAGGAAGTGTATTGGAGAATACGTTTAATGAAAAAAATCAGTACTTTTTGATCTATAGGTTCAAGTAGAGTTGTGGAAGAAGAAGAGCAGGAAGAGGGACGGTCACAGTCAAAGCGATTCAGTCGAACTATGCATATCGTGTTTGCTCACATTACCTAAGTCAGTTTACATTCTTTTCACTTGCGCATAAATTTGTTTTAATTTCCAGTATTTTACAACCAATATTTTAATATTACGCATTACCCATCTGTATTTCAACTAGTTTACTTTTATCGTTAGAAAATAATTTTTTAAATAAAATTTAATAAAATAGAATTTTTAGTAAACTATTATGCACTCTGCGCATCTTCAGGAATTATTTTCACTTTGCGCGAAGCTTCCTGTAAAGTAGATCCTTTAAACGGTAAGAAAGTTTCAACTTTGGATACCTCTGCCTGACCTCCATTTTCTATTTCTCTTTTTTCCTCCACTTCTGCATCTTTTTCGCAACTTACCATGGCAAGACGCTTCAAACGAGGAAGACTACAACAACAATGCGGCGGATTGTACAGATGCAGCAAATGTGTTGGCGTGTAGTTTGCAAACAGGCGAGTTTGGGCGGCGTTGCCTTGCAGCTGTGGCACACGACACCCCCATTACGCGATCGCGTGCACGACACCCCCGTTGAGAGACCGGTAACTGCGATTTCGAAACAACGTGTTTGTGTTCGGACACGGTTAGATGCATGCGGTCCCGAATGCGGAACGACATCGCCTGACAAACTGTTCGAACGGCTAGAAGTGGTTTAGATCTTATCGTAGTAAGGAATCTTCGGAAAGTTTAGTTGTATCAAAGTACAATGATCTATCGTATACTTTTGAGAAACGTTTTAAACATTTACAGATAGTAGAAGATAACCGTAAATAGTATCTGTAGAAGAAGAACGAAAGAGTTACTTTAAAATGATTATACGTGCAAAGGTAAATTAATGTACCAGTTCGGCGTTTTTCTCTTGGCACTAGCCTTTTGAAGTTATTTCTCTATTCATATTTGACCGAAGAAGACGTGTACGAAATCGCGAGTTCTTGGAAATTCGCATCGCCAATGCTTAAGGGAGTTTGCTTACGTGCGGTGGATGCAGAGGATGGAAAACGGGTGGGACGTGTACTACAAGTAAATTATAGCGACCGAATGTTGTTTTAGTCCTGCGGTTGATTCTGGGTGTGTGCGAGCGACGGGGCTACTGTTCGTACCTTAATCGATGGCGAAACGGGATATGTTTGTATCGAAGATAAGGGTTGGTCACGTGGAACGAAGATTTATACAGGTTACTGCTTTGTACAAAGTTGCTGGTTGGATTCAATTATCGATAGGAACGCCTTTAAGTATCGATAAAAACGTAATCGACGATTTTCAGAAACGTTTTACATTCGAGATGCTTTTAATCAAAATTTTTCTCTGAGAAGGGAGGAGTACAATGACGTTTAGTACTTTGGCCAATTTCTCGGGGAGTTAATTAACTCCCGGGATTAAGGAAGCTTACTCTGCTTCCTTTGTATTAATATAGCGAAAGAATATCGATTAATACATATTACACGTCAGACATACACATCAAGCAGCGTACCGGTTAAAATTTCTTTCTCGCGTGAAAATTAATCGTGACGTCAATTCCAAACGGAAGAATGTTTCTACCCTTCTTAAACTGTTGTAACTAAACAGGCTCGTCCGACACAACGTTTCACGATCCCTAAACAACGTCGTCATCCCCTTTATGGAACTAAATTAATTAGCTTGTGTCTGTAGGAAAACAAAGTTACCTACAGAGATGTGGTTTCTCTGGACCGAGAAGAGGGTTGTTTCCTCTCTGGTTGGCTGGTAACGAAGAGGCCAGTGACTTGAGATCCAAACCGAGCTCATTCGGTCAGATAAGAAAGACAAAGGAAAAAAATTAATGGTCCTCCCTTTCCGGTCCATTTTCACGGCCCATTTTTCACGGATCGCGCTCTACAAGGATCGTGGGAACAGCTACGGAATGTGGACTATTGCTTCACAGTGATTTTTCACTACTCCCTGAGAAATGGTAACTGCAACCGTGTCCCGCCATGTCTCGCTGACTCCTACCTATGTCCCTGCCGCGCCCACCGATTCTTTAACCGATACCGAGCAGCCAGTGAATCGTTCGGGAACTACCGCACCGGTGATCTGTTTCGCCGCCCGTGTCGCTGATCGAAAAGATTCTGTTCTCTTTTTAGCGTGGTACACGAAGAATGGTCTCTCGGTTGATCTACTCGAGAAGTCGCTCTTTTTACACTGACGCGCGCGACCGCACTTTATACGTCAACTTTCTTAGAATTTCTCTTTTATTCCTTTTCGAGTATCGAAACTGTTTGCAATTATTTGTTCGAAACTTGGTTTGTTAGAGACGTCTAAACTAATTAAAGTTTCTCGTCAATAATCTTCATTTTTCACGGATATATACCATATATCTCTCTATGTAAAATGACAAGGTTTACGAAAGATAGTTTCCAGTCAGTTTAAACCGCAGCCGAACGCCTAAAATGGCTGGATATGATGAAAGATCTATGAACGATGCGTAGCCGGGTGATAATAAAGTCCGGGTTCGACGCACTCGTTGACGAGTCACGAAATTTTGATAATATCGTTAATAGCGGGAGCCTGGTTAATTAGCGCCTAATGAATTTCAAATGACGGGGGTTAACGATAATAATAAATTATACGTGATAGGGTATCGAAGCCGATGGCCGGCGCTGCGGTTAAGCAACAGTCGGTACGATTACGCTGGTCCAACTATTGATCACTCATTAATGAAACGATCGTCTGATACGTTCGCCGAGTTTCTACCGCGTTCAAGTATCATACACCGCTGGCACACACTTGACAGCTCAATATTTCACCGTGGTCGTCCGGCCTCGATACAGTACCGAGGACGATTACATCAGCCCGTTATTACTGGCAGGATATGCGAATCGGTCAGGACTAATATTAATCTCGACCTGAATAATGCACGGTTTAATCACATCTGACGACCACGATACTAATTTCGAAGGATCTTTTCAATTTTCTTTTCGAATTTCTTACATCGTTGTCATTGTCAGTGACAAAATTCGCTCCGAGAACGAGGCAATCTTTCTCGATAAATCAAGCGAAACGTTCAATTTCCTATGACTAATGTCTCCCACGTGTAAACAGAAAAATTCATGGCTATAAGAACTACTGTGCCCTTCTTCTTGCTCCTCGAATTCCCATCAATAGATTTGGAAGAGCGTATGAAGGTGTTCGTTCATGAGGAATACAATAAGAATCCAATACGACGAATATAGATACGTTTCTCTTTTTTTATCAATTCTATCATGTCACGTAGACGCGGAATTCCGTGAAAAGATGTTCCTGGAAACTGGGGAAACGTGGAAAGCTAGGGAATTCGTTCACGGAAGGACGACCGTGGCTGAACGAATCTTCATCCACTGAAAAAGGCTCTTCCTTTCCAACCTTGTACACGTGTTGTGGCAGTTTCATCCCTTTGATAACGAATTTTCGCCATTTCAACGGATGAATGCATCGCTCTAATGATTTCATTAAACGAATGTTCGTGGTCAGTTATTTACAGAGAGAGAGTTTATTTCTCGTTTCAACTACACCTGTCGGAATATCATTTTTGTTCCAATTCGCTACACATTCGCGTGCGTTCCTTTTGAACCGTGATGCTCGTTGTATCAAGCGAATCGCTGCCATGAAACACTCCTAATTAGCTTAATTAGTGCTTTCACATTGCCTTGAAATGCTAATGGAATTATGCTGGCGTTCATCTTTACGTTACGAGGTAAAAAACGCGGCGCGTGGAGTAGGGGAAAAAAAGATAAAAAGATCGGTGGAGAAAGACAGAGAGAGAGAGAGAGAGAGAGAGAGAGAGAGAGAGAGAGAGAGAGAGAGAGAGAGAGAGAGTGAGAGAGTGAGAGGGGGGAGAAAAGCGTAAACGGGGAGGGAATGGATGAAAGAGCGAAAGAGAAAAGAAACGGCGGGGAAAAAGGCCGCAAATTCTTTTCCAGGTCAAAGGGTTCCTTTCACGTCATCTGCCGTGTGCTCGAGAGCCGCTGAAAATAAAAACGATCTCGCGAAACGTCTTTTCCCTCTCGGCTCTTTCCAAGCTGGACAAGCGAGCCACGAACCCCGTTTCCACAGGGGGCACTTCATTTTTCCACTGCGATGGAAACATGCCTCTGGCGGCTAACCCCTTGATTTCACGTTAATTCGACTCGCACATGATTCATGAGCCACGTATTACTGGTCTTCTAAATGAAATCATATAGCAAAAGTGCCATAGAGCACTGTGCGCCCGATGAAGCTATCCTCTAATTAGATGGTCAAAAGAACGAAGCTTCGTAAAATTCGTGTAACAGGATCTCAGCGACTTGAGTGATTTGAGAACTTCAGATGTTCAGTGACTTACCGATCTCCAAGTATTTCTGGTGCACTGGATCGTATTGATCCCACGTCAAGCTACGGAAACGGCTTTTCTCCCGGCTGGCGAGCAGAAGCGTATCGTTTCGACTGTGGTGATCGATCACGTTCGGGTTCCTGCAAGGAAAGCGTAAATCGTTGTTTAGATACGTACGTATGCACATGGAGACTTGTTCGAATAGCCCGATCGCAGTTCCACCGACTGCTGTTCAGTCGTATTTCACTCTGCTTTCTCTTCGTATTCGAAAGATATTCTCTACGTGTCCTATTACTATTCCTCACAATTCATTTACGTAAATTTCAAGTGATCTATTTGACAAATGGAATCTTACATAAATCTAAGATGTCTTCCAGCAGTGGAATGTTCAACCTTCAAAGTACCCGTTTCTTAATACAGCTACGCTATTTTCAGAATATGCCCATTTATTCGGCGGAAGTGTCTTTGCTTTAAGTAATGATGATTCTATACAGCGTTTTGTTTCATTTTTCCACGTCATCTTATAGAAACTGACAGAGATCAAAATGTAACGTTTATATCGACGGCGTTATTTAGATAATTAACTCGAAGCAACGTGTTTGTGGCGATAGCAGTGAATAGATCGAATAATATACTCTCTATCGATGTCTCTTTATCATACTAGCAAAGACAGATCGAAGCTTCCTAAGCTGTATGGTTTGTCTCAAATAGCATGCTTGTCACGTTACGCGATGATGACCAAACTAATCGAAGCGCAGTCTCCGGTTGTCGATACTCGTTAACCTTTCCGGGAAATGAATGGCTTGGAAGGAGGCGCGTCCAATCCGCAAGCATCGACGAATTAACGCAACAAGTAGCGAATCGAAAGTGAATTAAGCCGCGAGCCGCGACGTGCGCTTTGTTCGCGCGTTTCCAGTCCGGCCACGGACAGGCTGGAAGAACACGGCCACGGAATTCAGAATGTGGTCGGCGATTCGCTTACCAGGATTCGGGACACGATCACGGCATAATTCACTATCGAGAACTTTGCTTGTCCGTGGTTCCGTGCATACAAGAGAGGGGTCGTTGTCCCGTACTGCGACATCGGTTCAATTACGTGGTTACTTTATCCTGTTTTCTGCAGGTAATACGCAATCAAGCCGTTGTTTACAGGAACAGTACACGCGCTTCTCCATCCTTTGACGACACTTGAATTTTTCATGGAAATCGAATCGAGAGACCTAAGGTCGACTAGATATTTTCCTTTGATATACGGTTAGTGGTTTGTGAAATCAGAAACTATAAGAAATCATGTTGGATTGCGCGATATTGTTAAAACTAGCTGTAAAAGTGTTGCGATAGGATATTGAAAATATAAAAAGTGATGTCGCAAGAACATTAAATTAAAAAATAATTACAAGATGATCGTAAAAAATGTTAGTTTGCAGGAGAGATTTTTATTCGGCAATGTCACACGGATAGCACTAAAGTGATTCGAAAGCTGAAAGCGACGTAGGTGCACGAAACATATAGCTGCTCGTGTCTCGCGACCTTTTCTGCCTCTAGGGAGGCAGATCTCGGTGTCAACCGATGGAGAACAAACATGCTCTTTTTACGAGCGAGAAAACATGCGGCGAGAGCTTCAGTTTGCCAGCGAGAATTCGATTTTTTCCGACAAGACATATGAAAACCTCGCTTTAAGACAGCTTCCGAACACCGAAAACTCGGGAAAAATGGTAAACATTGAAAACGCTGTGTGAAAAACGATCCACGAAATTCACAAAGCTCTCAAATCGTTGGAAACAATACGACCGATAGGGAAAGCTGACTGGTCCCATCAACGATGAAAAATCATCCCCTTTTTCGTCGAACGTAATTTTTCAAAGAAAACCGTGCGGTTATCCGGTAACGAATAGCAGCGCTAGAAAAAAAAAAAAAAAAAAAAAAAATTGGATCCCGCATCGAGGTGGTCGGACTTTTGGTGAAGCGGAATTTAATCGACGGAACCAATTGACCGAATTCTATGACGCGCTATGCCGCTTCAAAAAACCATCGATCCGAGTATTCCGCGGCGATAATGGGGAACTGTGGCTGCGTATTATTCGGCCGGACGATTCCGCGAGATTTATAGCTGGGCAGGGGATAAATGTTAAATTTCGTGACGCTTGATTTTGAAGCGGTTTGATGAATCGCGCTCCCAGGCGGCAAAATATTTTCCTGTTTGGCGTATAATCGCGGAAATTGGTCTCGTGGGTTCGCGTGCTAGCGCGAGAATTGCGCACAGAATGATCAGGAATGTAAAATATATCGGTCAAGAACTCTGTTCGAGTTGCCTCGGATGTCTCTGGACGCCGTTGGATCAGCCTCATCACTCGTAAAACATTTAGAAAAGACCCCAAAATATTAGGTAGTCCTTTGTTTGCAGACCTCATTTAGGATCACGGTGAATTTTAACGAATTTAAAGGAGAAAAAGTAAAGCTGGAGGCGTGTAAAGGTCCCTCTGGATCTGGCAGAGAAAGAATCTCCCATCCGCTTTAATTCTGTAATTAAAGAGGTAAATGGTAATTCTCGGACGCCCCAATTGTGCTACTTGCGTTTAAAGCACCAAGTCCCTGACCCGTTTTCAGCTGAAGTATCTTGAACAGAAGTTCCAACAGGCCAATGTATAGTCACGAATTCGGATTTAGTGGATCAAGTGCTTAAAGAGGCGCGTATCGTGCTGGGATCGAGAAGGAGGTGCAGGCGTCATCGTATAAATTCCCTCGACGGTACAATGCTTATCAAAAAGGACCTTTCGATCACGAAGTTCCTCGTCGAATATAGTAATTAGAACAAACTGTTTATAGGTGCAACAGGGAACTTGTTTGAAGTAGATTGAGGTAATAAGGTAGAGAGGATCTGTCTATGTTCAGACAATAGTTAGATGAAAATTTCAACAGTCGTGTTGTTGTTTTCTAGCCGCAATTAAATTACCGTAAATTATCACGAAATGTGAATACAAAGCGCTACTTTACGCCTAAGCTCTTAGACGAATACAATGGAGGCATCCTCGAGTTTCAGAAGCTGTTCACGAATGCTCGAGTGAAATTGCGCTTATACTATATGTGTCCTTCCGTTCTGTTCACGACTTCGTAAGCATCCAGTGCAACAATCTGCGTGCAGTGTATCCGACACATAGAGACAGGCAAACGGATAACCGAATGAATAGATCACGTAATCGTGCGGCAGTAACGATTAAATGGAAATGTTGCACAATCCAAAAGCTGTGATCCAAATTCCGCGGTATGGTTGCATTTTCGCCAAAGAGACGTTCAACGTGATTTCCTGCTTCCCCCTTTCGTGATTTTACATGTGGGAGTTGATCGATTCCATGCATCAAGGATCGATACTATGCGATGGTAAGACCCTACATTTCAATCTCTGCTTCAATGTATCGTGTCGAATCTCTGTGATCACTCCGATAGCGAATTCAGACAGGTAAGACAGTGTGCAGCTGTTCCTTATTAGACAAACGCAACGTAGTCAGCTTCAAAGGTAATGAAGCAAAGTGGGAGTGTCTGTACGGTAGAGTAAATGTAAGATAGCATCGGTATAACGTAGGATGGGTTAGTGTATCGTCAGACAACGAGTATACCGCACGATACACGTATATAAGTACATTGTTCCTGTCGAAAGAAAAATGGCGCGAAAAAGAGTAACAGATTGAACGTAAGCTAAACAGTTACACGCGCGTTTCCACGTTTACCATTTATTACGGACTTTAGTCGAAAATATGTGTGACTTCGAAGTGCAAAAAGGTCCTTGAATTCTTTCGTCGACTATTTTTCAACGTATTCTGTCGCAGCAGTGTAACAAACTGAATGAGAATTCGAGGTAAGCACGGCACGTGGAAAGCTGTTCCCGTTTTCTTTTCCTCGTTTTCGTTCGCTGTTTAAAGCGCACTTTTATCCGTTTCAACCGAGCGGACGCTCGCCTCCTGACTACCGGCACAAACTTTTCGCACAGCCAGAACAAAAAAATGCTACTCCCCGAGACAAGAACTCTACCAGAAATGGCGGTTCAGTTATAACTTTGCGGTGAGTTAATGTAAACGTTAACGAAGTGCAGAACTTGCGATGAACAAAAAGTCGAAGTTCACGGATATACCGATAAGGGGAAATTTAAGATATCAGCTTAAAGAATGGCAAGGTTGCGGCTTATGAAATAAAACCATGGATATCTATAAGTTTTTGTGCAAACATCGTTCTTTTCGCATGAAATAAATTAAGAAATTAGCAACTTCTCGATATGCTCAACTTTCACGCCTTTAATTATACTCTCTAGAAGATCTTTATTCTATTATTATTATTAATCTGAATATCATTGAATCGTTATACAAAACGAAATCTGGCAAGTTCGGTAGCCGATTTGGCGATGATCCAAAGGATTCGAAGCTGTGATGGCTTCAAGATTGGCCCGGCGGTGAGTGAATAGGCAGCCGTAGGAAAGTTGGCAAGCGATTCCAGTCGGCCGACACCTCTCCTCGAGACTTTTTTCGTGTTGATTGTAACTTCGTAGGTGTGTAGCTGTCAGCTTGTTCCTCGTAAGCTGACGGGATTCGGTTAGACGTGACAAGCTTGTTTCAGCGTTCGCACTTCTTCAGCTTCGCGATCAAATTCACGCGAAGAGGCGTTAATAGAAGTGTAGATCGGATATTAAATGTAGTTTGTTTTAATTTAGTACAAATGAGATTTGGTGACTTTACCAAGATCTTAGGGCACGATCCATGTGGACATTTGTAAACAATTTTAAATCGGCTCCTACTAGGAAGGATAAAAATGACTTGTGATCGTTTGATCGTGCATTGATCTATTTCGTTTATCCTGAGTGCAAATTCTCTTTAGAATCGGTTTTTTGTTTATGTGAAATAGAAGGTTTATAATCTTCTTTAATTTTATATTATACAAAGTAACCTGTATCCAACGTCGTTGTTTCAACGTTACTCATAATAATAAGCATTCATGATCATCGCTATCGTACTATCGTAAAAGCGCTTTTCATTTCCTCTAGAAGCAAATCGTTGATTCGCGACCAGGTGAATGAGCAAGCAAATCCAAGCACATTTAATCACAGATAAATTTCATCGTATGAACCGCTCTCTATTATCCGCGAATTAATGACATCGAACGGACAAAGTTTCATTTCCCAAATGTACTGTACGGATCGTGACAGAATTCCAGGAAGCTTGTCTTTTCATCTACCGGAAGTGTGAAATGCCGCGGGTACAGGAGCATCTCGTCCAACGAGCGAATTATTTTGATTAAAATTGCTTCGCGATTGATCGCACACCATCGGTTCCGGTAACGAACGATTTTCCACCGGTAATCCCGTGCTACGATTTCATTCAACGAGCCACTTCTTCTATTTCCTTTTTCAATCACTTCCGTTTTCCGCCAAGGTAGAAACTATTTGTTTACATAGATCGATTGTCTGAAATTTTGTTGAAAGATCGCGGAACAAGTAAAGCTGCGTGCACGAAGAAAAAATGTCGAAAGTCCGGCATTTCTGTCGCTGGAAAGCTATGCATTCTGTCGTAATTACAAGCACTAAATCAACGTTATAACTTGCTACGACGGTTTGCCTCCCCCTCAATTTCGCCTTCTCTTTCCCAGCGTGTCGTTAGCACATTCTTGGCCGCCGCACTGCAGAATTTCCTGCTGATACTGGCGAAAAAGCTTCATATTCGGGCTTAACACCCGCTTTACGATGCCACGAACATCGGATGGGGACAGTTCCATCCCTTCCTAGGCTAACCCGCTTCACGCATACATCTTGAAATTGTACCAGCCATTGCAAACGAAACATGCTGGAATATTCTCCTTTCGACCATTTTTCGATCTTCATTGTTCCATGGCGACCTCCACGCTGTTAAAATTGCTGGTTTCGCAGAGTTTTGGAACGAACGATATCCTTCTCTATGACTCAGGTTACTTCATTAATTCTTTGGTTTCTGACTCTTCTAAGTTTTTCCCGTTTTCTTTTATTTTATGGTTCTCTTCCTTCTGCGTACAACTTGATTTTTGCACAGAACAGAATCCCAGGCATATAATAAATGCTAATGATAATCTGTTCTACAGATCTTCCAAGTTTAGAGTCAAAACTGTCGTGTCACAAAGAAACTCTGGCTAAAGTTTGCGCTGATCTGAGAAGGTCCACTTTTCTTTATTAATCCCGCAAGGGAATTGAAGACACTTTCAAGGGTTTTAGTATATGGAATCCATGTTAATTAGACCTTCGCCAGATTAATAAAAACGCTAGACTTTGACACGGAGAAGAAGACTGTGACCCCTCCAGGTGGCTTTAACAACCCACCTTCATTTCTTTCTTCGTTTGCCAGGCTCACAATAATTATGGTAGTCGTACGATCGCGTTCCCAACTCTCTTCCCCGCTCCCTGTGTTTCAACCTCGCTACGAAGGGTTGCTTCGTGGTCGTTGGAAGATAGGTGGTGGCGGGTCGAGTTTTAGTCCGGGAGAATATTAAAGTTTGCTCATTAACCGCTGATGCATTGCCCCCGTCCACCCCCACGGACAGCGACACGCTGCTCTAAGAAAGAGGGCCAACCCTTTTCTCGCGGCAACGCCGCCGCTTTACAAAACGAATGTTGGCCGACGTGTGCCGGCGATTTAATTAAACAGATATTGATTCTACGTCGGAGACCTGAATGAATATTTCCGTTACAAAAATAGTTTTAATAAATTGCCCGATAGACGGTTGGAATTTAGTACATGAAAGTAGCGAAGATATATTTATTTTGCTTTCTATCGAAGGTTATTCCTAAAAAAAGAAGAAATGCTCTACAGATAAAATTACAGGAAACATCGCAATCGAACAATTTGCGGCACCGAGGAAATTAATTCAATGGCGAACGCGTAATACGAAATCAGTCGAGGAAACGCTAATGATTCCCAGGTGAGAAGGTAAAGAGCGGAATTCCAGAACGGAGTGATGTCGCTAATGCGGTCGTCGCATCGTCAGTTTCATAACGCGAAACGTGGTCACAAAATCTGCTCGGTTTCCGTTTACGAAATGCGTTTAGAGAACGATAACGCAACAGCGGGCGGTGCGAAGCTCAATTACGCGCTACCTGGATCTGTGTGCCCCGTAAATTGCTATCAACGGTTCCGTGCACGCGGTAAAATTGTCTCGACCAGCTCTACATCGTTCCGAAGAAAATGTCCCATAAAATTTGCATGTTTTTCTATAGTAGGATTCCGGAAACTCCGTTTAATTTAAAAGGTAACGCATCGTGGTACTTATAGTATTTTATAGCCTGTTAATGTTACAGCAATGATCGCACTTGCGCGCTTGCTAGGGTTAATAATGGAATTCACGCGTCGCTGAACAACCGGACCCGCTGATTTATTATTGAATTAACCCATTCATTTGCACGCCATCGATGCGGAATTCCCGGCTACTGTTGTGCCGGTACGCGTGAAATTTCAAACTTTGCAGAAGCGTTTAGCAATCTTGCGACATCTACGAACAGAAAAACGTCGGCGATAGTAATCGAACGATGCGTTCAGTGGACATCGAAATAATATCGTGCCCATTAACTATGGAGCTTTTGCAGTTCTGAATCGTATACTCACAAGCCGATAGAACGCGGAATTAATCGAATTCCCGTTGCTATTGAACGTCATTGAAATGATACGCGTAAAATTGCTCGGTAAATTTAGAGAATGATATTCGGACATGGGTTATCGTGATTGAGTTAATTAAATATCTATAAAACTTTAAATTTTTCTATTTTTTAAGTACCTATTACATTTCATTTCGTATGTATTCGCCAAGGTTTTCACGATATCGGATGGTTGCAAGGGTTTTACGATATCCGTAGCAATCAGTGACTGTTACGATTCTTAACGGAAAGCCTTGTTAACTAGGTATACAGCGTAATTACCCCTTTGTCACGCGCATGTAAACCTTGAAGGGGTAGCTATTGGCTAGTCATCGTTAAATGTTTCGCTTCGCGTAATTAGTAACATTTAGATTCGAGCAAAGTTGCCGATAGCACGGCACCGGTAAAACTTTGTTGTCTCTTATTGGAGCGTTATTTGCAATTTAAACGACACAGCTAATGGACGTGGGGCACGTAATAAGTCGCGTGTTACGATCGAGCCATCTGGCGTGTGTCGTGCCACCGGTGCCGAATTCGTTGCACGAAATCACATGCTCGTTCTCACAATGTTCGGTCAATTGTCAATTAACGTACGATATAATGGCATCTGACGTTGGCGATAGATCGAATTTGAAATTATAAGACTGCGAAAGAAAGTACTTAAAAGATCGCTCTATCCATTTTCTCAATATATCTGTTATATGTTTCTTATCCAAACGATCTCTGTACTTCTAGGAATATTTTAAAAAATTCTTTTCGATTTTTGACATTTTACATCATTGGTAGCAAATTCATGACATATTGCCCGCGCCGCAAGGAATTTCTTTATCCACCGGAATTATCGAGATCTCGTCGTTCCCTTCCTTTTTCTACGAGCCGATCTCAGCTTCTCTTCGTCGCTCGCGCGGTAACCTCGTAGCATCTATTGATTCGCTTTCTCTGTACCGCCCTGTGCCACCCCTCGATCCATCCATCCATTATGCATACCGCAAGAGAGGAAGACCCATCTAACCGCCGACTTACCTGTTGCAAGCTACGGCAGAGAGGGGTTTGCGGAATTCCCAAAGAACATTTGGTGCTCCGTGTAAAGGACTCAGGCACAAAGCTGCGAAGAAATTATGCTCTCCGATGCTCGCGATTGAAGATTTAACCGGATAGTTTATGCAATCTGACTGAACTTTTAAGTCCGGTAGATTGGCTCTAGTTGAATATTTCGTAACAAATCATTACGCGTAACAGCCTTTTGATATATTCTTCGATTCTATGCTTCATTATCCACATTTTCCCATCCTGTATTTTTTACACGATTACTAACACAGCATTGCATTAAGCAACAATTCCGTGGCTTCAGACTGTAACCCTATATTCTTTCTTAAGTTTGTATGCTTATTTCCTTTCCTCGATGAAGTTCCTTCCTCTTGTTAAAATCTCTGCACTTTTCCGCCACTTTTTTCGTCACGTTTCGTCTCTTCTTCACACTTCTCTGCTAGTATCTGTTTTGCTCTAGCTAGTTTTACTTTACGATGTTCCTTCCGGAGAGTCAAGGAAATGATATAAACTGATGTGGAAAACTTTTCTGGAAACTGGTATCACCGCTGAGTATTCCACGCTTCTAAGTTTCGCCAATAATCTTCTCTCTAGTCGCAACTCTTTGCTAGATTGAGGTAGTACCAGTACTTACAGTATATCTTATAAAAATCTTGTAAACCAGATTTGTCGGGTTTACAACCGAGGAAAGGCAAGAGAATAATTTTGCAACTACTATTTAGCAACTATTACTTTCTCGTATTTTTTCACAAATTGCCTCACAACAAAGTCTAAACTCGTCAATTTCTACCATATTGCCACCTAAATCATCAAACTGCGATAATTTCGTGGCAATTTGCTTTTCGTCTCGGTGAGAATCGCGCATGACCAGCTGGCACGGCATTAACGACCGGCCAGCGGCGAGTCCATGGTAAATAGACGTATAGGATACGGTGCCTGTAAACAATAATTTAGCATAATCGCGCGGACTAAACGTTACGGCGGCCCAATAACCGCGAACGTGGCAATCGCAAACAGTGTCGCGGCACTGGCGTACTTTACTCTCGTAATCCGCTGGCAAACACAGTATAATACAGACATACGTGACAACGACCCCTCGAAACTGTCCTTAATGCCCTTCGCCCTGTGCTTCCGAGAACAGCGTAGGGTGAGACCTGTATTAAAGCTTTCGATCTTCCTGACCTTCGAAGAATGGAGATTATTCTTCTGGTTTCACGGTGCAATTACGTGTAGAATCGATCGTAATAGAATCCGTGGGGGTTGATTTTTCGAAGGCGAAATTGGTAGGTCTCGACGAGGGCGGTTTCCGTGGTAATAAAAGAAAATTATGCTTTTACTCCGACACATGGTTTCTGTTGGCTTTCTTCCGTCGCTTGGTTTTCTTTCTTCCTTTCTTCTATTCTCCTTTTCTTTTCCCTCCGTCTGCCTTTCCTCTTACGTCTTCACTCTCTTCGGTCCCTTCTTTTCTATTTTCTCTTCCTCTTTTTCCTGTATATCCAATCCAGAGTAAACATACTGCAACTATTCTTCGTTGACAAGCTTCGTTGACGACAGACATCTCATAACAGAGTATCTGCAGAGTGTTGTATCTGAATATTTCTTCATTCTTAGTATTCATCATCGAGCAACGTATTCTTCTCGTTTTATTGAACAATTACTTTTAGTCAACACGCAAAGTAATCGTCGTTAATGTATCAGCTGTGTTTAAACATCGTAAATCCAGTGATAGGTGTTAGAATCAATGTCGTTGTCCATTAAAGCTGGACCATGCAATAAATAACGCGGAGGAGCGCACTTAAAACTTTGCAATCGCATTAGCACGTTACGGGACAAGGTTAATTTCATCGGTCATCCCTTCCCTCAACCCATTCCCACCCCATCCCTGCCGTGAGCAATTATAGCCCCTTTGATATCTCCAGATAATAGCTTATTATACGGTAACGTTGTTCGGCCGCGTACACGGGCTCACAAATTTCAAATACCTACGATATCGATTTCGTATTTATTATCGCTCTACTGGTAACGTAGTTTATCATAATTTACGGCAAATAGGGCCGACCCCATGCCATCACACGTCGTAATTCAGCCCTGACTGACGCTAACTCCGTGGGATTATCCCTTCTGCCCACCTGGATTCACCTCGTCACGCTGGCCTTCCTGGACCATGCTGGTTTAGTCGGCATTTTTTCTTCTTCCTCGACATCCTCTATTCCGTGTAATTGACAGAGATGATGGATTCGTCATACTATCGTTGATCCTTTGTTACTTGTGACAACTTGTTCATGAATAATCTTATGTCGTTGAATCCCTCTTTCCTACTTCCTTACAAGTGACAGCTTTGCTCCTCGACAACTTCGACCAATGTTTCGTCGAAACTTCCGTCCTATCAAACACAGTCGAGTTTTATAAATCGCCCGAGAAACTACGAATTCCTGATAGAGGCTCGACGAATGAAGCATATCGTATCCAGCAAATAAAATTCAGTTTACCAGCTATCTCTGTTATCGTATGGCAATTTGTATCTCCCCTCTGTAGATTACAGAAGAATTCGCGCAAGATTTTCGCACTAGCTCGGTAGCGGTTACAGACACTGGTTTTATCACTGTACGTATGGTAACGGAGGGACGAGGGGATGAGAGAGAATGAAAGTTTCTTGCCAATAATGGAAATGGAGAGCGCATTCAAATAGAGATTGCACCGTGTGGTAGATTGCTGGGACGTGGTACAAAGCTCGGCCAGACGACGTGGATGCTCTTCTCTTCGTCCAGAGACTTTTTCTCCTCTCAAAGAGAAAGAGCCGGGTCCCAGAATAAGGCTTTTGTCAAGGTTATGTCTCGAAACTCGTTCGAGCAAATTTCTCGCTCAGGGACGATGTCTCTCTTGTGCATGTTTCCCCGTCTTATTTTTCTTCTTCTTCTCGTTCCCGTTCTCTGTGCTTTTTCTTCTTCACAGAGGAGACAAAGTTCCTCTGGAAATAGTATCGATAATGTCTGGTATGTGTCTCAACGTCATTGTAAAAACAAGGTTAGATAAGGACAGTTTCGTAGCGAAGATTACGATCGAACTATTATAATTAATTTGGATAAAGAGGTTTTCCTTTAAAAAATGCCGCATACGTTCTTTATCGTTTGACCAGCGCGAAAAACGTGGAACGCACGAGCGTTTCTTCCAGTCGATTCGACGCAAAATTACATTTTTTCTAGGAAGCTCGTCTTCGTTAATCGAAACTCCCGGTCACTCGGCTTGGTGAGAAATATACACGAAAGAGAAAGAGACTGATGGTAATTCCTCGCGTGTCGTTAGGAGAAATCGGACGCTGAACTCGATCGTACGATGGACGATAAAGTTAGCTAAGGTTACACGTGACTGATCCTTGAATCGACAGTTTACAGGTTTCCCTTTAGTTTTTCCCTCCAACCGCCCTCCTACTTTTCCCTTTCTTCTTTCCTTTATCCTTCTCAAAAGAGAATGAAAAGGAGAACAGAGTCGAGGAAACCGGAAACTGGACGAAGCATCGGCTTAAATCGTTTCCAGAGCAAGTAGTAACAGGCCGCGTACGTCGAACACAACGAACGACTTTCTCGAAGTGGAAAGTCATAGGGTTGCGAAACTCCTCCATTTGCCTGGGAGTCATAGACGGAGAGAGAAGAAAGGGACGGGATCGAGGTTGGGAAGGTGGATCGAGCAAGAATCATGGATTGAAATTTACTCGGAAAGTTTGCCACCGAGGCGCTCCTTGCTTCCGAGCAAAAACCGGAACGGAAGTAAATATGTCACGCTCGATTCGCGCTCGAGTAGCTGGCCAAGAGAGGGCCGTCTAGAGCTCCATTTTTTTCTTCTACGCTAGTTCTTTGCCTTCTTTTTTCCACGAAGAATGCACGAGTACCCCCTGTGTATTCTGTCTTGAAAATCGAGTCACTGTGGAGAATAGTGCCATGGGAAGTCCACTTTCCTCGTTCTTGTTTGCCTCGTCGAGTGTTTAGTCCACAATGCAACCGGGGTCAACGGAAGAATATTATCGCGCAATAATGATTTTAAACGATATCGCGACGGTGACTTTAATTTACGCTGTTGAACATTGTTGGAAACATTTCTTTCCAACCGCACGGTACACGTTGCGCCATAATTTGCTCGTTCTCGATCGGGATTAAACGATATCTACGATAGTACAGCGATCTACTAAATAAAACAAAATGCATCGTGGTCGCGATAAAAAGCAATTTCAAAAGCGAATCCGCGCGGTTCATCCCGGCATGTGCATGAAAGATAGCCGGATTGCCGGAAATCGAAATTTCGTTATCTCTTTGTTCGCAAACCGCTGTCCTGGATAACTCCATTCGCTCTAGTCCGTTTAAATGCTAATTTTATTTAGATATTACACAAACAACCAGGCCTCTGATGTGTTTGTATTTGTCCTCGTTTAGTTCATGATTGACGATAAGAGTAAGAATCATACTCGCGTTCTAATAGGTAATAGGAGTAATTTTCGTACGACTTTATCAGAAACGATCTTGTTTTTGTGATACTGAACAGTGCCTTTCATGAAAATCAAGCAATATTCTCAGAATTTTTCATCTTTTCCAGTAGATATAAGATAATGGATAAAGTCTTCATCCTAATTGCATCTTATCTGAAATTTTTAGCTTTCATACCAATAGCGAATTACTTGTCCATCGTTTGAAACGATGCAATATGTAAAAAACAAAAAAGAGGATTTGATTGAAAAATGACTTTTATAGGCTAAATCGATCTTGTCACGGGAAAGTAAGTTCAGAAATCAGTTTGCGCTTGGCTCGGAAGAGGTCGATTTTTCGTGTGAAAATCGTGCTTGTGTGCATAATCCGACACTCTGGCCCTATAAGCGACGAAACGTCGACTATTTTCTGCTCGTTAATTAAACGAACGATCAAAAAGTAGTGGATGGAACGAGTGGATGCTCGTTTCCAGGCCGAATTAGCAATCACTGCGTGCTGATTGCGAGTCGAATCAAATCTGGTTCGAAGCGGAATTCGGACGCGTGCCCTTTCACCCGCGGCCAGGTGATTTTAATTGCTCCCCAGTGGGAAAAGCGAGGAAGAGGAGAGTAAAAAAGCAGAGAATCCAGATCATGGGATTTAACGATTCGAAATGTACGTTTTCGAAGACGTACTTTGTTCTGGCACGCACTCATCCTCGATCGAAACAGTCACGCGATTAGTTCGTATTATTTCTAGTACCGTCCACTTTACGATTTTCTGACAGCTTATTCATTTACCAAAGGAATACGGAAAGCTAAAAAAATTGGTACTATTGAAATTTGATATAAAATATCTTTGTTGAATAAAAAGCGAATAGAACATTTTTTCCGCAACTAGAATAGAAAAGAAATATGTGTAAACGCGCTATTGACCGTTTGAGTTCAATTTTTCGGCTATATCTTTGCCTCCGCAAAAGCTTTAATCGATCTTTTGTATCCAATGAAAATCGCGCCGCTTTCATCGCGATAAATCGATCGTTTATTTTGGGCGGGCCGCGACGGTGTGCAAAAATTACGAGCCGTCGATAGGATTATTCGGGAACACGAATTCGATGGGACACAAAATATCAGACGTAAGGTTTAGCCCGGTTGAATTCAATGTATCGTGTTATCCGTTAATCGGGCTTTAGCCCGTGTCAGCTGCATTTTATGTTTTACAGGGGCGAAAAACGGAAACAGATAGAAAAGGATCCGTCTTCTATATCAAGTCTTCGTCGTTTCCTTCGAAAAGCAATTTCTATCGAATCTTCTGTGGATATCTTAGAAATCTATCACTCGGAAAATCTTTCCTTCGCTTCCAACAAGCAAAATGCACATTCCAAATTTCTTCGAATAGAAAGATCTCGGAATCCCATTAAATTCTCGAAATCTATCACCAAGTGTTTCCAGATTCGTCCAGGCGCAGCGTAGATAATCGCGAATGAGGAACAAGATATTCTTTCGCTGCGTAAAACATTCCGCTCATCGATATTCCATTTGCGATGTTCGACGTCACGTTCGACCACGCAGATGGTCTATGAGAGAAGGATCAGCTACGTTGGCACGATCGTGTCGCACACCGGAAACAGCACATTTGGTCGAACACTCCTTTACGAGGAAGTCATCCAATTTTCCTATAATCCTCGGCAGCTTCTTCCCCGGAGACTGGTCCGCGGCCTGGTACACAGGTTGAAAACGAAACTCTCCGTCCTTATCGTTTCTCCTTCTCCGGAATCCCCAAGATCCGGTAATAATACATGAACACAGAACATCAGTCGCGGTGAACGAATTGAAATTTTCATCATCCGCTCTCCATCTGTATTCTTGATGTGGTTTTAATGTAAAATACCCATCCCGAGTCGCTTTCAGTAGACAATAGACTCTTTTCGTCGATTGCGATACAGCCTTTGAAATATTCGTACGGAAGATGGAAGGTTTCTGCTAAGGGTCGTATAATACTTGATCATATTGTATCAAAGGCTACCTCGGATTTGATAACTGACTTATCTGGATATTAGGTTTAACAAGGGATCGTTCAAGCTTTCGAACAGAAGTTTCCACGTTTCCAGAGGAGATGTTTCTTTAGGATCTGATAAAACAAACATCTGAAACGCAAGTTTCCGCTGGTCAACTTCAGTGATATTAATTTCGTGAAATAGTAAGAGAGCGAAATAATTTTCTATTTGCCTTAGGGGTACAGTAGTAGATAATCTGTATTATTCCAAGCCAGACTCGATTTGTTCCGTAGTTCAACGCGAATTTCCACAGATTTCCCCCTGTACGTCATCTAAGCGAGTTCCTTTAAAACGAAAAACCAGCCGACCGCGGAAAATATCGACCGTCGGATGAAAGATAGCCACGCGAGAGTACAGAATCTACGAATTCACTCCCCGTCGTGCAATACTCCGGGAAAATCGCCCCTATTTCACTTGTACCGTGCTTTGTCGATCGTTAGAGGCACGATCATAGATCGCTACCACCGCAAACGAAAATCGTATTACCGCGTATCAATTCACGACATTACTGCCTGGCCACGGGTGTGCTTGTACACGCGCACAGACGAAAAAGGTGTCTATGTGCTTCGGGGATGTATCGACAAAGTGAAATTTACGTCCCCCGAAGCGAGAGCCGCACTGAAATATTATCGGTTTGCTTCGAGCTCGCGTTTGCATATTCATGCGTGGTTGGTCGACAAGGAGGGAAAAAACTATAACGTGGCAAAGGGGAAAAAAAGAGAGAGAAAATGATGGAAACGAAAACAGAGAAACTGTAGAACGAGAAAAGGCGTGATAAAGAGACAAAAGAGGATACGGAAGAACTTGACGGGTTACAGAAAAATATAGAAAAACGGAGTCTCAGAAGACCTTGGAGAGAAGCATATAGCGGGTAGAAACCGAAATAGAGAAACATAGCGGGCAAGAATGTGAAAGCGGTGATTTCAGAGAGAAGAGTAAACAAGAATTTAGTGAAATGAAGAAAAATACAGAGAAGAGAAACACGAGGAAGAGTGGCAAGAGCAACGAGATACAGGCAGAATTACACGAGGTCCCGGACAGAAAAATAGAGATAGGACAATGGTTGACATGTAAATAGAAAAAATGCGGTAGAAGAGCGAGTGTAAAGAGAAGAAAATATATAGAAGGAGCTGAATTTTCGCACGTGTCGTCAATGACTTGCCACTTTCCACAGACAAATCCACTCTTTTCATTCTTTCGGTTTATTTAGAGATGTAGCCATATACATACGCTGTGGTAAAGCGCTGAATCATCGTTGCCGAAAAATGTCATTGTCCCCTGCGTAGAAACGTCTACGTGATGCATTAACAGGGTTAAAAAGAATATTTCTACGCGAGAATATTTATACCAAATGGGACGGCGAAAAATGGCGCGCGTTAGAAGAACATTAGTCACTCATGTGAACAGTGAATCAGACGATTGGAAAAATGGCTCGTTTTTTTATTTTTTTTTATTTTTTTTTTTTTTTGTAGCCACTTTATGAGTTTATTCTTGCATAGCACTGTTGAAGAAAAATGTCAGCAAGGAATGCGAGATATTTCAGCAAAGTCTGTGTTCTTTATGGAAGATGTTTGAGGGTACAATAGTTCTACTCTTGTATTATATTTTCTTAACAGCGAACATACGTGGTACTTTCATTAGATGAGCAAGACTTTGTGGAATTTGTATAAAACAACGCGGAAATTTGATATGTAAAAGATGCAAGAGAGAGGCGAATTTGATGAAAAGGGAAGGCAAAGTACCAACAATTTAACAAAGCAACACTATTGCTCTTTCGACCGTGATTAATTATATAGAAAATTTAGAATGTTAGTTTGAAGTTTTGTTACGTGTTTCTTTCAAGAAGAAATTTCACAGTTCTGTTAAAATTTGATTGTTGCTGACTGTGAAACAAAAAATGTTTCCAGACATCTGTGTCACGTTGGGAAACCTGCAACATTGTAGTGGCCAGAGTATCACGTAGGATTCCCATGTACGTGGCTGTATCCAAACTCGTAATCGAAATTACTTCTTGTTATTGTACGTCTTCTTGCCGCAGAGAACGTGCTGACGAACATGCACCGGTTATGCGATTAATTGTTATTCGATACTTATGTCCAATAAATGCAATTTCGAACAGTTTTCGAACATTTATGGCATTTCTCTAATTTTACGATTGTCTTCGTTGCACGTAACGAGTTTCCATGTAGTTAACGTAAGAATCCTGACAATGAAGAATTCAGAGAGATGGAAATGAACGTTGAAATGAAATGATTTAATTAATAATTGTCGGAATTCTCGAATGGTAGGTAAAAAGTTTTAAATCGTTATTACACGTTTCTTTGGATCAGAAGGACTTCTTTGAACTAGCGACGAAAAATCGAGGTGGTACTCGTGAAAAGAATGGTTTGGTAGAAAATTGACACAGTTCCCTGCGACGAATGTAAAATACAAAAGAAAGGATATTAACGCGGACTCATTAAACGGAAGCACTCGGAAGGAAGGCAGCTTCCTGTTTAATGTTTTAATCGTAACCTTAAAGCTCACGAAGAGCAGACTTTAGAAGTCGGTCACCGTCATAAAAAATTACTATTCATTTTTTAAAAGCTTCGGTTGATCAGGAAGTACCAACAGGCTTTAATTAACGGAGACCGCGCCACGAAAAATATTGGCCTTGTTTCGAATCGAGATAGACTGACGAAAGCGTGATTCAATTTCGTAAAATACAACCTGGTCAACTATAACGAATCGAATATTTAAAAACTCGGTGGAATGAAATCAATCGAACTGAAATCAATGGTGTCCGATGGTGCAAACCGCAAAACCGGTAGCAAAAATAACAATAATTATAGCCGCGTGAACGTTTCGAAGCGGAAGAAAACAGGGAAAAAGATTCAGTCGGCGTAAACGTGTGTTCGATGTCCAGGTAAATTCTCAATTACACTCATAAATGTTTCATTGGGAGCTTTTTGAATATGTAAGCGTGTCCGTATCGTAGTTTTGCTCGACTGTTATCGATTTGTATCTGTTGATCTTGTATCAATTTCGCACCGGATAAAGATGCGGTAATAAAAATATAATTCATTCGTAAAACACGATCGTGGGAACTCGGCGATATAACACCACGGGAAATACAAATTTTTTCATTCGTAAATTTAAATTCCATACTTTCATTTTTCCACGAGATAAACCTATATCATTTCAGCTTTCGGAAAAGAGAGAAAAAAAAAGCATTGGGTTTTTCCAATTTTGCACAAATCTTTGTAAACCACTGGCATATATCAAAGAACCACTTTAAAATCCCTTGTATTTAATTTCGCGATTGAAAAATGCCTTGAATCTCGATGCGCTAGCCGCCGGTATGAAGAGTGAATTGCGCCCTCCGCGTTCGCTGTTCTTCGTTAATCCGTAAATTTGAATATCGTCAATCCGTGGCTCGATCAGAAATTCGGCACAAGCATAGAATGCTGCCGCTGCGATGGTATTTGAAAAATATTTTCGCACTAATCCTCGGCCTCGTCTGTTCCCTCTCTGTCATCGTCCGGCATACTTCGTTTCTTTTTGCTCTTCGGCCCACATCGTTCATGAATATGGAAAATCAGACCTTTCGGTGACGCGATCCGCATCTCTCTCTCACCTTTTTCCGCATTTTTTTTTTTTTTCGTTCGTCCCACGGATCGCAAATTGATTCCGCGCAAGTGGTGCCACGTCGCTGTTGATTCAAAAGGGGAAAGAATTAGTTTGCATTGGGGCCCGCTCTCAGATCGAAATTCAACCATCGCTGAATGATCGCCATCGTGAAGAAGAAAGTGACTATTTTCGCGCGGTTCACCCGAGGTTAAGGAAATAATACCTACGACAGCTTTGTCACGACGTTCCAAACAGAAGAGTTCGGAGAATGATTTTCCACTGCATCGATGATCTTTCATTTTCATTTCCTAAAGTTTTGCTATTTTATCTTCCGAGAGTTATTCCGAACAAAAGTGGGAATTCTTACGTACAAACGTTCTAAAAGAAAGAGTAATACTTTGCAAGCTGAAAGTCGGTTTTGTTCAACAGGATCTTAAAGATCGAAGCCGTATTAAAATTTTTACTTGTAAGACGATTTCTTATCTCATGTTCAAATAGAAAGATGTCAGTAATGAAAATGCGAAGCATCCTTAGCTAATCAGTTTGATGCTCATAAGAAAAACCGTAGGGTCAATAGGTAGAACTAGCACTTCAACCATCGATCAAGAACTCTACTCACCCAGTTCTGACAAAGTTGGCGAAGTACTGTAGGATGCTCTCGGAGAGTGCTACTTCAGACCTGGTGTAGTTTCTGGGGAAGTGACCGAAACCGTCCACCAACGGTGCTCCGAAGACGAATGGTAATTCCTCGCCATGGACAGAGCCCATCTTCTGAAAGCAAAAACGAACGGAACTGGTTAAGTTCACTCTTCAATGAAACATCGATGAACTTTCATCTCCATCGCAGTAGACATTGGTCGCATGATAATTGAAAGATATAGGTTAACTTGTATTTCGAGAGGAACATAAATAGAAAGCTATTACTTGGAATCTAACTTTGAATTTGCGAATAAAGAGCATGTTTAAACCACCCTGGTGACCCATTTCTCATCGCACACCCAACTTGTAGAATCCCAATGCCACAACCTTTCCGTAAGCCAGAAACTACAGCTACTCGTCGCGTTTCCTAGCTGCTTGGCAATTATTCGCTCGATGGAGAAATCTACGAGGCAGTAATGCGTTGCTTATCGGCCCCAGGAGGGATTTACGAAACGGTAGACCGGATTCTGCCACAGCCTCGATCACGTTGGATACGTCAGCTGCCGGTAATTCAATTTCTTCGGGCTTCGAGCCCTTTCGCCTGGAATTACCGACACCCATCTCAGCCCTTTCTGGCCATTGCAGGATGAAACAACGAGTCGTATGATATCTAAAAGGGACGTGCAATGTTTCCACTGATACCATTTTCTGGTAACGAAAGACCGAACGTTGTGAGAAAGAGTAGCTGAGTTGGTAACAATTCTAAAGGGATATACTTTGATATATCTTAAGTTTTCTGGAATTTATATTTGTAGGAACGAGCAGATTTTCAAGACAGCATTTCTCTCGGTTATTCGCTATCGATTCTCCGATTACAAGATAATTAGTAGAGATTTTGGGAGGAGAATGGTTCGGTAGATAGAACATGGTCTTGTCTGACTAGATACGGATTTGTACTACTTGGTACTTAGAAACTTACACTTAATTAATCTCGTAGCTCACTATCCGCGATCATTATTACGTCATTCGGTTACCAGTTAGGTTATCTATAAAATTAAAATACATCCTTATTAATGACTCCTCGTTTTTTCATAATCTCAACTCAATATGACTTCGTTAAAAAAAGAAAAAAGGGGGAAAGACATTGCTCCTTCATCGTCGGTCGTTAATTTCATCAATTGCCTACTATGTTTTCTTCCGAATGAGGGTAGAATTTTCGAAAGAGCCAAATTACACGGTTGACGAACAATTAGCGTTGCTAAAGACCAGCTACACTCATTCTTGGACAATGTTGCCCCTCGATCGGCAGTCTTAATGGACGATTAACGTGAATCACGACCAACAGTGAATTTCTTCGTTAACGACGCCGATTTCCTGTGGCTCCGGCGTTTCCTATTATGCTCGTTAATCCGACAAATCACCCGATTTTCATTTCTCCGCTCCTTCGTCCTTATTGTTATCGACCATGACGTAGGGTCCATCTTAAACACGTTCCGTTCTTCCTGCATCCTCTTCTTGTTCTCTTTGCGTTTCTTTTATTTTTTTTTTTTTTTTTATTAGCGCCATTAACAAGAAGATTGTTTTACTGCCAGAATTGTATTCTCGCCTTAATAAAGTGAAGTACCAGCCATAAAATTGCTCTTACTAAATTGCTGTTTCTTCTCTTTTCACTTGAATCAAGAATGCTCTTACAATAAACTAACTTACAATAGCTTGCTCTTACAATAAACTAACAATATAATCATGACCTAACGACTCAAGATGGAAACCGTTCAAACGCGATGGAACTCGTTTTTCACGAACGTTAGGGAAACAGTCGAAAAATGAAATTTTTACTCCTCCCCAGAGAAGCTGGCCATCCATTAAAAACAAAGCAACGGCGAATGGGACGGATTAAATTTTGTTCGCTGCGGAAAATTGCTTTTTTGTCGACCATTGGTTGCCGCTACGGCGACCGACCGCTGGAAAATAGTTTCAGCTTCGTGGAAATGAAGTTCGTGGCCGCAGTTTCTGGTTCGCCGACAATCGGTTCGCGTTTTCGGCAGCGGCGTGCCAAACTTTCCGCCTGCTCCAACCGGAAGATACGCCTTTCTGATTGCGACAGGGTAAATAAGCAGCCAGAGAAGAAATTACTTCACGCTGTTGGTTGGTCGAGGAAAAGTTGCTCTTTCTATGACCCTTCGAAAAAAGTTTCACGTGCGCAACTTTCATTGCGAAACGTTTTACGATCGGCGAACTTGCTTTGCAAGATTACAGTTACTACGAATGCATAGAAGCGATCCTTTTATTGAAACGAATAAGCACGCAATTTGCTAAACTCAGACTACATTGTTTCTTTGCGTCCCACGATTTTTAATTCTTCCTCGCTTTCGCAAATACCAGGATGAATAATTCATTAGTTTTCGAGGACTATTGCGTTAGGACAATCGAGCAAATAACCATCGGTTAGAGGACGAGGGAGATAGCGGTCTGCCAAAGAAAGGACATCGATCACGGCTTCTCAGAATTCCTCAGCCCGATATATTGCCTAATGAAATTAATGTTATCCAGAGAATTGTGGCTTCTAGTCAACGCTTGCGGAAACTGGTTTGCGAAACAATTTCGATTTGAGTACAGTGCCGAATGGAACAGTGACGAATACTCGACACGGACTTCTCAGCGTATGGCTATTTTGAATTCAGCTACAGCTTCTCTGCTGCGTCTTAAGGGAAATTTAATAGCGAGGTTAGTTGATTTCCTCGACTAATTTCGATAAATGACCCATCAGTTCGATTGTACTGGCGCAAGTATTGGAACCTGGAAGATTTTGCTACATGCGATTGGATAAAGTGATACGATTCAAGGCTACTATACTTAGTATTCGAAGAAACGATCGTGAAATGGTACTTGAAATATGTAGCCAAATGTTTACATATACTACTTGTTACGTCGGCCGACTCTCTACATAACCCAGGCCACTCACCGCGGGCAAGATGACATCAAGATGTCCACACATCCTTCTTGCGTACTCTCAATAGTCTTAAGGACCGACCATAAATCTTAGGAATTTTCTAACTAAAGTCTTTCAGACCGAACAAAAATCTTTTTACTAAAGCGTTTTCTAAGGTTTATTGTTTACTACTAAGAAGACACGGGAAAGTTAGCTTTTCTCACGTACGATGCTTCCCACTATCAACTTTCTATCGAGGGTGGCTAAGACCCTTCCTAGTCCACCAACCTTCTTATTATCCAATCAGAAACAATGTTTACTGCCCTCACTTTCTTAACCAAAAATATCATCAACAAATCCGATGGCTCCGTGCGTTAGACACACCCATCACTAGCTTTCCTCCGACACAGCATCGTCTCTAAACTTCATTTATTCTTCACCGTTAGAATAATCAACACATATCTGTAACGGATCTCTACACTTAAATCAATCACTTAACTTGTACCTACGCATCAGCGTAACTATCCTCCTTTACAAAGTTGTTGGAAGAAACATTATTTTATACATGTTAAGTCAGTGTAAACTCAATCGAACCACCCTTATTACCCTAATAGAAATAAGAGGATCGATCAGTTCGTGGCGTCGATTATCTAATCGTAACGGGAATTTACGACTCCCGTTGACGCGCTTTCTCGCGATCGCGTCTCTCTGTGAACGGTCGATTAAATACTACTGAAGAAATAGAATAACATCGTGCCTAATCATACGTCCAGTGTATTGTGTCTTGATTTTTAATTTTCAAGATTATTCATTTGTAAAAAGTCACGCGTTTGAAATAATTTGATAAGACATCGGATGGTACAAGTGGAATAGTTTCTGGCTCAAACAACACTAGCAACGTCGTTTAAAATTATCAGCTCTCCGGTTCCTCAAGCTTTGACTATTTAAATGCATGCACAGTCGGATGAAATCGAGTTCCTTGAACGATACTAGAAAGTCGTTCATTAAGGGCACAAGGTTAGAGATCGTTTGGAGGAATAACATCTGATAGAACGATACATTCCTATACGTGGATTACTTTAACGAAGTCCTGCTGCATTTGTAAAAGAATCCTGATTAAATCCAAAAGATGTAACGATAGCTCGATCCGATAGTTCTCCTCTTCGAAAAGGAGTACGCCAATTTCGAACAGCGAGCAACGAAACGGGAATAAAGCGAAAGAGCGAAAGAGCGGCGGCTTAGGTAAATAAGACTGGGCACGAAGACTGTCGGAAATAAGCTTAATAAAATAACGAGTTGATACTAGACGAGCTCGGGTCCGTTCCGCTTCTCGGATCCACCGTTTTAAAGGGGTCACTGCAATGTACGTAACAGCTGGCTTTCCACTTCACCGACTGGTCCATGTCTTAATTGAGGATTTTTGCATTCCGTTGAGTGTGTCTCTGTGAAAATCCTTTATTCTAGCCGCGTTGCTACGATAATTGATTCGACTCGTTGAAAATAGAGAATCGATGTTTGCGAATCTCATGAAAGTGAGACGCGAGTTACAGAAAAAGAAAATATTAATTGAAAGTGACAAACGTTAAAAAATTTTTTTATTCTCTAAATAGGATCGTTTAAGACAATGAGATTTCCAGCAACCAGTTCCATGCTTTCCTAGAGAAGGAAAGAATTTCGCACGAAAGCAGGAAAAATTCGCCTCGTTCTTTATTCGTACGTAACGGATGAGGAATTTCCTTGTAGCACTCTGCTCTGACTTTCGAGATCAATTATTCTCGGCTCCGAAGGAAGGCGAAAGGAACAGAATAAAAAGCCACCAGTCCTTTTTAAATCAAGCAAAAAGTTTCGTGCCTCGACGCAGAATTATTCCCGGAGATGGACCGGCGACAAAAGGGAGAATCGGTTAAACTCAGTCCGTGGATCTATTGTCGTCTTCAACGTCTAGATTCTCATCTTTTTCTTTCGTTTCTCTTTAGAAAATGTACTTCATATACGTGGTACTATCGTACGTTCAATAACGTCCAAGAAAGTTCAGTTTCCAGCAAGCAGTCAAGCTCACGTATCACGTATCACGTTAAAATTGAATTGACAGATAATGAACAGAAATATCCTTGATGTGGATTTAATTTATAAATATTTTAACTGAGAAGTGTATCTCATGATATTTCTTTTCATACTGAGATGCTGTAAGTTTGTAGCTTAAGTAAAGTATTGTCCGGACAAACAAAGAAATAAAATGGAATGGCATGAAGTTGAGCGGTTGTGCGAGTAGAATAGGAACATACATGATCAGACCAAGCGGCGCACCAGAGTTTTAATGGACATTTCGCGACGACACGATTATTTTAAATCAATTAAATTTCAATAAAATTGTATAGATGAAATTTTAATATATAGAAAGTTCTCGGAACTTATACGAAATATAGTATAATATATTTAAAATATCCGTTTAAGTATTTAAATCATTTTATGACTGGTGAAATTAATTATTTAAAGAGAAATTATTTATTCAAATATTAAATTGCACGTTCTAATTTTCTGCTTCACCATGGAACCAGTAGCTGTGAAATTTAAAGACGGAGGATCGAGACAGCTGTACCTGTATTTTAATTCTCACTGAAAATTCACAATGTTCAATTCGTGGAATCGACTCACACCGATTACGAGGTTGGTTCCCACGACGCGTAACGTCATCACGTTGCACCACATAGTCAGGGACAGACGATTTCCCCTGCGACGTCGTGTGTTTCTCGTTTGTTTCGTAGGCAACACTGGTGCAACCTGGACGTAGCGGAATTCTCGAGTGAAAGTTACATCATAATGGCCCAAGTTCGTCCACGCCCAAGAAGCGTTCCGCGAATATTATGTCGGGAATGAAGAGACGTCGGGAGGTGCATCGTGACGCTTTTGTAACGAGGTCGAGTTTAATGACGGGGAAGCAACGACCGCCACGACGCGCGCCACGACGACGTGGAAACGCAAATTTCGCATATTATTTTCAAACCATTCTTACCCTGTAACGGTTTATTTTCTTTTTCTAATTGTTTAACCGTGAAATTAACTTTCGCATATTTTAAATTCACTTTTCTTCGTGCTTCGAAGCCAAACTTTGTTAATGAAACATCTTAAACTTCATTGCATTTTCACAGAAATACCACAACATGTACAAGTTCACAAAATTCCACTCCCATGTTTGTTCATTAGTCGACAAATAGTGGCGTTAAGCGTACTGCCTGCAACGATAGCTCGTCGCTTAATCGCTGAGGGAAAGTTACGTAATGTAAGTCGGTGGATTCGTCTGGCAGAGTGTTCGGTTAATACTCGCGATACGAAGGAAAGGAGCTTCCCGCGTTGTCTTCGTAACTGTGCCGTAAGTTCAACAACTGCACGAACAGCCAATGCAATTGTCGCCGAAAACCCCGGCGGACTGCTCAAGCTACTCCGCGCGATACGTTAACGCACTATCTCCCGAACACCTTCCTTTTACGAATAAAACGGGCTGTTCTGGTTGTCTGTGAAATTTTGTCGCTATATATTTTATCTATTTTAATCGTCTTAGAAATGTCGTTCTCACATATTCTTAAACTGTCAGAGTTCTGAAAAAAACAAAATATTAATTAAAAAGTTTTTGCAACGGTTTATTTCTGGTTTATTCGTGGCGCGATGTGAAATTAATTAAGGATTAGTCTTTCCTGAGTTGTATGTAGAAACTTTAATAGATTTTGTTTTACTCGCATAACACACACATGTTTGTATTTTGTAGTTGGAATGCGCAACAAAATTGCATTAGCTGTTAATAAAAAAAAAAAAGCAGAAAACAATATTACAGCACGTAGAAAAGATCCGACTAAAGACACGAAAGAATGAAATAAATTGGCCTGAATTTCGCCTCATTTGCCGTTAGGAACGCGTGAACGTGAAATATACTGGTGTGAATGCACTGAACGCGATGGTGACGTGCTGTTTCGAAAGGCAGGGAATAGACATTGGTCGCCACCGTGCTGGTTCGTTCCAAGCGTTAATTACCGTACCATCTAATTTAGATTAATTCATCATATTTTAATCTCCGAGCTGCGCTCGCGTTTCACGCGAAATCATAACGCGACAATGCCTTCGTCGTTCCGCGTTTGCATTATCGATTGTTAATTACTCGCCAGCATTTCTGATTTTCCACACTATATGAACCTTCGCTTGTTTCGAGAGTCAATGAGAATTCAAAAAGTTCACCACCGATTCCAGAGACGCGAATTCGATTGCAATTTTTGCTCTCTCCGAGGAACAAACGAACAACGACAAAAGAGTAATGAACAATGAATCGACGATGAATGCGTTATACCGTTCGAGAAATTGGTCGGACAAGCGTTAATTAAGTAAGCGAATAATGGGTGGATTGAAAATAGGAGAAGGTGGGCTTGCGCATTCCTAACCGTGTATTGCGTCTTTCGCAAGCGTCCCTTTTTTTAAACAACTATACAATTGTATCGAATAAAAAAATCGGAGAAAATTACATAAAATGAGAAGATAACTTCTAACAGGAGGGAAAGTAAGGCATAAATTATTTCATTTAAATTCCTTTCAATAACGAATACATGTAAATGGGTCTGCAGGATAGAACGAGGTACAAAATAAGATAGGTAAAAGTCCGATAATTGGCTGAACAAGTACACCAATTAGCGAGAAAGCGAGATAATGAGCCGTCAAGTGGTGGAACAACTGAAAAATTGGATAATAGTTCATCGATCAAATTTGTTGAGCTAAATGAATCGGCAATATGCAAATTGACTAATTTCGAGCAGTATGGCTCGTTGAATAAATAATCTGTCGATCGAGTACTAAAAGGCACGAATTGCGTTTAAACAGCTCGACGAGAAAAAAGAAGAGAAACCGTACGATTTCCACGGTAATACATTCGACACAAAGTTGTGGACAAGGTTCGTAGGAACGAAGGTTAAAGCAATCCCAGTCTCTTGCTGGTTTTATTTGCTATTATTTCATCGTGTCTTCACCACGGATAGCACAGCGTTTCTCTAGTCCTTAACTGTGTTAGGTCGGTAAACAGGAGCGTTTTATCGGCCAATAGAACCCGCGAAACTACCCTCGGGGTGATTCCCACGTCGGATCCGGCCGGCTCTTGCTGTTTTATTACGCGGTCAAAGCGATTTTAAATCACCCCTGGGACGCTCTCGTGCCGTTGAAAGGTTTCGTTGTCTTTAGCCTCTTGGTGAAGTAAGACGAAACCCTTAGTTTCTGTAAGGAATCTGGGTCACGATGGTTGGCGATCTTTAATAATTCCCTTATAACGGATTTTCTGACGACTCTTTGTTCCAGACGACGTCACGATTCACGAAAATCCGATTTCTAGACCATCGATATAAATTTGAGAAAGATATTACCGATTAAATGTTGCATTGATATTAAAAGCTCTTCACTTTTCCAGCGTTTCAACGAAGAAGTTAATTAAATAAAGATGGAAAATAAATTAAGGTAAAAGAACGAACAGCTCGTTAAAATTCATCAACCGTAAAATCTTTCATAGACTAATTGTTCGAGATTTAATTAAATTTATTAGAGAATATCCGATATTGAGTTATATGTTCGAATTCTGATTTTCATCAATATGATCATACACGTTCGTCAAATTCTTCTGATATTTGACTCCTATAAAGTTTCACGCCATTCGATGACTCTCACGATATCGCAAATTCCCGAAAGATCTTCCCGCTTTTCTTCTTGAGTCGGGGTTTTCAGGTCAACCAAGTTTTGTCGCCCGCGAGGACTATCCTTTAATGGTACGTTGAGCTTTCGTGTTTCTCGATTCGATTGAATTTCTTCTCCCTCTTTTCCCGTCCGAGTTTCCGTTGGAACAGCTTCGATCTCCATTTTGTGGATCATTACCCTTTTCGTGACGCCGTGTTCAGACAGTCGAGAGACATGGGATTTCCTTAAGCTCGTTACCTTCTCACTCCTGGTTACGATTGTTACCGGAAACATCGTTTTGTCGAAACCTTTCGAAACGTTTTGCTATTGTAAATCATTAACGTGATAGTATTTCATCTTTGCCGTAAAGCATTTCGGTGAAAAGTCGCTGAACCCTTCGAAGTCTCTAAGGCAGGCTACGACAACCGAATAACTTTCCATTTTCTGGAAATAACCTCTTCTAAAGGGATAAAACTGTTCCAAACAATTCGAGAGCTTTTGAAACAACCGAAAAACCTCTACAACCGCTGAAAGATTCTGTGCAATCCGCGTAAAGGGGAAAAGTTCTCACCCTCTTCTCGCGGAACAAAGGTACTCCGATGTCAAACAATTTCACGAAATGACAATTTATTGAATCCAACAAGGTCCAGCCTTGACATGGAAATACTTGAAAATATTGTACACCATTTATCGAACGTATCTCTTAGCATTTCTGTATAGCTTTTCCGTATTTCGTCCTTTCTTAATTCATTTAATTTGTTTCTTATTCTAAGTTAGCAGCTATTAATGGTTAGATATTTCTGTTACTTCAATAACCTTTAAGAAACTATAAAGCAACTTCGCTATCATCGACGATTAAATTTTGACGAGGAAATGTCTTCAGTCAGCAGCCATCGTTCCATAGTTCTCCACAACCGACACTTCATTACTTTGGAGATCGTCAACGGCGAAAGAAAGATCATCTGCGACAAATCCCTTCCTTCCGCGTATTACACAGATTTTTCTTACGTTATCATTCTCCTGAATTCTTTCCTACAGGAATTTAATTCACCAACGATCATCTTCGTCACGTAATACCGAACTAATCTTGCAGAAAACGGCGCAGAAGCCGCGAACAACAAACAGCTCGAACAGTTCCAATCTTTCAAGTCGTTGTTCACGAAGAAGGCGAGATCCTTCCTTCGAATGGCGTACCTATCTGGCTTTTCACAAAATTGGAGGCGTCTCGCGGTGGGCCAATTGAAAAACCGGTACGAACGGTGCTGTGTCCGGACTTTTCCATTTAAATTTAAATCCGTGGCGGTGCGAGCGCGGGTCAACGCGCTCGTACTATGCCGCGCAATAGGAAACCTCGTTGCTGAAGCGGCTAGGAAATGCGGGGGAAATTGGCAACCGGGTAAAGTCGCGCTACCGAATCACGAGAGCGTCGCTGAACGAGAATTGTTTAACGACTAGGGGATTTCTTTTGATGAAAATTCGAAAGAGGCGAAAGTTACTATTGTTAGATGATCTTTCTTAACCTTAGAGTAGCATAGTGGACTTCTGCATTCCCCATGCCTTTCTGTTTTAGCTGCTTCAAGAAGCTGACTGTTTTTCGTTATTCACGCTTCCTGATGCCAAAGAAACTAACGCTATTCGATCGTAGATCTGAACTTTCTTCTAACGATTCGTATGTTAATAAAATTATGTTTGTCAAACTCCATCTCTAATATCTTTCATGACATGGGTTTACTTTTGAATTCAAAATCCAGTAAAGGTATGTCGACATCGCTTCGATATAGACGATTTTAACATACAGAAAGAAATGCAAATTCTGTCCTAATCAAAGTGCAAATTAACTTTAACACGAGCCAGCTTGGGGAACGTGAATACCGCTTTCTCGTTTCGATCATTACCCTGCTCGTTTTCTTCGGGAAAGCTGCCCGTTCGTCGACGCATTAAAGTCTCGCATAATCGGATGCCAGCAGGCTTAACTGATCAGTGTCCATTACACGCTTCCAAAGGAGTAATCCGAGCAAAGTCAGCCATTATCGTTCACCGCGTTCTCGTTCTGTTTCGTTAAAGAGCTGCGAGCAGCTACTTATCGAGCGTTTTACAGGCATTCCAACGGATGCGCGTGTTGCTTACAAAACTACCTCCCCTGGTGGATACTATAGTTATACATTGGTATTTCCTCGCAAAAGCGAATTTTTTTTATGGATTTATGCACCGTATTGCCCAGGTTAAATTTCCCGTTTTGTTCTCGATTCTAATCCAGCTTAGTTGACCCATTTTTGTGGCTGAATATGCAAATTTTTAGCTCGGCTTAGACTCTGAAACGTGGAAGTTTCTCATAACGAGCGCTTTCGATAGTATACTAGATCTTACAATTGTTCAGTTCGAAAGAAACGTTCAACTTATTATCGTAAGTAATTATCTTTTGAAAAAGAGAGATAGATAATCGGAATAACCAGTGGAGCAATCGGCTCGATCGTTTCCATGGTAAACTTTACACGCTTTCAAGTTTTCGCCCAAGCTCAAGTTTCTAGTTCGCGGGGTAATTAACAAACATCGTTCTTATTCAAAGTGTAAAACATCGCAAGGTCGATTGTAGCTGTGTTCGCACACGGCCCGTATGTTCTTGCAACTTACGACGCGGCATTTAGAATGCAATTCTGCTGGAACGACGCTTCTTGCTTAGGAATGCGTTGCCAGGTAATTGCAGCATTAAACTGTCTAATTCTAAACACTGTTTTAGATCCCATTTCCATTTTACGCCATTGTAAAGTCTTTGGAAGATGTATTTAATTATAGACCTGGTCCAATTGGCTTTGCAATTCCACACGATTTTTCCTCTATCGATCATAGCAATTTCATAACTGAAATCTTTATAGTTAGATATGCCAATTTTATATTATACATGTACGAAGTATTGATTAAATATACGGAAATATATTGACGAAATATGATTCGAGTAAATTGTTTTGAAATTGTCGATGTTCATTTCTGCGCGGAAAAACTTAATTTCATAAAACGACGGAAAAATTTAATTCCAGCTATTGTTTCAATTCGTCAACAGTAAATTGACCGATCGTGCTTGCAGTCGTGTGTTATTTAAAATCAATTTACTACTTACTCCTTTTCCGCATGACTCGCGCTAAATAGAAACGGTTAGAATTAATCGAATTGATTAATCAATCTGAAACATTAATTCATTTGATTAAAACGTGAAAAAACGAACGATAATCTTTACGTAAAATTACTCGCGTTCATTCTGTATTCGTTCTGAAACATCGACGACATTTAATCTTCGCAAGTACGTTATATTTTATACCAAATTAGCATTTTACAAACATTTCCTTGTCATGTGAAATCTTTATTAAAATCATACGCTCAAAAAGCAAATCTTCTACAATTTGCCTTTCCCAATTTCAGCTTAATTTAATTTACAAACACCTGTAGTATTTTGCATATAGCATTCTGAAAATATATCTTCTCTTACCCCATACAGATGTAGAATCGTATAGTATTTTTCTTAAAGCATAACTCGTGATTTGTGATAAAAAGTTGCGGCAAAAAATTAATGGATTTTTCTTTCGATCTTTAAGGAGAGAAAGTCTTAAAGTCATTTAATCTAGCGGCTTATAAGGTGAATGAAAGGGGAAATGGCCACGTACTCCACGTACACGACAGACGAACGAAAGGTTGCCGTAAGTGGCTATTACAAGAGCTCATAGCCTCGTTCTCGAACGTATGATCGAGTCCGGTGATTCGATTTCATTGGCGATTCGCCATGAAACTCGAAACGAACTCGCGACATCCGATTTACTTAGTATTGCCTTCGCATCCCTTGGCTTCGTTCCGCCTCTTGCAATTTTGTTTCGTCTTCCGGTGGATAAATGAATCGTAAATCCCTTTTCCGTTACCCTCCTCTTCCGTTCATTTTCCGCCTGTATACATTTATTCTGAATTTAATATTTATATATATCGTTGTATATATCTACTCCGTGTGTTTACGTCTTCGTTTTAATAATTACGAAGATACGAATGAACATGTCACACACGACAGTAACCGCGTACATGGGCAAGGAAACATCCATCTTCAAGTTTACGATTATCAGGAAACAGTTTTAAGGCTATCGCAAAGCGGCTTATGCTTTGTGCAGAGGATTGTGGAACGTAGCGAAGTAATTTGTTTCCATGAAATATATGCACCGTAGACCGATTATGCATGCGCTTTACACAGCAACAGGTATGTTAGTCTCCAAATAATGCAGGTGGAAAACTCAACTCACTGGCGGTTCAAACGAATCTCATTTTCTCGCGTTCCTTTCTGCTGGGATTATCGTTGTCGATCTACAGTATTACGCTCTCGGCCACGTTGCCGTTGGAAATTGCAACGTGCAAATGAAACGTCACTGCTAATTCGTAATTTGTTATAGAATGAAATTTTTATCGAGAAACCATCGGGGAAGCATAGCTCATCGAGTCTATTATTAGATATCAGTAGATATTATTTATTATTTACATTGAAAGAACGAATCTTATCGAAGAAACGACAAATTTCCTTCGTCACGATATTCACTGATTATTCTTATAGAACAGATATCAAATACTGTACCATGAAATCCGACTAACTTACATCTATGAAACTTGAACGTGTCTTCATCCTAAATCACTCGGTGACGCTTGATATCCTCTTCAATTAATCTAACAAGGAATCAATTTCAAGCCTGGTGAGAGCATGGAGAAATGCCTCCAGATGGTCGAACGAGTCAAAGACCGGATGAAACAGCAGTAAAATCGTTCGTACAATTTCGTCTTGGATAGTTTTAATTAAATAATGATTCGTTTCCCTCTCATTTCTAACATTTGCTCGATTCTTCGTCACAGTTCTGGTAATGAAGTTTCTCGAAGGAATATTCTCGTCATTGTAACGTCATCGATCACGTGCCAACGAAAAATGGAATCGAAAGAAGAAATCGGAAACGGAATCGCCTGCGGCTTTCAAGAGGAATCGAAGAAATTCATTTGCTCGCGACCGATCTGATACTCCAGGCACTAAGGCGAGATCTTATTTCAAGTTAAAAAAGAAAAGAAAAGAAAAAAGAAATTTCACGCAGAAAAGCGAGAAGCGAGAATCCGAATCTTGTTCGAGAATTCGGAGACAAACTGGATATAGTCGTACACTCGTTCCATTGCTTTCTCCCAAGATTATTTGAAACTTGTACGTCTCGTGATCTATACCACGAAAAAGTTTCCTCTTCTGCCCAAGAAAGAAATTTTAATGCGATACCACTACGCTAGCGTAGCATTGCCGTGTTTGGAAAGTCGACTGAGTGTAGAATGTTGCTTTATACAGGGTGAGACACGTAAAACAGGTCATATGAATATCTCGGCTGTTATTGGTGATAGAGAAAAAAAAAATATATATCAGATGAAACTTGCACGATGTCGAGATACACAAATCATTACACAAATCATAGATGGATGGATCTAGATGGAACGTAAAAACCTTCGTTATTCCATTGAAAAAAAAAAAAAAAAAACAAAGTTGACTTTCATATGACGTCTACGCTAATAAGAAACTATTTACATCAAATTATGCACTCCTTCACACCACGTGTAAATTTGATTTGACACATCTGTTTCTGTCACCGATAACAACCGAGATATTCAGATGACTTGTTTCAGTTACATCACCCTATATATGTATGTATCTAGCTGTTTCCATCTTTTTACAGGAATTCTTACTCCGGAAGGGAGAATCTACATAAAACCCAAAGATTTACAAAAATGCACATTTTACGATCCATTAAAAGATTTCCACGTACAATGACATTTCCGTCACACTCCTTGAATAGAGGCCAGTTTCACACAATGAAGATCGTCCCATCCTTTCCAAACGATGTTCTCCCCTTGGAGAAATGTATCTCACAGCGTGGAGAACCAGAGCAAATATTTCTTTTATGCAAAACCGATTTAACGTGCTCTCTCACGAGTTTCAGTGGCGGCGACGAAATGATATATCGGCCGTGAGCACGTTCGCAAGAAGAGAAAGCAAACAAATACGAACCGAACGCGTAATGTCAGTAGCGTTCATATTTGTTCCTCTCTCCATTTCTGGAACTCATGCGACCACCTATCTCATATTTCCGTTTTGCACTGCCCCGGGCCAGTTAGTTTGCATCTGTCATTTCAGAGACAGCCTTGCGAACCTTACGCGCGAAATTGATAGTTATTGAAGTCCTGCGAAATTGATGGTTATTTGGAGTTGCCTCTGTTTGATCGTCGCAACCCAACATCGCCATTTTTTCAACCAAACTGTTGGCTCATGAATTTTAGCGGCTTTCGATCGTTTTATGGCTGAAATATTCAGTGAGGAACAGGTCGGTTCTCTTGTTTAGCTAAGAGGCTGTGTAAGTGTTGTTTTAATCTTTACAATTTGTGTAAAGAACGCGTAATACAAGGGCTTATCAAAGCCCAAAGCAATTATCGAGATTTAGACAACATTTCAAGTCACTTTACACCGATACCTGGCAAACATTCAAATTACAAACAAGCTTCGAAACGTTAGAGCGTGTCTCGCGACGTGCACGGGAATCGATGTACCGAAAAGGGTAATAGGATTTTCCAAGACGGTTCATACGCTTCTCAACCTGGCGAAGCGTGTTATCGCATTTAATTGTCAAAGAAAATCTTGAGTCAGTCCCGCAAGAAACATCTACGCGCGAGCAAAACAGTTTGAGTAGCTTAGGTTCGTTGAATGTCGCTTTCTCCTCGTTTCACTTTATTTCATTGTCTTACCCTTTCCTTTGGTCCTGAATCAGTTAACACTAACGTATGATATGGAATATTTTTACGAAGTCCATCGTCAAAGATGTTTTCGATCTACGACGAATTGAACGTTTGATTACATGCAGATGTGGAGTGCTTTACGCCTTCTTTATGTTTCGTGGCAGTAAGATCTTCTTTAGCTATTTGTAAGAATATATAGTTTCGAGTTAGAGAATGAAATTGCAATTATCGCACGAGTAGCCTGCAAGTTTATCACGTGCTATTATAATATAGCCTACCTCTCTTTTGGATACTCATTGCAATAGGAACATGATAGACTTTAATTGAAATGTTATCCTGTAAGTCGTGTAATGGGGCCCCTTCTACCAATGAGATCCAATTAGTTGGCCGTTTATTGAATTAAATGGCGAAGCAGTTCCATTATCTCACACACGGGAGTTACATTTTGTAAGCGCATTATGTACAGAATAGTCCGGTTATAACCTGATTATTTTATAACATTTTAACATTATCTACAAGAAGCCAAATATCGACAGTAATTACTTTTAATTCATTAGAGTTCTCTCTTGTTTACTTATTCACACTCTACTTGTTTAACCCATAAATACTATTACATTATAACATCCGTTAAACATTCACTTACATATAATAAAATTGATTGTTCAGAATAAAATATGCATGAAACAATTAAGATAATGAAATGAATGTACATTATACGCACGTTGCTTTTATATGAGAAAGAAAGAACAAGATAGAACGGCGAATTATTTATCTTCTGCACAAGATCGTTTTCGAGTTTTCTCATCGTAACCGTAGTAATCGCTATCAGAAGGTGATGCGAGAGTTTCTCAAAGTGATTGAGTCGTGGAAAGAAAACCACGAGAAAAGTTATCCTTGGTCAGAAAATTTGGAGCTCGCAGGGAAAGTCCCTGCCTCGAATTGGTGAGAGCTCTCCGGGAAAAGACTCTTGTAATCCACGGCTAAAGTGAAAATTGACGTTGCAAATGGAGCCCATTCATTTTCTAACAGAAACGAAATTCGACTGGAAGACCGTTTCGGAAGATTTGCTAAACCCTTTTTATTGATATCGTCGATCTATAGCTCTAAATGTACGAGGAAGAAAGTATTTTGGCTTTTCTTTTCTGCATTTAGAAGTTGTGATCGAAGTTCGTTTGGCAACTCGCTACCTTTTTCTCGTTTGGAAACATTTCTTTCGAATGCATTTTTTAGTTTTCATTCGTAAATTTCATTGTGGATATAGCACACTGGAAAGCGTAAATTTATGCTCGATGCTATTGAAACGGCAGGTAATGCGCGCAATTGAAGGGAAAGCGATCCACTCGGTTCCAATTTGAACAAAGAGAAAAACCGTGTAAGCTCGAATCAAATCACGTTGAATCGACCGGCCAAATGAAATTCCAACGAATCCTGGCGAAATCGACGGAATGTCGTTGCTATAAAGGACCGATAAATTTTTTTCCAAGGGCATTTCGTGAGAATGTATCGTATATTGGACGTGAAAGCGCTGTTTCGACATGCCAATTATTTCTACCCAAAGAATCGTCGGAATCGTCAACCTGATACAATGAATGCGATCAAAGAGGAGAAGTGAAAACACAGAGTTTGTTTTTAATGCTATATACAAACAGTTCCGAAATGGCACACTGTAAAGGACACGGTTTCAACAACGTTCAATTTAAGATTTTTTAGCTAAATTGTTTTAATATCGTTTAAATATCTGTTTTACTTAACATCCATAATAATTAGTAATGATATTAATGCCGTAACTCATGGTATATTATAGTGTAAGTCGTCGTAAAATGTAAGTAACTGCAAAAAACAAATTTCCGTTTCCAATCTATTATCCTCATCTATTTCTTTGAGAATAAAAGTTTTTAATTCCATATAATTCTTCATTCGATTTCATATGACATAAACTGAAGAAGCGCTCGAAATTATTAACCAGTGAGTAAATATTAGATATCAGTAATTAATATTATAATTATTGTTGTAAACGTTTACAAGTTAGTCTTTCGATAAATCTAGACATTTCCCGGGGGTATGTTTCTCATAACGGATATTCATGATTGGCAATAATGATACGCCGACATTTCAGTTATTTACCCAGAACGCGTATAATTATGCATGACTTTTACCTATAATTTTATCTGCGATATAAATACTCCTACAATTTTGATGAGCGAATCGAGGCTGTGTGGCAATCAATAACGGGATCAATGCAATTCTGACGGTACTAAAACAATGCCAGACTAAATATATCCCGTTAAATATGATAACAAACTTCACCATTTCCATTGCTTTCAGATTTATCCTTCTCCTCTTTATTCGTTATTTCCATTTGTGCTCTTAAAAAAAGATATATAGAAGTAATATAGAAATAAACCGTGATCGTGTAAGACATACGAAACTTTCAGGCAACAATGCCCTGTTAGAGGCCAGACGCCTTACAATATCGAGTATCTGCAACGAATGTTAATTTAACATTATTTTGCGTTAAGTCGACATAAAATCGACCAACGTTGATTGCCACAGTCGCAGCACGCGATTAAGGCAAGAGTTCGTTTGTTCTCCGCCGAGAGACGCGCAAACGCAAATTTAATTTCTTAAGATTAATATCCACCCATGTTGCGAACGTATTCCTGCCGCATCCATTTCTTTATTTTCCATCCTCTCTCCGGAATATAACAATCAGTTGCCTGTTCGTTTAGCAATCCAGAATTTAAACTCATTTCAAAGTTTACTTCATCTACGCTGTACACGTAAGTTCGCTCGTGGTAATCCATATCAAAGCTTGAAATCGTTCGGTCGCGAGATATCTGGAGGCTGTCGACCGGATGCGTTGTCTCTCGACGAGTCACACGCGTAGTTCCGCCTCGCGGTCTCGCATCAGGGAGATTCACCCGTCCGTTGATATTTCAATTATTAAGCATGGACACGATCCTGCGAAGTCATCAGCCTGTGGATCATTAGGCCAACTGATATTTCGATAATGAAAAGGGATTTTGATTGGACAGTCGCTGTATACCGTGACGCGTAACGCTTCTCTGATCGGCTTAATATACCATAAAGGTTTGAAATTTCTTGATTGGAAATACTATTTTCTTGAAGTCTGGTTGACTTTTTTTAATGCGAGAATGTTGATTTTTATCTATGCTTATGACAAGCGTAAAAAATACAAGAGGAAATCGATATCGAAACATTCAGAAACTGCAACAAGTGTGTAGTAACTTATTTGGTAAATAATCCGCGAATATTTCATCTGGGTGAAAGTTTAAACAAACTGCCAGAGCTTCGTGAAAATAATGGGAAAGCGAAACGGAAACAAAGTTACTCGTCCGCAGTGACAGCAAATTATTACGAGTCCTCGACTCACAAAAAGCCACGCGAAACATGGCTGCAGGGTTACGCGTGTTGCAAGCATTCGCTATTCATTGTTCGACAAAAAATAACCGACATAAAGTCTCTTTCCCGTCGACGAATACGCGATTGATTTCAATTTATCGTGTGATTGAACAATAACCATAATATTATATTTCGAATCTCTTATAAAGCAAGCAGTTGTGAGGTCGTTTGAAAAGACCAATTGAAGTTTTCATGTTCAATTGATTTTCGCTTTTATAACATTATCTCTCACGATATTCTGCAAATCTTTAAAATTCCTTTTCTTCCTAACTTTCGGTACGTACAATATCAAAGTATTTTTTAAATACATCGCAACAATTACATCGTATTGAATTATTTCGTGGATAATAATTATAATTCAAATTCACCGACTCGACAATAATTTTTCACATCATGCATAGTTGAAATTAATCTTATAAATGTTAGTTGCAATAAGACACCAGAAACCTATTCAAAAGATGATAAGATATAATTACTGAATTTTTCTAAACAGCACTACACATGTAACAAGTTACTATGAATTACGTCGCTTAAGATTTCGACACCGTCAGCTGTTTTGCAATAATGCTGAACAACGAAATACAGTATCTAGCAGAAACTATACTTCTACAACAAAGACAACACAATATTTCTATGAATATAGTGGACGCTGCACTCTGTACGCTTTCTACCGTAGCTAACATTCGACTGGGCGATGAAACTTTATAAAAACGCATTTCAACTGCGAAACAACTGCGCTTCATGTAGTGTACATATTGCATGACAGATCCACTGTCAATAAAACGCGCGACAATAGACACCAAACGCTTTGAAATGAAACAGAGAAATCTCTATGGGGAGAAAAATAAGTGACTATAATTACGTAAATAGTACATCTCAGTTTAAATATAATAGCGTAAATAAAAGTTTTAGAATGTAGATTGTAATATATTGAAATTTCGATGAATGATTCACATGGTATGTGAATAAATAAAATACTGCATTAGGAGAATTCTGCCAGTTCATCAAATATGTATATAATGGATAAAAAGTATCGGAAAAACATACGACTTTATGTTCTATAATTTATAACATATTCCGGAAACCACAAATAGCAAAAACAGGTATTTACATTTCAATAAAATATTGTGCATATTTCAGCAATAGTGAATATTACAAACGCACAATAACGTAGATATAGTCAGCTGTGTGTTACGCGTCATACTTCAGTATACATTCATTCTTTGCAAAAACCCACTGTGCACTGGGAATGGCAATAATTTTGTAATATTGAATATAGAATTGGCGTAATTTAACACGTACCATAGCACATAGACCACCAGTGACCCATTACATCTATTACTGGTAACTTTAGTATCAATTTAATCATGTACTAAAACAAGAAATATTCAGAAGCGACTTATTAACACGAACGACATTAATTGCATTCGTATAATTAGTAATACTTGACTACTACTAACTACCCGATCCTTACTGGTAATAACAAATAATCTTAAATTCAATCAACAAAAAATTCTGTTTTTCAAAGTTGTTCACATCATGAAATCACAATGACCAACGCATGCAAAGAAATAAATTACCATCAGAAGAAAGTTTATATCACGATATTCATTTTTCAAGAAAAAATATAGAATCTTTACAGTAGCTGTCAAACAGGTGACAACTAGCCACAGAGGAACATAATTATACCGTGTAGCAAGAAATCGATTTGTTAGGGAAGACTTAATCGTACACACGAGGGGAGAATGAAATTATGGTAAATTCTATGGCTGGCGTTTTCATAAAAATTTCTCCCTACCGACGACACTGTAACCAACACGTGTACCAATCTCCTACGACTGGTGTTCGTGGTAAAAGTATAATAACCCGGCGTATATTGCCTAGCCGGGGAGAATAACGGGAAATTCAAGGTGTTACGTGCACCGCGCAATCCATATTTATCTTATGTACCTCGATTATAATAAGCGTCTACGAGGGCAACGGAAAATTCGAGGGAAATATTTTTCGACCGGCAACCAACGGCCGATCTCTCAGTCGTATTTTGACTTTCGAACTGAAATCGACTTTTACGAGACTATCGTTATCAGATACTATCGCTCGCTTTTGATCTTTGTTGGTCGTATTTTTCGTACGATCGATGTAAACTAGATTTATTAATTTCTTTACTAATTAGAAAATCTTTATTTTTCACGAATTTGTTAAGCAAAAGAGCAAGATCGATCTATCGAAAAGCTACCTCCTCACCGACGTCGATTGAAATACGTCAAATTTGTTGTCAAGATCATTATTACGAATAATTTTTCCCATACATGTAATGGGTGCCCTATTTCAGTTTTCAAGTTACACATAAAGGTATGTTCGGTAGATATCGCATGAAGTATACTATCGATGTGTTATCTTCCTATAAATTTTAACGGGGCGTGTTAATATCTATTAATATCCAATATTTATCTAATATCTATTAATATCCAATATTTATCTAATATCTATATCAATGTATATGATAATAAAAATTCCAGCCCACGTAACAGGGCCGCTTAGAGTCTGTAGAAATGGGCGATTTAAATCGTTACGTAAAAAGTGACGTTGAAAAAACGGAAAAATGCCGAGTTTTCTACGTATAGCGTGTGCCCCATCAGTAAAATTGTCTAATGTACAATTTTATATAAACTATAGGAAGAAGATACATATATGATACCAAACATACTTTAGTGTAGCTCGAGAACTAAAATAGAGCACCCATTCTACATATGGGGAAAAGCTGTTCAAACTTGATGACATATTTCAAGTTTATCGAAATGCAAGGAGGCTTCTCGATAAGTTTACCAAAAACAATTTAATAAATTCCTTGTTTCTTGAATTCAAACATTCAACTACCATGGATACTGGTACTGGGCTCCAGTGAAGAGCCAAAAGTCGTTGCTATTCCTTATGCATAGACTCGTGACACCGTGCAAAATACACTATAAGAACGTGGTAGCTATATCCAACGAAATGTACACGATGGTAAGTCACTTTATAATAAGAAACTTGACATAAATTCAAACAAGTTGAAAAAAAAAATCTTGACACTAATTAAGTTACCAACAGTTAATGAAATGAAAACAATTTTCATTAAATATGATACGAATTGGATTCTCCTACTTCGTATTTATGTATTCTATACAAGAATAACCAAAGGGAAATTGAATGTGATCGTTCATCCAGCAAAATGATCTTCACGCTATCGTGAATTGTCGTAAACAGAATAGTGAAGTATAGTTGTAGCAGCTCGATACCGTGGACTAATTAAACCGAGGATATTGCGTAACTGTAATTACGTCCTAATTGTACGCGTTCTACACTGATACCGTACGATTTTGTCACGCACCGTGTTGTATTTCGTAACCACAATGCTTGTTGCGTTCGTAGTACGCGATTATCGTGTGTACTGTGCGTGTTCTACGAGATGCACGGATTCACACTACCGGAAGAAGACATTGTTACTTTGTTACGGGGATTCGCTATCACTGTTTTAATTGACACCAATTAAACGTCTGATGGTATGAAACCGGTATTATCGTTTTCATCGTTGCACTTGTATCTCGATAATGCGACAATATCGAGGACTGTCTAGCGCCAACGAAAATTTGCAATTGATAAAAATTTGCATATTATAAAGAAAAGATTCAATCTGATTTCCTTCAGTGAATGAAAATTTTTTCAAGATTTTATATGTGCAGTTTCTTGTACAGCAAATGAGGTCATAAAGTTTACGTATTTTTTACAACATAGAAAGAACGTGATTTGCATACTTTTAAAGTTCATGCACGCGCTGCTCCCGGAAGTGAGCTATCTGTACTATCATCGATTGGATAATAAGGCGACACGAAGTATTCTCGTATAACGAAGTTAGAAAAACCTATCTCTAAAGATAGCTCTAACAATTTCAACAAATAACAAGATTTTTGTTTGTCTATGTGTATTTGAATTTGGAGGCTGATTAACAAAAATTGTATTCAATATTCGTACAATTTTTTAATTACAACGAATAGTAAATTTTTCATTTCGCTAATTGGAAAATTATAATAAAATTGATTTGTATAATTAAAAAGTATCGTAATTAATGTAAAGAAAGTATAGAAGATATCATGCCTGGAAATTGCATTAATCTTAGCGAAATGTTATTTCTGATCCGTTTCATTGAAGTACGATTGATAGCTGCAATCCAGTTCGTTTATTCGGTTGATGAAACATTGTAAACTGATTTCGCTGTGCAAATGCTGCGTTTACACGTACCTATATATTTTTTTCTTTTTTTTATTCATGCTTCGTGTCGCACCTCTCACGGTGTTCAAATTTGATCAATTGTACTGTAATCGAATTGTTCATATAACATAGTATTTTATTTTTAACAACTCCATAAAAATAGAATTTTTATGAAACTTTCTTCTTCGTGCAGTTCTTTTCAAAATTGGTTTAAATAACTAATATATTTATACAAACTTTATAATTTTCAATTTTAAACATTTAACAAGTTATATTTTCTTTTTTTACTTTATAAACCATAAATATAGGTAACCATATAAACTACATGATATTATGTCCTTACTTTATAGATATTATGCATCATTATACAGAGTGAGTGAATAAAGGGTATTATCTAAAATAACTGGTTACCTGCTGGTTTTGTCGAGAAAACGTTTTAAACAAATTATGTTACATTTCAAGGGAATCATCGGATGGATGCAATTTTATTCTTGTACATCATATATTTTCTGAGATATCAAGATAACCTTTTGCTTTTTAAAATGGTGCTGTATATTCTTTATAGCATTAGTCGGTCTAGCCGGACATTCTCTACAAAAAGGTCTTGGAAAATATAAAATAATAGAAAATAAAATTGCATCCATTCGACGAGTCCCTCGAAGTGCAACATAATTCGTTGAAGATGTTTTTCGATAAAACCGATAGGTAACGAGCTATTTTAGATTTCAGACAGTACTTTTTATTGGCTCACTCTATATATGTATATGTATCGTGAATGTATATATATTTTGTGACACAGTTTCTTTAACGACTTTTAAAAACTTTAGACTTTCAGCCTGTACTCGACATGGTAATGGAAACCAAATGGTAATCTTGCTCGCATATGCATATATATAACACGAACAAAAGTATTGGCATACTCTTTAAAACAGAATAACTTTTTTAAAATTGGACCAAACGGTTGCAATTTTTTTTAGAAGTTAGAAGGATTAGTTTATTGAATGACGTGTAAAAAAAAGTTTTGGACAAATTGAAATTGATCGGAATTGCGAAAAAAAAAAAGAATAAAAAATAAAAAAGACAGTAAAGGCCACCTTTTACAATATTTCTATCTGAGCCTGAAATGAAAATTTAAAAAGTACACTTTATAGATTTATGTTAATTGTATACACGATGAAAATTTCGTCGAAATCGGTTTATGCGGAAACAAGCAACAGGCATCGAAAGATGAATAAAAATGTAAATTTATTACAATTATAGACTGAAAGTCGCAAAAAAAAACCGAGACTTTTATCATTTTTAACCGTTTGTAGCTTACAGCAACATTTATCGATTTTCACAAAATTTGAAACTAACATAAATCCACAAAGCATACTTTTTACATTTTCATTACAGGCTTAAATAAAAATGCTGTAGAAGGTGACTTTTACTGTTTTTTTCGCGATTCCGATCGATTTCAATTTGTTCGAAACTTTGTTACGAGTCATTTGCTAAACTAATACTTCTAACTCTGGGGGAAAAAAGATTCGAGTCGTTTGGTCCAATTTAAAAAATGTTACTCTGTTTTAAAGAGCGCTGCAATACTTTCGTTCGTGACTGTATGTATACAGTAAATTGCATGCAATTACAATAACCGAGCTACGTTACAAACGGGATGAATAATCTGTAATATACTGTTGTGGATGAAAGTGGAGCACATAATTCGTTTATCGCTGAAATAACCGTATTAACTTTCTTTGAGTTTCGACTGTAAGTTACATGCCGCTATAATTACACATTGTAAATGTGACTCCAAAACAAACGAAAGTTATTATCTTTATATCACATTTCATGTGTCTCGTTGCACATACGTGTATTCCGCAGTTCTTATAGAATAGAATAATCGTTTCTGTAAAATTAAATTCTTATTCAGGAAGAGCTATCAAAAAATATCGATGATCGATAAATCAAACGATCATGACAGTCATTTCCACACAATCACGGGTCAGTGCGCAGCATTCATAATGTTTAATCGTGAATACAGAATTATCATGTCCATCTCACTTGCTTTTGTCGTTCGCATTAATATTCATTTAAGAGTCTTTTATAAACGAAATTAATACAAATAGCCAGTCGTTCTTGCACGATGCAATTATCGTAAAACGAATACGTATATTTCATACTGTAACATTAATGATGAAACAGACTTTTCGTGTAGTCACGTGTATTACAACCATTAATCAATTTAATCCTATAATTTTCCTCTCGTAATCGTTCCTGCTGCTCGGATTTCAATTAATTGAAGCTGATATAATAAACTTTACATTGTTGAATTTAAATACAAAGTAAGAAACAAGATAATACTTTTGACTCCTTCTTGAAGTGGAATTTAATAAAGGCTAGAGCAGTCTACGTGTTAGATGCACCAACTATGAGCGTTAAAAATCGACTAAGGATTAGAGTACGCTCGCTTAATTAGGTATCTCTCTGGCCAACAGCACAACGTCACTATAGGAACGTCATTCCATTAAACGAGAGAAATTAAATAAAACTTCTATGATTTTTCAGCCTTGAGCCTTTCTAGTAAGTAGAGTAGAGACAGAAAGTTTAGGAAATATTTTTTCGTTGACATAGTTACGGTTGAAATTGTGTTATGAACGTTCGAAATAACAGGCTATATATTATTAAATAAACGACTGAGAGATTACAAGCCAAAAGTGAAAAACTGTAGGAAACACGTTAAGCTTCATTTGTTATCTCGTGTAAATTCCGAGATGCGATGAACTTCTTCAGGACTCGCTATTTCATCCTAAAATCGAAGATACGATGTTCCAATTACCAACTCCTTTCGCAGGTATGGTTTTTTATTTTCCTTTTTCTCTTTAGAAACTTCAACTTTTAAAGTAGCCTTATATTTCGTGTCCGCGTTTAACATACATATATGTTAATATACGTAATTTAGAAATTTATACGTAATATAGCTATTTAACAAATCTGTTACATTTCATACAGTGCAATTAGCAAAATTAGCCTGAACCTGTTCATATTTAGTCGGAAGAAGTATGTACTTCATTAAAGTAAAACGGACGTATAGTCGGTAAAAGGGAATGTAGAGTATAAAATCCTATGTTAGGCGAACATTAAGCCATTTGTGCTAGAACTTTGGCAAGAATGGGACCAAATGTAAGTACTACGTAAGGGCTTCCATGGCTTGCTTTTCACACCATTTACCATCACCCTTATTTCTTCTTTAAGATAGAGAAGAAGATTCCGTATACAGTTGTCATCAACCGCACTTCCACAGGGTTAAATATGCCGCGGTCCCGAATTTTTATATTTCAATCACGCTCTTGTTTCAACCAGCAACAGAATTTTTAATATTGTGAAAAGAAATTTCATACACGCGCATAAAAGAAATTCGTTGACAATAAAAAGACACGATTGGTTCTGAAATGATCCAAAAAAGCAGCAGCGTGTTGAAGTTATACAACTTTAATCCATCAATTATTTACGTTATTTAAGTGAAATTGACATCGTTTTCTTCCTGTTTCAACTTCGTGTTTCACTTTGGTCAGATTTATGGTCTTCGAAATATCGTTAAATAAAAAGCTTGAAGTTTCGACTGTTACGTTATCGTTATTCTTGTCGTATTCCTGCACGTCACGCTCGTACATTGCCACTGACCTATCGCAAACTCGCTACCTATCTATTGGTCACTGACAAACATGGAATCAGCATATTTTTACTATCCTTACTTTTACTACGATTTCCACAGAAAAATGTAGGTCAATGGGTTAACTGTCGCTCATTAATCTGTACGTTCAGATGCTGCGATTTAAAATGTCATAACGAAATGAAATAAAGAGGGAGGCAAAGAGAATCTTTTAAGGCACGTGATCCAAATCAGAATCGAGGTAATTATTATAAAGATTTGGTATCCTCTATATTATCCGTAAGATGACAATTGCTTTTCACATATCTTCCACTCAAAAAATGTTCGACGTTTTCACATACAGCTAACTTATTACGTTTCTAAGATATAGCCTTAAGAGACAATAATTTCATGTAAATGATCCATGTTTGAACTATTTAATGTTAATGACGTAAGTTAGTATCGCATTCGAATTACTGTGCGTATTCATATGGTTTGTACATTCGAGTGTTTTATGCAACTGCAATATTACAACACGACAGAGCGAAGACTAACGAGACATTGACGCTTCGTAAATTCTAGTTCATTAATTCCGTAACGTCACTATCTCACGCTCCAACATTCGAGTACCTCATTTATTCCGCAATACATCATTCCATGTTCCCCTTCAGCATAATCTGTTTCATTTCACAAAACTTTAGCATCTCATTTATTCGTATTCGCTAAATTTCAATGCTTTATCGCTCTCTGAATTCATGTACGCACGAACATAAATTTTCTGTTTTCAATTTCATCCTGATTTATGACATTCTTTCGTTATGATTTTGTAAATGTTGCGATTCCACTCTTACTGTTTCCCAGCATAGACGTCGTCATCTTGATAATATCAACGTGAACGTAGTACTAGTCTATGATGAAATCTACGGAACCGTTATTCCACTTGAAGGAGAATACTTTCTTCCATCGGAAGTACTTTTATCCAATTTTGCTTTGCATGTTATTCTGATCGTGACGATATATTTCGCTGCCATCGACTGGATTTTGCATGAAATTCTCGCGTAAATATGAAAAATTTGATCGATCATAAATATCGACAAATTAATGATATCTCCTGGGACTATTTCAAGCATAGATTCAAACGGCTGTCCAACGACGCCCGAAGCAGTTTCTCGAGCAAAGACATCTTGGTAAATTGAAACTGCAGATTTTATGAGCGGCTAGCCCGTTGCATCGAATATTACGTACGAGCAATGGGATTAGGTTTGGATACTTTCTGCGAACGTATGGAAAATTTGCTGTTCGATACTGATACCATCACGTTCTATATTCGTGCAGCAAATGTACGAGAGTTTGAGAGTTTAAATTGTTTCTCTCGATACACATGCTGGTGGTCTAACATTATCGCACAAGTTTCATGCAAATCATTCTACCTCTCTTTTATAAAATTTTCACTTCCCTTTCAATAATTTGTGTATTAACACGTTGTAATCATTACATCACCATAAAGGACTTCTGTATAACTTTCTCAAATAAACGAACAATTTCGATATAGCACGACTTCCATTTGATTCCAGGAGAAATACACGCGTTGCTGATTAACGATTGAACGATGAAGCGCAATCAACAAACTTTGCAGTTTATATGCAGAGATATTTGCGTTTCGCGTTGCTGATACATGCACAGAGTACTGCGGATGTAACAATTCAAACAACGGTTGCGCAGCTGTTAACGGCGACGTGTATAATATGCAGCAGAATGCTTAAGATGCGCTGGATGTTTGCGCCTTTTCGACAAACTAACGCCAGTGAAAAGCGAGAACGAACTTGTCATTTCGGCGATTCACGTCTCCGTGTACCTAGTCATGGCGTTTTTGCATATCTATTCGCCGGTTGATGGACACGAACGGAGAAAACTCGTATCTCTCTCCTTATCAGACATAAATATATTCGTTCTTCTCTCTCTTTTTGTCTCTTCCTTTTTCTTTCCCTCGCCATTGTGAAATGTTGCACTCAATTTGTCACCTTCTTATACCCCATATATCATTCACGTTTTCAAAGCATGTTTTGTCGTGTTCCTCAACCGCTGTCGTAATGACGATACAGTTGCGGAAATTATAGCGGGACAGTCACCGAAAAACAATTTATATCTTTTTCTTCCATCGATAATTTTTAGTGCTTTTTCACAATTTGGGAAAATTGTTTTCATGGAAATGCAACTAACGGAATTATTTATATATAAATGAAAGGATCCAATCCGAAGTTCGTAGTCCGACGCATATTCTACTGCACGAGTTTAACGCTAAGGCGATTCTTACCTAATCATAAGTAAGTTTAAGTATATCGCGTCAAACGTGATAGAATAAAATTATAAATACGAAATAGAAGAATTATCGAAACAGTCCGACCCTTGTTTGAAGACTTCGGCAAATGATTTTATCAATTCCAACCTAGAAAGATGCGTACGACAAAAATGTGGAACCCAGCGGAATTCAATTAGTTTTTGTTAAACAAACAGCACAGTTTCAGTAACTTAAAAACAATCGATTCGTTCGATTCATTTACGGTATTTACTAGAATATACGTTCGTCTCTCGGTACCGTTTAAACAGCGCTTTTATTTGAGTGTACACGTTCGAAATAATAAATGATTGCACCGAGCGTAAATGTATCGAGCCGACAATTTTGCAGGTATTACGAAAGCTGGTACATGGCGCCGGCGCGAACGCAAAAACTCCCGGTGCTGCTGTTGCAGAAATGTATGGAGCCTAGCCGTTTATCAATCGCTAATCTTATCACCGCATCGCTGCAAATCTTTGCCACGGTAAAATTCGTTACCAACCCGTTATAAATCTGACCCGTATCTCAAAAGGGAGACCGTGCTGGATCTATCTCGCGTGTCGATTTTCTCTTTTGATCAACAAACGATCTATGAACGAAATCGAACACGATCTTCCGCGACTCAATGAAAATTTTACGCTACTTTTAGTTTCAAAAGATAGGAAGACGTTCCGCGTTTCTCTCGATGAAATAATTGCAAAGAAAAAAAAAAAAAAAAAAGAAAAAAATATGGGAAAGTAACGAAAATCTCAACTCATATGAACATATGCGACAATGGGTTCAAAGTCGATCCAGTTCGGATTCTACGCTACCGCATTATTGATCTGGCAATATTTTCTATTCAAGATCGTTCAAACGTCGATATCTTACTTCTGTGAAACACTGACACGGTCATCCAGAATAGGAGTCGACGTTAAATCGGAAATTGCAACAGTCACTCGTAGCGAATGATTTACCGGATGTCAGATATCTTTTGCGTTACAGTCGGCTAAATTAAGTTTCACTTTAATAAACGCATTCGCCGGCATCGTCCGCCATGTACCTCCGTCTACTTGTCCATGGATATAAAATTCAGTAGAGAAAGAGTGGAAGAAACGGAGAAGTAATTTGTTGGAGAACAAGCCACGCTATCTGCCTATGATTCATAGTATTTTTTTTTTTTATCATTTTACCTATAGAATTTTAATACGATATTTATGTCTTTCGCCATATTATATCGAGATATTTCCATCTCAGAAATCAATAATTGAATAAGATACAAAAAAAAGATCGTATAATGGCAACATTTTGGTCACCACTCCAATCTGCCACTTGCCGATACAAGAGGAAAAACGTCGGTACAGTATTTGCTTTCCCAACCCTTCTTTCATACGTGTAGCTTGAACGAATGTGAGTTCCTTTTACAGCTCTCGCTTTTATGATTAAAAGCAATTTGATGTACAATTTCTAGAGAGATAAAATAATATTATCTGACTTAATTACTGATGCGTAAGATAAAACGAACGAAAAGGAAAAGAGAAAATTGAAAATCGAAGTGGCTGAATAAAATGTTTTCACTGATATTAACTGCCATCGTATTGTAGTACATAATTATTTTCAGTGGTAATTAGATGCTCGTGAAAAGAAATTTATTGAGAAGAAACGAGCAATTTTGTCAACGAATTTATTAATTTAAGTTGAAATTAATTAAGTTTCATTAGACGAAAATTATTTTATTAAACAAAGAACGCGTATCTCGTGGCTCTTCGAGCTGCTGGAGTACGTTAAATGCCATTAGATCGTGCTAAGGAACGTTAACGAAATAAACGTTTTAGAGATGTACGCAACATAAGATGAAATCATCGATTTTCATTCGTATAGATAAAAGGAATGGCCAGGAATTTTTAGAAAATTAACATTTATTGTTTGTTATATTATTAATTATAGATAATGTAGACATTCCATTTCCCTTCGCGCGAAAAGCAAATGTAACAAGAGACAATTTAACAAAATATAAATTAAATCATTATCACTGCAGTGACTGCTTGTGTTCTATCATAATTCGAGTTTTTTCAACAATCGAGAGAAACGACGGGCGTGCGACAAACAAATGGAAATTAATTCCGTTGAACACATTGTTAATTAAAAATGGTTCGCTTATAAATTGTACTCGAGTTTACAATGGTTGCACATTGAGTTAATTATATGTCCTTAATATCGCAATTTAATTACGAGGGTACGTTAGATTGAAGCTTCGTTCATACGTTCTTTGGTACTCGATATAAGTTGTCGAAAATCTAGCAACCACAAACGACAAACAAAAGCTTAATTTTCGCCACTGTCATTTCAACCAGTGAAATTTCACCGCCACAAACATATAGCGGTGAAACATAGCATGTGAAATCGTTTCATCGTTCATCGCCGCCATCTCTATGCTTTATCTTATGTCTGCGACTACCACGATAGAACGAGAACTTTTTTCATATCCTGAGGAATGAAATGAATGAGCTCACTAGATAATTTGCCAGATTCTTTCGCGAAGCAACGCTGAGGCGTGGCATATTAAATTTTGAGGCGACGTAAGTTACACAACAGCATGATGATCGCAATGGCGCCTTGTAGTTTCATCTCGAGCTACGAAATGCAAAGTGAACATACAATGTCAAACCTATTTATCTCCACAAATTATATACGGATACTTTAATACTTTTTTTTACGACATTTTAATTAAATTTTAATTTAATTTTAATTTCGCCAGAAAATATTTCGACCATAATTTTATTGGATCAGTTGAAAATTTATCGAGCACCAGGTAAATCGCAAGATATGAACAGCGCGTATAGTTCGGTCGTAGCAATCGAGTTATTAATGGTGTTACGCGGGTTTAATTTATCCACGATATGGAAAGGAAGTGCGCGAGCGCAGATGCGTTTCGAATCTAATTATCTCCTAAAGTTGTGCGCTTTATAATACCATGTTAAATAGTTTATGATCGTATATGCGTATGCGAATATGAATGGCTTATCGAGCCGTTATCGATAATTCGTGGATAACACGAAACAAAAAGTATTCTCTAACAAAGATGAATTAAATGAGATTTCAATAGCAAAAGACAATAAGTTCTTTACTATTTAGTTTCGTTTCAATTTAGCGAGTGAATTTCTCAGCTTGTTTGATTCCGCATTTTCTTATGGTATTCGCCGATCGAAAAAAAGGCCTACAAACAATTAATACCTGTATAAGTCTATACTTGTTTGTCTCTCATACCTATACACGTTTTCTTTAATCACCTGTGCATTTTACCACAGCTTGTTGAAAGTTTTCGAAAGTATAAAATATTAAGCACTTACCTGAGGATAGTCTCCATCCTTCATCTGATAATCGAACACGTAGAAGTACGTTTTAGGCAACGGTTCCTTCTCGCTTTCCGGAATCGGTGCGATATGAGGATTATTCGGTTTCTTCGTGTGTCTTAGAGTGAATAGGTCGCCAGTTTGCACTAATGGCGCCACGAATTGAGCGTCGCTTAGAGCTTGGACACAGGCGTCCTTCGTATTCACTGGATGCTGCACCGTACGTTCCCAATCGGTGTATTCGTTCACCACCTGATTCATCAATCAAAAGTAATAATATGAAAAAGGATGTAAAATTAGAACGCCGTTGATTTCAAAGTTAATACATTAATAGACGTCAATAAAAAGATATGTTCTATGTAAAAGCTAAACACAATTGGCAAGTCCTCTCCTTGCATTTCGTTTATAATATACAAAAATTACCAACGACCTTTATGAATGATAAAAAAATGTAGTAACGTATTCGAAAGCCTTTGCGAAACGCATTCTATATTTGTTGCTGGATAGTATTCTTTTCTTTTTTTGTTACAGCAGTGCAACGCGATGTTTTTCCGACGAAACTCGATCCTTTTTGTTATTTTCACAAATATCACAAATTCAGCTGGACCAGTTTAGAAACGTTTCTATGGCAACAGAAACATTTCCCTTCAACATGTATTATTTTTCCATATTGGAACCATATTTTTCATCGTATAATTTTCAACGTGTTGATTCGTTCGACGATCGAATTTACAAAAATTTGACTTGAGAGGTGAAATACACTAAAAAAAAAGATCAAATTTTTCAACAGAGATATTTACCATCAATATTTTCACAAAACCATAACTATAGCGATGTGCTGGAATTTTCCACGCTAAAATTTGCCTCGCATCACTCGATACCGAATTTGTTCGCACAGTTAGCACGCCACCCGTAAGTGGATAACAATTTATAATTACGAATAATCAGACAAGTATACGTGATATACTTTTTGGAAGGGTTGGACGGTAGTTTCGCCACGAATGTGCAACGAATTATTCCCAGAGAGCGCTATGAAAATACACGCGAAATGACCGTGAAATAATCTTCGGAATCGTTGGCTTATCGGAATATATGAAAAATGAACGATCACGAACCGTTAAACGCTTAATCGCGTATGCAAAATTGTTACGACCTTGTCTATAAGTCTTTTTATCCTTACTTTTTTATCACTGAGTTTGAAGCGTAATTATAATAATAGAACGATTAGTGAATAAATCGATTACCATGCGATTAGAAGAAAAAATACCTTTGAGTAATTTAGGCGAGTACGAATTTCAAATAAAGCATTATAATTGTGGAAAACAGGAGATAAATACAAGTCATATTTCTCAATTTTTACAAGCGATTTTAAAATTCAATCAAGAAAAACGAATTTATTCTTCTACCACGTAATCTTGAATTGATTTATCACAGTCGGTTTAATTATTAAAATCCACGTACCGTGTAAAATATTTCCGTGAGGTGATACACGTACGCGTTCCTCACGTATGTCCTAATGATCCTGTCTCTCCTCTCACCCTCGAACCCTTGTTGTACGTCCTTCTCCGCGAATTTCCATAGTGCTTCGCTGGTAGTTACGCCAAATAACAAATCGTATTTGTTATTACTCGTGATCGGAGCACCGTGTTCAGCTTTCTTCGGCAGTGGCCTGCAACAAAATGAATTTATGTACCTTGTATGTATGTACCTCTTTTATCTTTTCCTTCGTTCTATTTAGTTACGTGTGTTAACATTTATGTGTTTTAGCGACGTCATTTTTAATAACATTACGATCCGACGTAAAGTTTTCCGTTCATCGCTACGTCCAAAGTTCGTAAAAAGGAAAAAAGTTGCACCGAATACTTTGCGACACTGTTCCAACTGTTCGACATCGAATATGCTAATGGACTTTGTAGTAGTAGCTTGGGTCATTTACAATCGCGTTAATGAATCGTACTATAATGTCTAGGGTGAGCTTAGCTGGTTTCACATCTGCTTTACATTTAATGAAGGGGGACGTTGATAAAATTCTGAGATGAAAAACGAAGACGTTCGTCCCTCTCATAATTGAAATATATTATCGGTACTCCGGTACAATTCTTCCAGAAGTTGGTCAAATAAAAAATGATAAGATGTTCATTATTAATTAATATCTATTAAAAAATGTTGAGAATATTGGCAAAGCGGGGAAAAATATTGTAATTTTATAATAATGTAAAATCTTTGTAAATATCTTATTTTTTGCTTTCAAAAGAGAATAATTAATTCCTACCCGAATCCTTGGAACTCCGGACCCATGTAGGACAGCAAATCTTTTTGAAAGTCTGCCTTGATGACTACACCGTCCACGCTGGGTCCAAATGCACTCAAAAATGTCGGTGGTTGAATGTCAACCAGCATCAGCTCTTCTAGGCTTCGGTCTCGGAGACAGTCAACAATTAGTTCGTTGTCTTTGAGCAGATCCTCGGGGATCGAGCAATTAACTGCCCTGGCAAGTCTCAAAGCGTAAGAAACAGGATCGTCGACAACTGCCCACGACGACAAAGCGCTGCCTGATAATAGGATAGCTCTCTTGAATAAACCTATATACAGAAATTTAGTATGTTCGTTTAATGATGCTGCAGTATATAAGAAACTATTATATAATACAAAAACCATTCGAACAATCTTTGAATACAAGTTTTTTATAAGATGAAAAAAAAAATGTATTTTGATTATTTTTCAACGCTTATTCAACCCTTTATAATATCTTTTAATGTAATTATCATTCAATGACAATCTTTGACATCTCGATAAATTCTATGGAAGTCTTTTTATAGAGAAAAATTTCTTTTAGTTCCATTTGGAAGTAGAGCATATCTTTTCTTTGCGTCTCCTGTTTTTAGCATCTCTGTGAGAGAAATATTGAAAATAATCGAAGGAATGGTGCTTTCCCCAGACGATCGTATATATATTAAACGAGCACATTCTAACCACGGCTACGGGAAAGAAAATTCTAGAAAAAGAGAACATTTTCGAAGAGAAGCTCGTTTCTGCTTTTTCTTCTACCATGAAAAACAACGGGGCAACATTTCTCTTGCCGTCTACCCTTTGAAAGTCTACTTTTCCAGGCGAAAAGAAATCAAGTTGTAACAAGAAATAGCCGTGAGATGCTTTGATCTTTCTTTATAGCCTGGGATATCTAGGAAACGTTTTCAAAGCATCTATTCGAAGAGACAAGTTTAATTTATCGAACCTTTCAAATTTTAGGTTAATACCTGTGGCTCGAAATTGATCCTTTTAGGAACTAATAACGTCTAGAAAAACTTCGCGATAAATGTTGCGTTGATTTACTGAAATTCGTTCATTTTCCCGAACATTATTACACGAACAGTACATGGAAAATTAATTCAGAAAAGAACGATATCGAGGTAAAGAAACTTAGATAATGACAAAATTGCTATTATATTGTAAGAATATAGTATGCCGATGTAGGGCACGGAACTATAAATTACAGCGAGTCTTTTTTGTAGACGCGCCACGAAGATCGGCGTTAAGGAGGAAACTTGTTACAGTCTGGAACAAAGGAGATGGAAATTACATCAGAAAGAACGATATCGTACGAATAACAAGCGCGTTGCGCTGGTTGTACTTATCGACGACTGTCACGTAGCAAGGATAATTGAGCTACCACTCCGTTCTCGTCTCGGTTTCGAATGCAAAAGGCTCCAGAAATTTCCGAAGGGAATACACTATTGGTAAAAGAATCGTTTATATATAATATATTTTATCGCATTGCAGGTGATAACACAATTCTTGTAATTTGTGGAACGCTAAACGAAATGGATAAACAGATGCTCTGTGTTTAAAACATTTCAGTCGAGAATGAATGCCTTTATCGCTCCGATTTCGATCTAAACGATAGCAAACGACACGATTAGACGACCAATGTAAGACTTCAGAAGAATGTAAGATTACAAACCTTCTACCCATCTACAACGATCCAATTGCCAAGAACAAAGCCGTTTCGTTAACTTCTAAAGCCATTGCCTCAATTATACGCCTTCTGCTGGCCATCTTCGCGACCGACAATTTATCAAGACAGATTTATACCAGCAATTTCCAGCGGCCTGTATTCGGGAAGCTCCATAGACGTAACCGTCGGAGCAATATCGGTCGGGAATCGGCAAGGCTAAGCGAGAAATTCCAGTCTGACAGGCTGGAACGTTCGTTGGAAAAAAGACGAGATGGAAAAACGAACCCAAAGAAACACAGAGCCAGATCGTGGACGTTCCGCGGCCTCATAAAAGCAGGAAGTATTTTCCAATAGCACGTGAGAATACCCGTGACCACTGGGGAAGAAGAACGATATTTCACGCGCATAATATCGCGAGAATTTCTCCTTCCATCGTTTTCTACTTTTCAGCCTATTACGCTTTATCCCGTGTAACCATTTCTCGTTTCATCGTTGGTCGAGGGAGAACCGTTAACAGTTAATGGAACCACGTGAAAACTACTAGAATGAAGATAAAAGGGGAAACAAATGATATTGATAGCTGTATCATTTCTATTTCAGCGTTTTTACACTCTCCTGCAAATTGACGATCGCAAAAGTTTTTTTAGAATTTTTGCACATTGCTTTCCAGTTTATTAGTTTCTGTAATCTACCGTGTCTTGTTCTTTTTCTACCCTGTTTTGGCGTGGAGAGTGCTTCAGTTCCTCTGATGATAATTATCTTATCTTTGACACTCTCCTCTTCAAGAATGATACAGGTGGTTGACAAAGATAAGGGAAGAATTTATCGGAGATATGTGAGGAATTAAGGATGAAATTTTATTCGCGTGAAAAAACAGACGACCGACCAGATATGATTGTAAACGCTGGATAACTCGATACCAACGAACAGTCGAACCATCGAATCATAACATTGAGCCATCAAAGATTCGTATACTCTGTTATATTCTATTCTCTTAATCTGTAATTTTATAAAATTTTACCGTTACGAATACAAAAGTTATTCACATATTTCATATCTGTTATTCGATTTTTATAAGAGATTATTTGTGAAAGTTTAGGATATAAAACTCCTCATGAGATAGCAAAGAACCAATTTTTTTACCCGCATTTCGATAGAAACGCTTATTGAAAGATTTAAGTAGTATAAGCCTGTCACGGATCATTTATATGTTATTTATATCTGGTATTCTAACTACTCGGAAACTTCTATCAAAATTATTTCCATGTAATATAAATCGATATTAACTTTATTTCTACTCCTTTCTCTTGGGTGTGTTGAGAATTACGAACAAGAGGAGCAAGAAGCAATCGATCTTGAGAATTGCATCTTGAGAAACGTCCGAGCTTCAACGTCGATCAGAAACCAGTTCGACACACATAAGCTCGTTTCCTTCTGAATTCTTCTCGAGAGTCTCGTTAGCGGTTCGTTCTACGATCGAAGGAATCACCGAGAAGTATTGGATTCCCCCATTGAAGAAGAAGAGGCTTCGCGACCGTCGCCGTCTCGTTATTTATGGCATAACGATTTTTCTCTACTCTTTGCGCACATTCGACCAGAACATCGTAGCTCTGGTTAATTGTTTCGGCACAATCGGCGCGTGCGAACAAAATTATGAACGTGACAACGGTGTATAGAATTTAATCGAACCGAGAAAAACCGTAAGGAAGATGTAAAAATGGTTTCATGCCTTTAGTAACGTAGAATGAGAAACTGGATTTTTATCGTGTTACGCGCCAACTTTTCCAAGTTCGTTGAGATTCCTTGAGATTACTTGGCGAAAGTCACAGTCGATCGAATAAACTTCAAACTTGAGAATAAGGGAGAGAGGAACGGCGAAATTAAACGTATTCTTGGTAAGCCTGATTTTTTATTGATCTTTCAATTTTAGAGAGTTTCTTCAGAATTTATTCTATATAATTCGTTTCGCCTGTGGTTGAAAACTTAATGAGATATTAAAGACGGTTTATGAAGCGTTACATCGTGAATCAATCGTTTGTTTGAATGATTTATATGGCAGAAGTACGAAGCATATTGTCGACAGAGAGAAAAAGATTACTCACCACGCATGACCGTCGGGCTGATGGCGAGAAAATGAACACAGGCGGCACCAGTCCCTTGACCCATCAGCGTCACGTTATTGGGATCGCCGCCAAACAGAGCAATGTGCTCTTTGACCCACTGAAGCGCCGCGATCTGATCCATCAGACCATAATTCGCGACCCTCGCCTTGGTTTGAGGCGCCATGTTGGCGTTGAGAAAACCAAGCACGCCCAACCGGTAGTTCATCGTTACGATCACTTGGTCCGTGTAGCTGGCTAGTACACTGCCATCGTACGGATTTCCGCTGCCCCAGTCGTAGCTCTCCCCGTGGATATACAGCACTACCGGATGCTTTCTACTATTGTCTGCCATGCCTGTGTACAGAAACATATCTTTTATCGTTTCCTTCCATATAAAAAACATGTGTAAAAGATATCCAAATGAGAAATAGAGACATCCCTGAGCCAGCTTAGAGATCTTTTTTTACTCGAGAATAATCTCTCCCTTTCATCTTTATTCATGCAATATACCATAGCACGCGTCGAATCCGATAACAGACATCGACGCGACGTAGCGACTAAAATATTAACAGCGTGCCGTCAGTCGATGTTTGGCAAACAATCGTCGAAGGAAAACGTTGCAGGCAACTCTGAACTCTCGTTCCGTTCAAGGTCCGTCGCAGTCTTTGTTCCCTTATCGTCGTCTCGTCTGGTTGAAGGTACAGCCCCGAGCAACGAAGGATGCAACGAAGAGTGGAGAGAATCGGAGGGTTGAAAGGGGATAGAAGTATGATGGCATTGTTCACAGCGAAGTCTGTCAGCGATTTACGGTTACGCCAGAGAAGAGAAGAGAAGAGAAAGAGAAGAGAAAGAGAGAGAGAAAAAGAGAGAGACGCGACACTGGGAAAATTAACCTTGCGACAGAGAATGCTGGGCGTGACGAAACGTTCCAGCGGATATGATGGCCCGCTAATGCTTCTTTGCTATTGTCGCGTGCTTCTGTATGACAGCTGGCCGCGCTCTAGGCACCGTGAACTGCGACATGTGTCGATTCGTACGCGAGATCGCGTGAAACGCGCTTGGCCGACAGAATGTAACGAGAAAACACGTTGGCTAGCACAAACGGCAGACTTTTGATTAGAGCTGGAATGTTTTACTGGAACGCGTCTCGTGATTGGATGCAAACCCACAGGGAGCTGCGGCAGTCACTCGATCGTTCTTCTATATTACAGAAATTCGTAGTTGATCCGATATTTGTAGAGAATTGTAATTGGGATGCGAAGATCAGTAAGAGGGAAAATTTCTTCTAGCGTGATTTCTTCGAGACAAAATATAGTTGACGGTACGATTTAATTGTTTGGCTATTGTAAATTGCAGCAGAGCAAAATAACAGTAGTGCGAGTCAATCATAAGATTAGCTTCTCTAATCTCGCTCGTAACTATTCAATATTTGCGTTCATCAGCAATCACATTTTCCTGCAATATGTACTGACTATTTAGCTAACGATGAAATTACCAGAGCTGGTGAACAACTGGTCAATACAGCATGAACTACCAAATACCGCTTAAATTAACACGGTACGTATTTCGATGCTGTATGAGCTCGAGTTACCTTTGATCGATTTCATCGAAAAGGAAGAATTCCAGTGGTTCGCCTATTTCCTATCGCGGAACACCGACCCCTATTCGAGCGACAATATCAACGTCCACGAGAAAACGGGCAAGGAAGGAAGGAAGCGTTAAAGAAAGCAGCACGTGAACGACCCTCGTCGAAACAAAGACCGATGTTGACCGTATGTCTGGTCCTATAGAAAAGTTGCAGCCAGGGCTAAAGAGAGGCTTGCAGAGACGAGACGAGGCAGGGATGGTTGGCAAAAGGGATTCGAGTCTCGGTCTTCGCCTCACGCTTCAGAAAATATAAAGTCTGGGACAGTTCGTCGCTCCGAGCGCTTGAATAACCGTGAAGGGCTTTAATTTTAACCCAAAGATTGCTAGTTTAATGTATTTTCATTTCCATTTTGCTCTGTTCCATAATTAATGCCAATTTATTTTATGCGAGTACCCGAGTAATTTTCTGAAATATTGATGCTGTATAATTTAAGGTATTCTAGACACGAAGATTGGCTTTTGCTACATGAATACTCGAGCGTTGAATAAATTGCCACCAGGCGAAATGAGAAACCAAGGTTGCAATTTTCATTTGGCATTCCTATTTTTAATACCTCTCCGTCACCGAGGCGGAAGATGTAAATTCACCAGCCGTCAAATTTTCCATTTGCTACGAACAAACACCAGTTATTGAACACATTACACTCTTTTCTGCCTCCCCACATTTCCTTCGGTAATATCGCGTAGCTATATCTATCTGATATTCTATAAATAGAAACGCGTATTACGTCGCAAGAGAAAAATGAATATCGCAGTAACTTTTTGCAGCCTGTTCCAATCATACCTAGCTCTTCCGCTCCCTTCGTTTCTTTACTCTAACAAGTTCTTCCAGATACTATTTCGTTACCTTTAACCGACTTCTTCCCTCTGTTATCTTTTAGTTTTAATTATTCTTAAGACTCATTTCTGACGACGTACTGTTATATATTACCGAAACCCCGAGCTTGAAAGCTTTTATAAAGGACCGAAGGAAAAGAACGGCGACGATAAGGAAAATTAGAAAGGGTCTGCGTAATAAAATCTAGAAACCGTGGAATTGTAATCAGAAAGGGCTAACGCTTGGACCTCGCTTTAAAATTCATAATTATCGATCTCATCCCTTTTAGACAAAACAGACGAATTAAAAAAACATCAATCTTCCTCTACCAACCTCGATCAGATGATTTTTAATAATTACGATCCTTTTCTCGAACCTTTGCGATTGGTTATCTTTTTCCTCGGTCCCCTTTGACACGCAATCATGTCCGAGATTTTTTTAATTCGAAAGCTGTCGCGTGTCGGTTTCCTCTACCGAATTCCGCCCGTTTAATGGCACGCAGTCAGCCAATAAACCGCGTCGCAATTCTCGCGAGAGCTGGCTCAAAGGGGATGACGCTCGGTTTAGCCTCGAATACCCGTGATGCACGCACAGGCTGCGTCGAAAAAGCGGTCCGCGGGTGCATTGTGTTGCGGCCAGTGCAATAATGCGGTGGCCCGCGTCCAACCCCTTCTCTAGTTCCACCCTCTACTCTGTCCCAGTGAAATTAAATTGCTGGCTGCGCTTAAGTAGCGACCCCTTCACTGTTCCGAGCGCAAATCTGGTTACTCGCCTTTTCGAAGGGATTCCGGAGATTCGTAGGAATATTTTCAGCGTTAAGGGTGGATTTAAAGCCTGCTAACCCTTGAGGACCGCGTGTCGATAAAATTTGACGATGAAAAGTAAGTGCGAAATGAAAAATTAGAGAGAAGTAACATTTCTTGGAACAATTTGGTGTTTAATGTTTTGTGCAATAATTTTTAGCGGGATATATTTTTGTAATTAGCTAATTTTTTGTATTTATAATTGATTAGTTTTGCCCTGTTCTATTTTTCACGACATTACTAAAGTTTTGCTTAAATTCAATCATAAAACCACGAAATATCTGACACTCCTAATTCAGCTGTCTGACTATGTACAGACAGATCTACTTAAAGTTGGACCACAAAACCGAAGCGCCAGAGATCTACAGAGATACACGCAGTCGCGTAAAAAGCACGAACAACATCGAGAAACAATTCTCCACGATGTTTACTTTCATCCCATCCCGCATTGTTCACATTCTGGAGCATCGGCCCGTTTCATTTCCGGCAGATTTTCCTTCCATTACTTTCTCATCGTACTCGTACAAACTCCTTAACTCGTTTCTGCAGAACTTTTTCCTTTTCCTCGCCACATCCCCGCCGATCGCCTCCTCCCATCTCTCGTACCGTATTTCTACCGTTTCTGAAATTATCCCAGGATCTTAATCAAGTAAGTACTTCGTTCCGAAAAGCGGAGTTGCCGAGAGGCGTTTAGCCGGGTTTCTTCGCAATAGTTGACGCACGTCTCATATAAACATCCAGTTTATTAACGCAACTTGCACATGTTTACACATTTGTATGCACTTTAAAGTGCTCCTTCGTTTCGACTTCGATTACTAAAGGAGAACTGTTGATTTCTTTACGAATCGCTGTTATGACTTCGATATTGAATTAATTTTCTGAAGGTGACAAATTTGTGTAGATTGTTTCTGATTCGATGCGAATGAAACGTGGTCTCCTTATCCGACTATCCGTCTCCTCTAAGCCTATAACCATTAATCTCTTTCTGTTACTCTGTCAGGTCAGATAGTTAAAGAACAGTATCTTGCTGTGGGTAACCTGGCTCATTGATAACCATTACACAAGGGACCGAAGGGAAGAAAAACGAAAAAGACGGAGGGTTTCATTGGAAGAAGAGAACCACGGGATCGTGTGGGGAGACAGAACCGAGCTTTCCTAACTGGCCTTTGTCGTCCACTGACAAAAGACAAATAACTCGCCTTTCATCTTGCCACCTACGGAACCGCAAAAAGCCATTCCGAGTTTCGCTTCATTCCGGACGCCGGACGCCGGACGTCCTCTGGATTTCGTTCTTCCTCCGCGAAAGTCCGAAAACTGGGACGAGTTAAAAGCGGTTTTCACGGGCCGCGTAGACACAGGGACAAACGAACGTGTGGGCAGGTCGTTCGAGGCCTCCAAAATACGTTCGGTTGCCTTTGAACGGCGCCATTCGAGTGGCTCGTCTTACACACGCGCTCCCATTCGACGTTTTCGACGGTTTCTTTCGTTGGGATTGCCTCCTGTCTTTTGTTCCACGTTTGTTAGAACCTTTGTGAAATGGTCAACTTTCATCGTTGCTTTCTTTCTTCTGGTTCTAGGCTAGCGCGTGTCTTCGTTACAGAACAACCGAGCGAGAAATGAAACGAGTGAGAAATTCTTATTTTAGTGGAGCAGCATAATACAAAGACGATGTAACACGGATAAGAAATGGAAGAACGAAGATCATAGTTTGAATTCATCGGTAGTTTCTGAGATATTCGCATTTCATTTAGATTTGGTGCAGTCTTCTGTTACGTAACAAGAATAGCGCGATTATTCTTTTTCGTGGTAACGCGGTTGCAATTTAACTGCGATTAGAAGACGTGGTTTAAGCCTATTACATATTTTGGGAAAATTTAACTTTTGATCAATTACCTTGTATCGGGTGTCGACACTTTCTTTTCAGCTAAACCCTTTAATCATTAAACATAGCTGGGCAAGACTTGCTTGTTACAAAACGGTTTCTTCTTCATTCGATGGATAAACTGCCAGGAACGAGGCCCGCGGGGAACAGAGCTTGAAAGAAATATTTCCTGGTCGTAAAGAAATTTGCTAACTGAAGTAGCTCGGCAGCTTGCGAGACGGCCAGGAACGCCCAGCCATGCTTCCGGTCCAACGGACTCCATCAAAAGCATCAGCTTCTTCTTCTTCTTTCGTTCTCTATCTTCCGTTCTCTAGTCGCTCTTCTTTGGCCCGGTCGCAGGCAAGTAGTGTTGCATATTTGATGAGACGTTTCACGGAGTCCTTTCAGCCGGCAAGTTCGCCGGTATTAGCATAGTAAACATGGATTTACGTTATGCCTATGCATTCGCGCGGGGATCAGGCGAACTTAGGCGTGTGCTCGCGCTGCGACTTTCGCGAACTATTCTCTGGCACGTACACGGTTGGCCTCGGTTGTCGCCGACCGGATTTCGCCTCTTCCACTTTACTAACTTTCTTTTTATCGCTTTGCTTCATGCCTCGCTGTCGAGTTAGTTGATTTATTTTAATCTTTCTAGTTTCTCTCGTCTTTCGTTACGCATATCTACTTTGTATTTAGAGAAATATAGAGATTTGATCGGTATACTAATTAACTGGATTTTGGATTTACGTTTCATTTCAATTGTTGTATCATTGATGTATCCCTACGCAGCTAATTAATATCGAACTAATATCTCGTTGGTATTTGAACAATATCGTTGAATCGATTGCTATGTGTTCGTGTTCTATACGCAGAACGTAATATTTTGCCCAATTATAATTAATATTACAATAGAAGCTCTCATTTTACCGCAGAAAAATAAAAGTAGGTAAAACGAAACTAGGATACGCCCAAGTTATCAAACAATAAAAGGATATAATAGCGAAAAATTCAAGAAATTTTAGCCAGAAGGGACTTGTACGAATTTTACTCGAATCTCGTCAACCTCTTTGCAATAGACATTAAGGAGATAAAAAAGCAGCTTCCATACGAGGCAGTTTAATTTCTCATTTGCACGGAACTACAACAATGTCTGCATACGGTAGCAATCGGGCGAGACACCGTCTCCATAGTGTCTTTATCCTTGATTGGATGCTGGCCCGAATCGATGCGCTTCGCTCTGTCTGTCCTCTTCCCTTTGAATTCCCTTACTTCCTCGCGTTCAACCTCCTTGAAACTATGTACACGGAGTTACACGTATTTACACGCCCTGTTCGAGCATCAGGTTTCGCACGCTTGCTCCTGCGCATAACCAGGAACGCGAGCACCGATAAAATTAATCTGTTTTTGGTGGAATGACGATTTACTCGGAGAAGGTGCTTCGCGGTTGGATTGAGTTAAAGCGAGATCGTTGTTCCAGCTACAGACGTAGGTAGATAGAGAATTGAGTCAGAGGGAACAATAGTCTGAGCACTTTGACGTGTTTCAAAGTGTGTGAGTTAGTTAAACATTCTGTGAAGTAGATGTTTGCAAAATTTACAATTACCTTTGTGCAGCGCTTGAGTTAAGGCGGGCAAAGTTAAATTAATTAACGAATAGATGAACATTTTACCGAGACGTTTCGAAGTTGCTTTGCGTGTTTCAACACGAAATTAAACCATTCCGTTGCAAATTAAAAATTGGGTTCACTTGATCGGATTAATTGAAATCTTAAATATTTGTGGGAGTCTCTTAGTAGCTCCAAGATTATCATTTTGCTTACGGAAGGTATTAAACCTGAATATATAAACTATATTTTGCTATCTATATATGTACGTATACATAGGGTCATCTACAGAGAAATCTTGTACAAGTATCTGCACGACTAAACGGCCAACCCTCCTATCTTGTACATATCTCTCGTGCAGCTATTTGCATCCTGCATCTTTCGAAGATAATCGAAATCGATCCGCATCGTAAATGGCTAACTTTCGCTAACAGATATCCGCTATACTTGGCGGATGAATGGAACGATTAGGTTATTTTGCAAGAAAGGGATAAAAGACCCGTTTAATTTGAGTATGTTAGAATGATCGATGTACGTTAAGAAAGATAACGAGTAAATTATCAGTCCATGGATAAAGTTCTTTATTGTAATGAAAAAGAATGTCAATATACATATAAGAATAACCATTTTGTCAGTTATTAATTGGTTTACTTGCTTTTTACTAGACCCGTTAAAGCATTTTCAGCTGCAACAGATATGTCAAAGGACGCGAAACAAAAACGTACTATAAACGATCAGTTTTTGATACAGGGCCGACAGTGTGGTTTACCAAAGGGGTGAAACTTGGCAAGCTGACCGCGATCAGGTAGAGTCTCACTTAATCGAGGTCGCGTAATTTAAGTTAAGCAAGTCGTAAAGCTCGATTCGTAATTACATGCATCCGTTATGCACCAACACCGAGCCATATTCGTACGTACGTGCGTAATCGAAAATCGTTTAATGGCAGGAACCAATGGCCGTTTGCCCCGCTAAATTGTTTCGGCTTCGTCGTGCTTTCTTTATTTTCTCTCGCACGCGTGCCTTTCTTTTCTTTTTCCTCTTCCCAGCAGCCGTAGCGGATATTGGAATCGTTCGAAATTTAATTGAAGCTACACCGATGCACAAATCCACGTTATATTTCCGCTATCTATTTGCCTCTCTACGTGTGTCTCTTCTCTTTTATTTATACGAGCTTTTACCCGGTTTCGTCCAAAAATTATTCGGTCTTAGCTTTTAATTTAACCATTGTATCACAATTACGCGTAAAATATTTTCACAGGTATTTTAATCACGAGATATTTTCGTTTCGAAAGCGGAGCATTGGCAAAAAACGATCGCACAAAGAGAACGAGCGGTTAGTGACTTGGCCTGAAGGCAGCGAATGGTTATCGATGATACACGCGATCACGCATCGATATCTGTAACAGAAGGCTTTCCTGTTACAACGCTTTCGATTATTAAATTGTTCATCGGTACCGCGGGACGATGCCAATTAAAGTACGTGTTCGTGTGGGTAACGATAGTTAGATAACAGGTTTCTAGTAATATGGAAATGCGGATAATGCGATTAAATATTTACAGGTTCGTGTCTGGTCGGATACGTTTTACGGATAATTGGAGAAAAAATGACTCGATCGAAAAAATTGGATTTGTGATCGATCAAGGCGTTCGAAATTCCTTTTGAAAGATTATCATGGGATACAAAAAACTATGATCTTGTTTTCTCGTCTGTTTCATTTTCATCTATGAATCTCGAGATATTTGTTAACTTGGAAGAAAATTTGCACGTTCAGATTCAGTATGTATGTTGACAATATAAAATTGGATAATATTATGCAACAGAACTTGCATATCTGAGACAAACTGAGAGTGTTCGATTCTCAACTACGTCTGCGTCGAATCTTACACGCGTGAGAAGTCGCAGCTGGTTACATACAAATCTATCTAACTAGTCTGTTGTTTCTAATGCTTCCCTCACTAAAATTTATTCCGCAAACTCGGAAAACACACCTTCTGGCAATTGTCAATTGTTTCGCCCTCCGTGTATCCCACTGGTTGTACTCTGTTGAAAGCACCGCTTCCGGTGAATTTCTTGATACTTTGTTTAACTTTGTTCAACACTTGTATACTGGCTGATGCCTTCTTCTTCGGAGAACTAACGTTGCTAACAACTTTACTCAGCATCGTAGTTTCGATGTCAGCGAACGTTCCAAAATTTTTAAATCGTGTTTCAACGATTCGAATACGAACAATACTGGGGGAGGGAAACTTGAAAAATAAAACTACGAAACGTCTTGCTTCGAAAAAGAAAACTTTAGGCTCTGTACACTGACGACGAACGTTAATTAAGAATAATTGATCTGATGTAAAACGATGTAAAACTTTTAATCGATCACGATATTCTTGCGTGTAATATCAAATACGCGAGCTATAGTGTTTGAAGAAAGTTAATATTATCGACTACCAGTATTATCGAATCGTCAATGTTTCTTTTACGATATCCTTTGTATCGTTAGAGGACAGAGGTGGGTAAGAATTTGCGCTAGAAAATTCTATTGTACCTCGTTTAACTTTGATAATTGCTCAGAGAAAACCGAGATCCTTTTAAAGAAACGATAAAATAATAAAGGGTTAAAACAGCAGTGTTTCGAAAAAAATTCAAGAACAGAAATGTTGCAACGCGAACGAGGAAAGTTTCGCTGTGACAATGAAACGGAAGGAACGCACACGGGTGGCCGGATTGCCAAGGCACGTTTCGAGTGCCAAACCTCAGGCTTGGCCGGGCTTATGCGCGTGGAACGCCGCAGCTGGCTAAATCCGAATCCGCCTAACCGCTACGTGCGCCTCTCTTCGCTTGTTAAATGTCCCGCAGAGCGAGCCGTAAGGCGGCCATCGGCCCGAATCCGCTGGAGGCGTGCTCGTGCTGCCTCCTCTCAACTTCGTTTCTCTGTGTTTAAGCGAGTTAAGCCGTTCTCCTCTTGATTCGGAGCGTTCCGCGTTGCAACGAGCGACGGGAATCGGTGATTCAGCGTGTTCACGCGCTAGGATTAAACAGAGTTTGGCTAATAATCCACTTCTAATTACAAGTTTCTTCGGTTTTCCTTGTCATTAAGCAATTTCGCGAATGTTTGTAAATCGTGGTCGTGAATTTTGATGGGAACAGGAAGGGCTGCTTTTTATGAGCATGAATCTTCGATTTTCTTATCGTTGGAAGGTTTTGACAGGTACGTAGGAGAAAAGAGTGTTCAATAAGTAATGACTAGATGAAAGGCTTTTTCTTCGAGAGCATGCTGAAGTAAGATAATGATAGCTCAAGTAATAGGATTCTTTTGTGCTCCGAGACCCCGATCTTCCTATTCCTCGATATCGTCAGACATTGTTATAGCATAATTTTCAATAGTCGGTGATTAATTTTCGAGATACAGACTGAAGAAGCGAAGGCTGAAGTACGAAATAAAGTTCGGATGTGCCATTTTTTTTTTTCTCCTTGATACTGCGACTGGAAGATTTCACAGCATTTTTAAATTAAAGTCTTTCGAAGGATCTTGAAAACAAAATATGAAATCGAATGGTCAACGAGAATTTCCCACGTGACATTTTATTAAAGCCGTGGCGCAATAACTGGGCATCAGATGGTGGGCTGGCAAGATTCGTTCTCGCGGTGTAAATTGTCTGCTGTATCTTCTTTTTTTTTTTTTTTTCCTAAAAGGAACGCACCCATGGGAGCGTCAGGCAACAGTCGTAATTCCAATAGAAGTTCAATTCCATCGGATTGTTACGTTTTTATGCTCGATTACTCGGTAACTGTTCAGGCATCGATGCGTTCCCTATAGATGTAGGAAAATGCGCGCGCTCATACACACAGAGATATCGTACGGTAACATCGAGGACGATAAATCAATTAGCTGACTTTCAATGCCATGAAACCGCGAAACTGCACCTCCAAGAGAACACTCAAAAGGTAGACAAAAAAATGGGTAAGGTGTGGATATCGATTTATCGTCCGGTCAGCGGTTTGTTAAATTTTTTTTGCTCAAAGTGGTCGCGTTTCTCTCTGTTCCACTGTTATGGACTTTCTATGCACATTCGATTGGTTATTTTTATGACTTTCAAGTCCACTTATTGGCAAACGCCTCGCGTACGAGTTCCTTTTAATCCGAGTAAAAGTTTCGTGCTTGAAAATTGCGTTTGCAAACGAGATTACGTCTACGTATATATCTTAATACAAATCGACGAATGACATCATTCTTCAGTCATCGATAGTAGAAGAGCAACGCCAGCAGTGTCCGCTGTTAATATATATTTGTATACGAGATTAAGAATTCGATGGTTTCAACGTCGTAGAGATTAAGTCATTCTCATCATCTTTGAGCTTAAACTACGATCGCTGAGGATTGGTATGTTAAGATGTGTGGTTGCTTTTAATTAACTTTGTAATTACAGTTTAGATACGTTCCATCTAATCTGGCTAGCTTACATTACCACATTGCACGATGGTGACTATAGTTAACAATATAACTATAGTAGGTGTTAAATAAACGCAGAATCTCTTCTTGCTTTGTCATTCCACCCATATATCATGAATAATATGGATGAATAACTAAAGTTTTGAAGGCGATTTTTCTGAACACAGCGTTGCAAGAAAATGCACGGCAGAATTATTCGAAAACTGCGTGCTTCGACTGTAATTCACTTTGGAACTGCGAGCAATTTCGATAAATCACCAGGCAATACCAGCCTTCCCCGCTTCAAGCCGCCTTGTGTGTTTGAAACACTTTCACGTTATTTCTTCTGCGTGCTAAGGAAGAAATGCGGCAGAGGGAGAACGAAATTTGGGAAGAAACGACGACGACGAGGGACAGCGAAGGAGAACAAGGATCGCTAAAGCATACAACTTGCGTCTTCAGCTTAGAAAACCACCTTGCCGCTGGTTTTATAGGGGACTTAACCTCGTCAAGGTCTTAACTAAAAGCGTCACGTACTGACGTGGGCGCAAAGGAAAAATACTGCTCGTGTTCTTCATCGTTTTAGGCTGTCATAAAATAAATGCCTTCTTCGTGTCAACCTTAGACGATATACACCCCTTTGACCATTTAACGAATAGAATAAGAATAATTGTCTTTGAATCTTTTTTATGTCCAGATTTCATTAACGCGACATGTAGAGAATGGTGGATAAATTGGTCCGGTCTTTTGGTTCTGAAGGTTCAATTAAAGAACAAAAAGTGGGTTATGAACAATTTCCGGAGCGCAAGTACGTACGGCTCATTAAAATACACGGTACAATAGAAAATGGCTCCTACATAGTACAAGATTGGTAATTAATTCCTAATCGACCTCGCAAAATCGATTTCGAATTTTACTCGACTCTCGAACTGCTCCTAGTCGACTATTCCAAAGTTAATTAGTCAAGATCGATGTAGATGACCAGAATTGATTATACTCGTATTAACACAATGCCAGAAGTCGAGACCAAAAGCCGGCCTTGTTAACTTCCTAAAACAATTCTCTTATACCTAGCTTTACGATACATTTAATTTTATTGTTACAGCAGAAACTTATCAATAAACTTCGCGGAAGAATTACGTCCGTCGTTTCTCAAAAAAATTTTACTCAAAGTACTCGAGTGTCCAAGTATATTTTTTATTATCGTGAAAAAATCAATGTCCGATGGCACGAGGACAATCGTGCTGAAAAAAGGAAAACCGCCCGTTCCAAAGGAAAACCGCTAGAGTGCTCTTCTCGTAGCCGTTCTTTCGATAGAAAGAGGGACGCGATAAGATCGAGTATTGTTGAGCTTTCAGACAATTCTTTGCTTACAGAGGTTCGCTGGAAGTCTCCTGTTAGCCAACCAAGACGATGCTTCGACTGTTCTCTTCCTGCCTCGTCCTTTCTCCACGATAAAATGGAATTATGGCGGAAAGATTGTCGAGTGTGACTTCAAACAGAAGCTACTATATCTCTGCCAGGCTAGACAAGCGAAACTGCTACTTCTTCGTCGTTGTACGTGATTCACCAAAGAGTTTGCTGGTCAACAAATCGAGTGTTCGACTGGTTTGCTACAGTTTAGATTACGATGACAGAAGGGTATCTTGTTTTCGTAATCTATGATAATTCATTCTCTTTTTAACAGGATGCTGAATGATCTTTTCGTTAAAGAAGATGTTCCATTTATAACGAATATAATTTGCAAATGAATATTTGACGCCGAAGTAGATATATAAATCACGTAGGATAGAAATTGTTACGTAATGATCCATCCACAAAGGCGTTATTCATTTGCTTCATAAAACGTTTTAAGCTATTGCGAAAATTCTGGAATGTGAATGAACTTTCATTCGCTATAAAGATAAGAGACACGAAATGTAAAGAGATAAAGAAGAGCACGAAGAAATATTAAAAGCGTTTCGTCCATACCCTCACCAGAAAGAGATAATCGCTATTTAACCTGAAACGCGCACAAAGCTTTAATATTCATTACGAGGAGATTCAGCGAGGGTGACGAACGTACAAACGTTCGCCAACAGGAAAAGTCGTCGGATAAAAGCGATGCAACGAGCAAATATTAATTAAACTAATCCTCGCTCGTATCGAAACAAACAATTGTGAAGTTATACAGTATCGGTCAAAAGTTTCGATTGGAACGTCATACGGTTGACGAAGTGGTCAAGTATTTCTAAATAACATTTTCTCTAGAAAGTTCCCTTGCCTTCTTCAGTTGCAATTTTTAATATGTATGTGAGTGTTTCATTTAAAGAAGTGTCGTCTAAAATCACACGGTTCTGTAACGAATGCAAACTGCATAAAAATATACGGAGTAATGCATATATGCTTATATACGTCTCGAGTATACAAAAATTTTCATGCAAATAAGTTTCTGTTTGCCAAGAAAATAAGAGAATAAGAAAGAATAAGAAGAAAAAGGGAACTAAAATTGCAGACGTATTTTAAAATAATATTTCCATATACGATCTGTTTCAAATCATTTGACTTCAATCTACGATCACTCGATAGTCCGGCACAATCCATTTTTCAGCTATGAGGTACAAAGTTTTGACAGATATTGTTGGAAACGTATATATGTACATGGGTACGCGTGACAAGGTTGTTCCATTCTGTATCGTAACGAATCGCGTCCAAGAATAATTCGACGAAAGCAACGTTGGAATTGATTCATCGACAGAGAATTGATAATGGCTGAGAATAAAGGCCGAGCGGAATAATTAAAACGTGCGGGTACGGCAGAGCCCGCTGGTCACAGGGCTTAATGCGAGTCGAAGCTTTTGTTTCGGACCTAAATCAACCGGAAAAAAAGAGAAATGTAGAAGCATTAATGGTCAGAGATTAAAGAGGAATCGATCGAAACGATAATCTCCTATGGATCGATGTTAGCTAATCTTTCGTAGAAATCAAAGGAATAGATAGATTAATGGTTAGCGAGACAAAGACAATCGATGGAACGAAGACATTTATTTCTGACATAAAAGGTGAAATAAGTTTCACGAAACTACACGGTTGGCGGCATGTACTCTCTCGATCGACGCCGCAAACTCCATCGGAACATAGCATGGGAAATAGCATTAGCTTGGCTTTGCTTTATTGTAACATCGACGTTACAGTGTTAATGGAGTTAAAAGTAATTATCGGTCCCGCCAAGTACGCGACGTATTACGTTACGACTCCGCATTTCTCCTCGCGATTTCATGAGAAATTTTGACGAAATTTTGACCACATGGTATTCGGGTAATGCAGTTATGCATAAAATAATACCATAAACGTTCGAATTTGGACGATTCCCGATTCTTCACAGGGTGCAACGTACCATTTTATGAGGAGAATATAACGCATATACCTATAGATATATACGATTTATGAGTTTCAGACGGGATCATGTACATGCAAAGAGATGGCATATGAGAAGGTTTTATCACCTAACGCCAACGCCCTCGAGACCCGTAAATATGTTATTGCGATGATGGGGTGACATGTTCTCCCCTTTTACGGCTTACATTCTTTTTCGGCTTGAAATATTTGGAAATAATTTGCTGATAAACGTATCTCGACGTTCTGAATATTATATAAGTAAATAAATTAAATACTGCAAGAGAGAATAGTTTTCTATATGCATAGAATTGTTTAAGCTGAGAAAAAACATTCATCCAGGAGTCATTAGTAACACTTCGTCCAACGTTTCAGTAGTATAACTTGCCACTGGTCAAACGGGCCTGGGCAAAGCGCAAGGGCCGCTGAAACCGTGCAACAGCCAACGGAGCTCGTTAAACGCGCTTGTCCAAAACTTCCTAGCGAGCAATTCCAGCGGGCAGACGCTGAAAAATTCCTTTGGTCAAGGCGGATTACAGGCAAAAACGCGACAAGACAGAGGGACAGCGAGAGAAAGAGAGAGTTTCGTGCGCAGAATGGCAAATAAGACGAAGCAGTCCGTCCAGGCGTTGGCAATCGAGGGCTGCAGCAAATAAATAGGGGCAACGAGACGACAGCCGCGAATAAAAAGTGGCGCTCGCAATCAAAACAGCCGTGGCGCGAAATGAAATCAGCGGACCAGCCAACGAATGCAAATTTGTACCGGGAAAGTTCTGTAAATTGATTACTGAATTATTTATCGAGGCTCCTTTCTTCCATTTCCGATTCTCCCTTTTCGTATTTCGTAGAAAGTCCCATCGTACACGATTGTCCGTTATTTTTATGGACTAAAATTCGGCTGAATTCCTTTGATCAAAGTTTTGAAGGCAGACGTGTTTCATCAGCATATATTCTGATCGTGGCAAAGTACGTTTTCACATGTACGATGTTCTTTATTGCGGTTAAAGAAAGAGATATAATCTGAGTTTCCTCGATGCAGAGAAATCGTATCGAAGAGCAGAGGTTGATCAATTTATCAGTTTTATTCGATTATCCTTGTGACGATGAAAGCATCGAATTGACGCCGTTGCGAACTCCATCCTTCGACTCCATCGACAGAATTTCCCTAACTACGACGCCATAGAACCCGATATTTGATTAACGCGAGCCATAACATATCTCAGTAAATCGGTGAAACGCTCGATAACGAACACATTTCAATTACGATAGCGTCCACCTGAAATGTAAATGAAAATGTAATAGCCGTGTTTGCCTCTGCAACTGGTAAACAATATTTAAAGAGTTAGACAATCGTTAATACAAAACGTGTCTCCAAAGATCCGTATGACTTAACTTTCTCTTAAATTTCGAAACTTTTATTCCGTCATTTTATTACGCAAAATAGTTATGATTCAATTTTTGCGTTATCGTCGCGCGAAAGTCAGCGAAGTAATAAAGTTTCGCAATCGAACCAAAGACGAAGAGAAATAATCGTAGGAGAGAAATTATGTCAGATTTTACTTAACTGGAATGCCATTAATTTTAAGCCATCGGGCATTCATGGCGGCAATTATCCACACGTACAAAAACACCGAGAAAAACAGAATGAGATTTATTCCCGCTCGTTTAAAACTCATCTCTCTTTTCCCTCGGTAAATTATCCATCGGTGCTTTTTGCATTTCATTCATCATGCTGTATCCTGCTTGCAATTTTATTTCGCGTAGTCCGTTTAATTTTCTTTAATATATAAGACGCAAACAGAATCACGGATAATCTTCTGTTTCAAGTTGTCCGAGATCAATTCCTCGAAAGAAATTAACGTAGCGCTGGATATTTCACAATTACGGAATTCTCCACATCGCTTCTCTCCATGGGATATCGATCAGATATTACGTAACACTGAGTACACAAACAAAATATCCAACTGTTTTACTTTACATTATTAAACAATTCGTTGCAACAGTTTCATAGCTGTATAATTTCCATGTGTTTTTAGTTTCCTCGTTTACATACATGGAAACTTCTTCGTAGATAATTCATATGTACGCAAATTAGGCGTAAATTTCATATCAGAAGAGAGTTTCTCCACTCGCAAACGTTACATTCTCAACAAAATTCAACTGGAAATCGATTGTCCGTCAGCACATTTCGGTACATCTCGGATGAAGTTCGACAAGCATACGTAGCAATTTGCTGTCTTGAATGTAATACCAGCTTGGAGAAGCAAGACCCTGCGGCTTTCCATAAGCGTATTGCTAGTTGAACCAGCTTGCATTACACTGATAATCCGCGGAATACTTGCGAGTTCATAATCGAGTCATCTGGCCCAGAGATCTGGAGGGTGCTAATCCGGAATTACAGCCTACTTGGCTTATTTTCCCGATCGCATATCAGGATTCTTACCATTTTCCGTCGTTTTATACGATTACGCTCAGCATGGCTATACGCTAATGCAAACACAGACTGAATAAAAGCGTATATCATCTACTTAAGATTCTTTAATATCGTTCTTCAAACAGAATGACTATTGCGTTGTGCAAACAGACGATGGATAATGTTCCGTGTAATCATCTGCAGAGATTGCCGCTTTGGTATCTTAATTGTTTCGAAGCTAAATGCGTGACGAAACGTACGAAAATAGAACGTTACCATGCAGCTGCCTTTCATGTCGCGCACGCGCTGCCGTTTTTCTTTCCTCTCCTCTCTCATCGCTGCTTTTGTTCCGTCGTTTTAACTTTGAGATATGCGATGCAAACAATCGAGCCGCTTCATCGAGGCCTAGCATATACCACCGTTTCGATTACGGGCACAATTGTTTATTGTACGGGCTGCAATAATTGTTTCAAGCATTCGTATCTAGCGCCTGCACTCTTTTTCTGCCGGAATCCGACCCGCTTCAGATTCGAAAACGTTTTGAATTCCACGCGTGTATCGCACGAAGGCTCGCGATTCCCTGCAAAAAGCACGGCTGAATTCAATAGGTTTGTTTCCAGCCACTTTTTGTTAAATTTTCATCCCATACTTTCCAATCTGTTCCATTTTACGAATCCACTGTTGCAGACTTAAGAGAATTTTTCAAGTGTCGGAGAGCAAGGATTCCCTGACAATTCTAGAAGTTTTGGAGAGCCTGGAAATAATTCGCGGAATAATATACGGTCACGAATTCATTGTTCCTCTTGTATAATGAAAAATATCTTTGAATAGTTCGTTAAAGAAAGAAATCACGTTATATTTGCGAAACTCGCGGTCCAATAATCAAAGCGTGACAATCGGTACTACGTTGGTCTGATTGCGCGACTATTTCCTTCTTTCTGCCAAGTAAATCGCATCAGAGACTACCCTCGTTCTCGCTTATTGTTCCATTCTTGGGAAGGAACGTCGAGTCGTCACTGAAGCGTTGTGCTCGCGAGCTCGTCGCGCGCGTTTGCCTTCGCTTGGCGAACTGTCAAAAACAAAGATTCGTTTGTTCGTATCGGTGTAGAGGATGCAACTTCTGTCGAAAGGGGACGAGACAGAAGGAAAAGGAGACAGAGCAGCGGACGTAAAAAGCCATGCGGACGAAGAATGGCCTGAAAAGGATCGAGTTTCATGGAGACGCGTCAGTGCGAATAATGATAAAGACGAGAACGGTAGGACTTGCTCGTTGCGAAAATGAAAACTGAGACAGACGAGAGAGGCTGAAACGGAGAATAGAACTTTATTTCGAAGGAACAAACGCGTGACTCTTGAACTACAGAATAATCGAATTTTCCTAGATTCTCGAAGATAATCTCTTCTTTTCTTATCTTCCGATATTCTCGTATGATATTCATGATTTATCTAGTTTGCAGAGTTTCCTCAGACAATTCGTTAAATAAAGTTAAATCAAGTTAAATTTGAAAGAAGATTGATACGATACATTGTACCGTGCCAGACATATGAAAGAATCGTCCTGATCTAAAAGAATGCTCTCGCGACAAAGCTAGATGGAAGTACGAAAAATGTTAGGGACATGGCCTGAAAGAGTCCAGTCGGAAATAAAGAATAATAAAGCCGGGTAACGAGCAGTATAGACGGTGTAAAAGCAAAAATACCAAGGTGAAAGGAAGACGAGGGGAACTCGACTGACTTAAAAGCACTAAACACTGATTTCAACTTAACTCTGAGATACAAGCGGCCACCTTACGACAGGCGTGTGCTTTTCAACGCCCTTGAGTGCGTCCAACCTCGAAGAAACTGAAAACGAGCCACGTGTCCTACTAACGAAACTTCAGAACGTTCCTCTTCGCTTTTCACCCATTTTCCTCAGGGATATCTCTTCGTTTACGTTAATCTATTGCTCCCTTTATAGCGCCATTGTAACTACCGAGCCCAGATTAGACGGGATGGATTCCGATGTGAACAAGATAGAAGCTTTTTGAGAATCGATATTGATGGAACTCCAGGGAAAAAAACGATCCAAATTACTTCAAACTTGTTTCAAAGTCGCGATCAATGATTTTTAACAAGGAAGTATTTCTCCAACCAGAAACAATTATAGGGCTATGATTTAGTTTAGTAGTTTGTTGCGTTAAACTTATAAATGATTCTAGATTTGCCCTTGTAATTCTCCAGTCCTAGAGTTTGAAATATAGTACAAGAAATGGTACGCCCTGTCTTATTTTCGGTCTTGTTTTTTATGACTTTCGATGCCAATATCTATAAAAATCGTAAAAAGTTTCCGAATAGGAACAATGCGCGAAAGGAACAGCAGAAGTGACAAGTTCATAACTGAGAGGCAGGTGAGCAAGAACATGGGACTGGAAGAAGAAGCTCGGTTTCAACGAGGAGCATGGAAAGACAATGCACAGGAGAAGTCATGCTCGCGGGGATAAAGAGATCGAAAGGAAACCGTGACAATGGTATAAAAACGAGAGAACTGTTTCGTTTGCTTTCTTTTGCGCGGTTACTTTTGTCCTCCAGCAGTAACCGTGCCACGAACTTATCAGCCAGAGTTGAAGGTACGAAAGGATGCTAAAGTTTTCGAACATTTCTGCGAGAACTTTGCTGTAATTGCCTGTACAGCCTTAATTGTCTCGTCTCGGCATTTTCACTATTATTGGAAGACAATTCGGAAAATTCCCGTTTCTTTCAAAAAGAAGTTAGATTTATGTATACACCGAGGATTCTTTTCCGCTATCTTCTCAGAGAAGGTTTAAGAAAAAGTTTAACGTAGAAAGTTACGGTCTGCTGAGCCTTGACAAAGGGGATATTCGAAATCAAGATCAGAGGGCTAGGTCGAATTAAACCTGTGCTTTACACTTCAGTTCTTCGGCTCGTTTTCCTTCTTTACATCCAGGAATACCGTCCCTCTGTAGAGAAGCATTAAAATCACGATCCAACGAACTGTGTAGGAGGATACCTCAAGTAAGATAAAGAAAAAAAAAAAAGAAAAAAGAAAAGAAAAGAAGAAAAAGGAAAGGAAAGTGGAAGAGGAAGGAACGAAACAGAATCAAATGCCAGGTCGAGTAGAAAATGTGTCTTGCCTTTCAATTTCTTTCAGAACCCGCCCACTGCTTCAAGAAACGTCCCACCAGAGTTCGAAAGAAAGCTTCGGTGAAGAATCTAAAACGAAGGTAGCAACGGGTGAGCATAGCGCTTTTCTCCGGCCATCGACGAGAACGTTAACGAAGGAAAGAGCTCGAAACCCCTAATTCGAGACAATAGAAGAGCAAACCTTCGGTCAAAGAGATGGTCTCATGAAATCCTAATTAAAAGCGTGCACCAACCTCGATTCTTCCACTAAAGAGATCTTTGTTATTCGGTCCACGATCAAAACGTTCCAGTTTTCCAGTTACGCTCGTACATCCGCACAGACTCGACGAGAAAATTCGTGCGGTTCACCTCCGGATTCCTTGATTTTCCGATATATTGCTACCTTGAACGACTGTGTCAAATAACGAACATGATGAAGCTAATAACGGTGAAACGAGCTAAGTCTAATTTACTCGAGCTGCACGGACAGCAGGAGGTCGATCGAAAGAAGGATTACCGGGCACGTGTTCCAAGTAAAACGTGCGAGCGCCCAAACGGTTGACGTAGCGACGTTTCCTCGTTACCGAGCACCGACCGGCAATAACGTGAAACGAGCGCAGGGCTAGATCAACGAGAAAGCCTGGAGAACGTCCGCACGGTCGCGGCGGCAGAGATTTGTTGCTCGTCGTAAATCGGATCACGCCAGGACTAACGATTTTGTCGATACCCAAAGAGCGTTTCCGGGTCCGCCGTTCGACCGTAACCAACTTCGTATCGGGATTTAGCTTTATACGGTAGCCACCGATCGATCGGACCAGCGTACGATTTCCCGCGTAAAAATCTGGCACTCGGCTTTCCTTGTGTATCAAAACGAACTAGTCACTGGCTTTTTCGAGTCAGTTTGGGAATATTTGAAAGAGTGGAAAATGATTTATCAAAACTGAGACGGATAAACGAATCATAAAAGCCATTCGAGTTGATGTGATACACTACATCGTTCAAATAGTTAGAAAAGTACAACGATATCGAGATACAATCGTGCGAAGGAAAGATAGTGCAAGGTCAGTGGCGGAGGAATTCGAAAAAGCGTAACTATTTGCTAGAAAAAAGAACTAAACATCGTTGACAGGAACGTAATTCGTTAAACTCCCTACACTCGCTGGATTCCAGTTTCTAAAAGTCAGTTGTTTATCCACGAGCCAATTCACCAACTAATTCTTGGAATTTCCTCGAAATTCCCCAATGTATCCAACCCTCGAATCCTCGCAATTCCTTTTAAAACACTTCAACCGGAATTCACGACACCATGAGACCAGTACGATCATTTGGTGGAATTTCATGAAAAAAAAGAAGCAGAAAAACCTACGCGACGTTGATTAAAAACTGATACACACCGACCATGGGGCTTCCAGACATAAAGGGGCTACGTGAATCGAGAAAAAAGAAAGATTTTCCAGGCAGTTTCATGGTCGTTGCCTGTTCAAGGAAAGATTTCGCGCAGGGAAAGAAGAACGAGGGACTGGAAGTTCGTAACAAAAAGTTTTCCAGGGCTACATTAAAAGATTACCTCCGTCCCCTCATGGATAAAAGGGTGATCGTGCGGGTCTTTTAAAGAGTCCACCGTAATCCCTTCTGACGTGGAAAATTTATCACTCGCCGTTCTTTTACGGAAACGCTGTCCGTTTTGTTATTAATCGTGTTTACCGTAATACGTTAAACAGCAGTTTCAATTACAGTTATATAGATAAAACCTTTCTTCTAACTTCGAAAATGAAATATTCTCTCTCTTTCTCTCTCTCGTGAAAAATATTATATATTTCGAAGCCATTACGCTATCAACCCTGATCAGAGATCCGAGGTTGAACATTTCCTTGTTTCTCGGTAGAAATTAAGATCTTGCGGTTAGACCAGGCGAGACACGCTAATAGTAGCTAAATAGCGGTTAGATAACGGAAAAAATTTAAATTTTTATCCCTCTTCTTGCGATTCTTCTGGCCATCCGTGTGAAAGAAGTACGTGGAGGGGGCCGGTTTTATGAAAATTAAAGGTTGCCCTCCGAGTGAGTTATGCATGACGGCTGCTCGGTATAATCTAACGCTTCGTACTTGCTGCAGCCCCAGAAACATTCTCATGGAGGTTTCCTTAGTTTCTAGAGAATGTTCTGAAGCTCTGGAGAAAGAAATTTTGTCTCTGGACAAACGGGATGGTATTAAGGCAATTCTGTAAATTTAATTCGCTATGACTTAAACAGATCCTTGATTAAAGCCTAACTTCCCCTTTTTCAGAAGTTCGAGACTCAGTTTTTGACATACCGCGTATACGGACGCAAGAAAAGTTTGTTCCAGTTACAGGAACATTTGACCAGTCCTGCGACAAAATGGAGTGTAACGCGTGCAATCGCAAATAACGTAATTGCAGATTAATAAATGTATGGGAAGGGGATAATGGGGGGATAATTAAATCGCAGATTACTAATCTGTTATCGCCTCCATGCTGCTTACAGAGTTTAGCTACGTATCACTAAGTGCTTGTTTTCTAATCTATATAATTCCACAAAAACATCGTATGAACTGTTAAATTAAATAGCATATTCGGAGAATAATTCATTCCTCCGATTTAGTTATATATATGTTAAAATGTCGTATTTTATTTTTCGAGAAATGGTATTAATAAAATTCTCATATTACTGCAATAAAATATGTATAATATTCCCCATTATAGAAAGACAGAATTACCGTTGAAAAACGAACGAAGATCCCGATACCGCAAATCAGAGAATCTATAAATCAAACCTACTATCGCTTCCGCCGCGAAATCACTTCACTAAGTTATTTTATTACGTTATTTTCACGACAGTTTCGCTTGTAATAGAAAATTTACTCCCGCAAGAAACTACCAACAAAAACAAAAAAAATAAAAATAAAAGAACGCTTGTCAGTCATTCAGCAGCTACAGCACATTGCAAACGCGACGTTAAAAACGCAGCGCTTCTACGGAGAAACATATTGCGTGGGGTGACATGGCTTTCCATTTACCAATAAATTTTAACCGTACTGTCAACTGTCGAATAAAGATTTCAATTACATGACGCGAGAGCTCGGCGACACCAAAAATATCGGCGATTAGTTTTATTTCGCGAAATTAGCGATTGCGACCGTAGCAATATCGCATCCTGTTGTTTCATTCCATCCTATACGGAAGGATAATAGAAACCAGACCGAACGCTATTGTCGGACTGTCTCCCGGAACTTATTTTAATGTTTCCTCCCTGATGTATCAGAATGGGAAAAAAAATTGACGATGGTGATTTGCATGAAACGGTACTAGAAATATTTATCTAGTCGTTCTATACTCCTGCAAACGAATATCAAGTTTATTAGAAACTTTATTACATGTCAGAGTGTATTTGAATGTCATAGATAGAAGCGTGTAGACAACGATTTGCAAAGAAAGGTGTGACGGTGTAAGTTTCTGGAATACAAGCGATGCTTTGAGTGATTTGAATGTGAGAAAATATAGGCGCGTGTGTGTGAAAGATCCAGAGTTCCAGGTGTGACAAAAGAGAGCGAGCGAAGGATCCTTGCGAGCGTAGAAAGTTGAATTTGCTGTCATCGAGTTGCAGAGGGTTTGCAATTTAAAGTGCACTGTATTTAAGGTTTATGGTGTATTCTAGTTAAGAAGAAAGTCAGAAGACTTGGATATGGTTGTCAATGGATATGGGCGGAGGGCTTCTTAAAGTTTATTAATCAATCTTATTATATTCACGAAGAATTTTATATAAGGAGCACTATTTTTATCAAAAAGAATAAGCTATATACATATTTAAATTTTGTTTCCTTATACGTATATTTTTATTACTTTCATTCTATAAATTTTCATTTTACAAGTTAAAGGGTATATATCATTCATAATGCTCCATTCGTTGGAAGCTAATTCGAAAAGTGTAAGGCGATAAAGCGTGTACGAGAGGCACTTACTTTATTAAACTTACTTTTTTTACGATTGCAGCAAAGGGAAAAAAATATTGATTCGCAAACACTCTTTCGTCCCGTTAGAATTTAAATTGTAAAAGGAATTATGCTTTAAAGCAAAAGCTGCCGTCAACATCGAAATTCCCCTTTTATGAAATTCTTCATCCACAAGGGTGTATTTGTAACGCGTCGGAAATGAAGATTTACAAATGTCCCGGGTATTCGCGTTCGCGCCAGCTTTAAACTTTTCCGGTATCAATAAAATTAAAATAAACCAAAGGCCCTTTTACGTGCAGAGAAACGTGCAAAATTAAAACAACGATTCGTTGAAATTGCACGCATGAATAAACGCAAGTACAAAAAAAGAGTTTAACCATGAAAGCTGAAAACTTTTATGAAAGCTTCAACGGTAGAATTGTGGCCGCAAATCTCTCTGTTTTGCTAAATTCTAGTTTATCGTTGTTACATATATGTTGCAATACATGTTCTATATACGCATGCGTGTGTGCCTATGTTCATCTATGTGTGTGCATTTTTTACAAAATGAAATTAATATACCAGAACAATTGCATGCGTGTATCTCGTGTTTTCCTGCAGGAAAATACTATTTTTCAGCAATGTCACTTTAATTCTACGGAAATAACTACAGCCATGAATCACACTACATAGTACCAAAAAAAAAAACAACTTACCAGAAATTCAACAAATAATCTAGTAATATTTATATCAAACCAAGAAAATCACGGGATGGAATCTACAGAAATAACTGTGTCAACAATGGTATATTGTATGAAAGGGACCTGTTGCAAGAACGCTGATCTACGGAATTAACCGCCAACTCCGTTATATCATCTACAAAAACATTCATCAAAGAGGAGAGGCCATTTAATGCAGTCCAAAAGCTATTACGGTCTTAACACTTTCGATAATGGGGCTGTCGTTCTTGGAAACGATCGAGTCCGTCTCGAAATTGTTTCTCGTCGAACGAAGCACGCGAAATCGCACAATTATGTATCGCCCGGGAACAGATAACTTCTAAAATCTCCGCTTCGGGTTGCGTGAAGAGTCGAGCGATTCGAGGAGACAAATTTATAGACGGCGCATAGATCCCACACGTCGATAATCGCGGATGCACATCCGGTGGATGGTCGAAAATCATTTTATCGTCGATCAGCGCAACGAGCCTAAGCGACGGCCGAGAGCCGATAATCGAAACACGATCAGTCCTTTCACCGATTCACCGTCGAAGCGTGACGAAATTGAATTTGCGTCGGAGCGCTCTGAGAAGCTTTTCGAAGTTTCTAGCTTACGGGAAATTTAACTACGATACGCGTGCGATTAACGCGCCGGAACCGTGACGGAAATCACGATTCGTCACGGCGGATTCCATGCAGTGAGTCGCCTTTGAAAGAATTTAATTTTTCAAGATTTTGAAATTTTTTAGATCTTTCGAACACTCTTTTAAAACATAAATTCCTACAGCCTTTTACATTCTGCGGAATTACGAGAATTCCCATGGTTTATAAATTTTCCGAATTTTTCAGATTCCTCGAGTGCATTCAATTTCTCAGAATTTCTAAATATTTCAAAGTCTCTGCATCCTTTAGATTTTCGAGGCTTCGTACGCGCTTTAACCATTGGGTTATCGCTAAATACTTTATATTTAATCCCTATGATCTATAATTTATTTTCATTCAACGTAACGAATCGAATGCTACTTGAAATTTGTGACACTCTAGTACGAAATAGAGGAAGCTTGGAAGTTTATTAGAGCAGGATATTGAAACAACAAAATTCCGATATATATGAAAGACAAAGAACTCTCGACTACGTCGCAACAAAGACACAACGCGACGCTTCTATCTATTCGTTCATACTTCATTCGATACAGCCGCAAGTAAATCAGGTGCACGCGCGTGAAACGCGACATAGCGAGGTAGTGGGTGTGCGGTCCAAGTCGAATCCGCTGGAAATAACGCGGGAATAAAAACGCTATTTACGAGGACCGGGCCGAGAACGGGAAGCCACACTATGAATTACACGTGCCATGCGACAATGGATCCTTTTTTTCGTTAACTTCCTGCCGGTGCTTCTACGCCGCCAGCCAGCAGAATTCCGTCCAATTTTTCTCCATTCAGTTCCTAACAATCGGTCGGCACCGGGATTGCGCCGCGAAAGATCGAGCGGAATTCGATCGTCATTCGAGTCACGGCATACATAACGATCCTGCGCGCTTTCATGCGTTCCCTTCTCGAATCCTTGCTGGTAGTTTGGACAACCGGCGCAAACGGACACGAGAAAAATATGCGATTGGAAGAGCAATCCACGGGATCCTCTAAGGGATCAGTATTCCTTTTGTTTCACGATGAATTCGTAGATGTGAAATTGCTTTTCGTGAAAAGACTATTGAGATCTTGCTTTGTTTCTTTCGATAGAAAATTGATTACAATTGACGTTCTAAGAATTTCCATATATTTTCCCCTCCTGTATCGTTTTTCTAATTACTTCGCTTTAGAGATAACATTCAATTGCTTTCTTTTTTAATTAAACTCCTTTCTACAAACTTTTCTCGTTGTCGAAATAAAGAATCTTTGATGGTATAATGCGCAAAGTGGTCACGAGATCGTCGGTTTTCCAAGCATACTAATTGCTTGCACGCGAACCCTGATTATCCACGCGATTTCGACGGAACACGGAGGAAATTATGAAGACGTGCAACCAAGTCAGATCCTGGCTTTCGCCTTCCTCTTTCCGACTGGTCATTAATTAAGACGCTCGCGCGCAATTACTCTGACAGTGCCAGGGTTAGAAAACGACGTACTCGGCCGCATCTGAGAACAAATTTCTCATCGCTTCCATTGAGATACCGGAAAGTCTCATAAAGCAGATCGGATATACGGTAACGCGTTTATGGTTCGTACGACTTCGATAAAGTTCCATCTCGTGTTCGCGTGATCCTGTACCATGTTACGATTATTATAGTTACTAAATGTTAAAGCTTTGAAAGATGTTAAAGTACTTATAAACGTTATAGTAAGTGTATTTTCAGGAAATCGGCAGCTATTAAAGATAGTGTTCCAAACGCTGAAATAAACATGATATCGATGAATCATTCAGATATTTTTCTGCTACGACAATACAAGTTGAAACGTTTAAGTAGAGTTTCAGTCGCAGAAGGTTCGATCGTATCGTCATTAATTACACGTTCATAACCCATGGTGACTGTTACGCCGATTAACTCATTTTTCTTCCATCAATGCACCGTCAATCTTTTACTTAATCGGCTGAAATATTAAAAGAAAGAGTCGAGTGCTCTTCCGTTAAAACATTTCTCGGTGATTCCTAATATTTTCACGTTATACTATACCAAGAATTAAATTCACCAACCGTTGACCCGATTCTATTATATTAAATTACACGTTCCCTGCCACGTACTTTAAAACGACGATGCGAACTCGGACGAGAGTAAGTTATGGAATTATCGAACATCGTCCGTTTCCGGCTAAGTGTCCGTGAAGTGTTTGGATTTCCATTCCATAATGGAGATTAGGCAGCCGTTTGGTATTGTTCCAAACAATCCCGATGACGCCGGTGCTCTACTCTAACCGTCATTGTCGTTTCGTTTCCGGTTTCGCTTCGTTATGATTGCCCGCATTGCGACAGAGATCCAACGAACAATCCTGTACAATTTACTTTTCGAACAATGCTCTGTATATTTTTTCGTGTAATCGACTTCCTATCTTTCTTCTAAAAAATGCTACTGAAAGTTCAAAGGTCCCTATTCGCGGCAAATGGTTCTTTTACATCAGTTTTATTCAAGATCATTTTTTCTTCGTGTATTATACACAACATCATAACCCAAGTTTATACATCGGGCAAAATTTACGATTCGGACCATTTGCAGGGCGATTTCTACGAACCTGTTGCGAAAACTCCTAAAGCATCGATAGACCGACAACACAACAGCCAATAAAAAGGTATTTTTACGGTAGCTTTCACTTTGAAGGAAGTTCGAAACTGCCTCGGTAATCCTGGCAAGCGAGCACACGGAAAGCGTAGGATTGCGGCCATCACAAGCCAGCAATTAAACATTCTCGCTTAATGCAGTCTGGCTTAGTGTTAAGCCGCCTCGTTGCTAATTGGAATTTGAGAGTTACGACTCAAAGAATCGTCCATCCGATGTTTCGCAAAGACCGTTTCCACGCGATGTAACTTTTTTCCTTTCTATACTTCTCCTTTTCTCTCGCTGTATATATCGAATACTAAAGTGCGATATTTTATTCGACGAAACGTTTAATCAACCACAAACAACGAGATGATTTTTTAGTATTAAGACGTTAAAAATTTTGATGTTGAAAAATATGGTTGAAAAATATTTTGTAAGGACATTATGAGGCAAGGTATATAGGACGTCAGAGAAATTAACACCGATTCAGTAGGAAGGAAGATAACTGATTCTGTTTATCAGATACATCGGCACTCACGGATTTATGGATGCACATCGACGTGTGACGCCTCCAACTATTGCTCTCCTTGATGGATGACATAACCGGGGAATGGATACTAATTGTCTGTATAGTCTACGCATTGATGTCTTCCACGATGACCGAAGCTTAATTGCGGTATGATTATAGCAATTATCGTCATTGCTGGTCGCTTCATCCAGGGAATATTAAGTTGAATTTACAAGACAAATAACAAAAATTCAGCGGATTAAATTTTTTTACTAAATATGGATTTTAATTATAAATTTTACAACGATGAAAGTAAAAAGAACACTGTCGTTGAAAAATTTTTATTTTACGATTTATAGAAGCTTGGTCGGAACTAGAATTTCTCAAGCTTCTCGTTCGCAATTTCTCATTTGAAACTGGTCTGAATGTGTTCAAATAACAACGACTATCGCATCGTCTCTAATTAGCGCTCGACGAACTTTTCGTTCGTCGAGCAGCGAGTTGTCGTCGCAACGGGCAGCAATGTCACAATTAAACTCGTCATACCTGGAATTAACAAACGTTTCTGTCGCTTCTGAAAGTGGAACAAATTCGTTCGATCCGTTTGACACGCGTGAGTTGAAGGAACGCGCGAAGAAATTGCGAGAGACGTCAAAATGTGACTGAATAGCGCCTTGGGGTATAGTTTGTCGAAGACCAGCGATCCTTTATCATCTGTGAAAGACACTCCTGTGGGTTCGAAGTCTACTGGTAGAAACTAACCACAATTTTATCTCTGTCCTTTTATTTCTTGGGATTTCGTTACTATCACAGACCATTTTTTTTATTTAACCATTGTCTAACTATTATATATCTGTAAAAACAATATTTGGAAATAACATCTAATATATTGGACAAAGTAGAAGCGGAACAGAAACAATTTCGTTCATTCAAGAAATATCTTTCTCTACTGATGTACAGGAAATATTTATAGAATATTCGGAAGGAAACGAGTACCAGAGGGAAGCTTCATGTAAATTCAAATATCCTGCGTCTGAGCTGCTACTTTCGAGAAATAGGAGAGGTAAACAAACCGAGCGAACAAAACTGCTCATCTTCGATTCCCTGTGCAGGAAATAGCGTTTGTAGTCGATGATTATATACAGTAGATATCTTTTGAAAATTCCAATTGATAATTTTGCAGGCGCATCCATGAAACAGATATACCGGAGCTTTCTACGAAATCGTTGAACAACTTCAGGACGTTTCTTTCAATCGTGTATCAATTATATTGCATCAGTTTGTGCTGCATTAATCAGACACAAAGAAACAGGATGCAGAAAATCAGGAACAAGGAAATTGCTCGCGTCGATGAAGAATATTATTCTCGCCCCAAACTGGAACGAAGATCATCGAGCGTGCATGGAAAATAAAATAACAAAAATCTAGATGGAGATGAGGAACCGATTCTATCGTTAGCTGACTCGCCAAGACCTTAGAATTTGTTCCTTTCATATTCAGCTATTATTTGACGGAAACTGGGAGTGGGGAGTGGAAGAAGAGAGAAGGAGGAACCGTTGGAATTTCCGAGCGAGTCGCCACAACGGTGCTCGCAAGAAGGATCTCATTAACCCGATTGGGAAAGCAGGAGAAGAACGCTTTGATTTCTCAGTCTCCCTCTTCCTTTGTACCGGGTCAATACGAAAGATGTGCTAGAAAACGTATTTCGTCCCGATTTTCTATCTTTTCCTTTTTCCTTTTATATATATATATATATTTTTTTTTTTTTTAGTTTACCTTTCTCTAGGCCTTTAGCTTTTACTGTCGTCCCGATTTCCATCGAACTTTTTTCTGACAAAGAATTTGTCATTACGATTATCGATTTGACATTATGTCTTTCAGCTATGAAATTTAGGTAGCGATTCCGTTCCTTTAAATCTGTACGTTATGCCGTTACGTTGCGATATACTTGTTGCTTATGTTTGAAGAATTATTAATTAGAGCCAACTGTGACATTCACGTACACAAAATTTCACTGAGTAGCTTATTGCATTTTGCTTGTTTCACTTTTATTACTACGAAAGAAGGAAATATAATTTTGAACAATACAGGGATAAATTGCGTTTGCTAGCTTCATATCTTCGAAAACTCGTTAGTACATTCGTGTACAGTGATTAGTTTCACATTCACGAATGAATCGATCATTTTCTATCAACACCGGTTCAGAGTGGTGTTTGATCAATTCATCGACCAAGGGTTAGTATTCACTTTGGTGAACTATGCGCCCAGACGAAATCGTATTCCCAATATAATTTGCATGAAACACGACTAAGACGAGGGTCAAGTTTACACCGTAGTCTCTCGAATTTAGTCAGAAGAATCGATTTTTCTATCTAGAGCTTTCGATTAACCACACACTTCATACCATTAGAATCGATATTTTATTATAGTTTCCTTTTAAAAGGCTGAGGAATCGTCTAGATTTCTACTCGTCTCTTGCAGGTAAAATATCGTTTTAAATTTTACTCCTTGTGTTATAGACTTTGACTGCATCACTTACGTCACGATTTACGAATGGAATCTATGTCGTTTAATAATTACTCGTCTGATTTAGATAATGCATTTTACAGTTCGTACCTTTTTAACGCTAAATATTTATCATTCCCTTGTAACATCGAGTCTGTGTCTGTCAACTTGAGCGTCCTCTCAACGATACATCACACAGTATACACGTACATATGTTATCGTTCATGAATGTTTGGACGCTTTGACCGATTTATAGCAACAGTATATGAATTTTCCAAGGAAAACTTTAAAACAATAAATAATGTATCGCCCACTGTATGGACTTTGCTTCTTTCTATAATTACGTTTGAAATGATTTTATTCTTTTCTATTACTTTATTTGAATTCCATTCGACAAATGTTAAACTTCGAAGTAACAGACGTGTTCGAGAAAATCGACACTCGCAAGACACGCGATCGAGGCGACCGTTTTCGAGTCGGTGACCGTATTGCCGACGAACCGGTGACGTGACGAAGATTAAATGGCACGTATTGAACGGAGAATCTTTTTACTTCGAGGCCAGAGATCTCCTTCGCTACAATGGACCTGATTCCGAGCTTACATCGATCTGCTTCTTGTCGCACGCTACGGCACAGCTTCCGTCCGCGGAACTCAGCTCAAAAGTTATTCATCTGGAAACCGATCCCTTGTCAGTTGTCCGTGACTGAACTTGCTCTTCATTCTGGACCAAATTAAATTACGATAGCGGATCATTCACGAATAAGACGATAAACAGGCTGAGCGTGAGTCAAGTTTATTTGCTGTAGATACATGCTTCAAGAAAAATCGTACTTCTCATCGTTATATTTAAACAAATTACATTGAATCTCTTAAAGTTGGCAATCTACTAAGGGTACTTAGAATTCATTGACCGATCGATAAAAATCGGATCCAAGTTAAACCTCTCGAAAGCTTTACTTCGTCAACGTCGACGGGTGCTGTAAACTTTCGACGATCGTTCACGACCTGCTTGAAAGGATACACTTTCCGTCAATAGTGTCATCAAACATCGAACAGCAGCGGGATTAGTTAATCGTAAAGTTGTAGCATACGAAATTACGATCCACAGGTTAATCGATTAATTAATACTTAATTATAAGACGTTCGTGTATATATACGATGCGTAGTCGAAGATACTCGTTTTGCGAGTTCTCTAGATTGCTGCAAGGAAATATACTCGTTGAGAATCCGCAAACGTTACGAATATGTCGAAAGTTCGCGAAAGGGAGAATGGAGAAACGGTGGAACAAATTGTACCGACGACCAGGCATTCGTATTTACCAAGAACTCCTGCTGTTTCCACAGTTTACTTAACGATGCATTAAAACAGGACGTCGAACCCGTCAATGATTTACAAAAGGAACTGTATACCGCTCGTTCCATTAGCTTTTGTCGCTAAACTATATTTTTGTGTGTGTCATTTATTTACAACTGCGTTCCTTTTGTTTTCGTGTGAATTTCCATTTGATTTTCCATTCCGTATGAAAGAGTCACGATTACTTTCTCCGACGTTATATTTTGAAAAACAATCAAGCATAGTGATCGATCGTAATGTTTTACCGTATGAATGGGAAAGATACGGAAATGAACGGCTGCGCAGATTTTCGAATTACAGCGAATTGTTTTCGATCACCCACGGGACACCAAGCGTAGAGAGATTTTTCGAATCGTATCAGGGCAGCGTTCCAAACATTCCATATACAGATTTCATGCATCGAATTTGCCAGTCGGTGGCACTGCAAAATATAAACGGCGGACACGAATACCCTTACGATCCTCTTTTTCTGGTTTATGTTTCGACGAAAAATTAACGTATCTTGTCATGCAGGTTTGTTATAATTCTTGTCAGTCTCGTTTCAAAATTGATATTCCAATAATTTCCATAATAAAACAGACCCTCTTTAACGAGAATGTATTATCAAAACGTGTTAAATATTCATTCTGCTAACGATATTTCCCCCCGTTTCGTTGCTGTATTACGGGTTAGCGCACTAAATACGAATTAGTGGGACTGTTGTAAATCATTTTAATTAAAGAAACTATAATTCACAAATGTCACATACAGCCGCGTAAATTAACAATTTTCACGGTGGAAAATAAAAGTCGATATTATTTTCGTGCTTCTTGTCGTAATGCTGTGCAGCAACAAGGTGTCTTATTAAAAGCAAACGGATGTCAATAATTCAGAGCAAAGTGCATTGTAAAATGGCTACATGCCGTGCAAAAATTTTAAATTTTTTAGCTTGTATCCCGGCTGCTATTCGATAAAAGATTTCACACCGTAGATTTTCTTCTACGAAAGAGAAGCATTTCTTTCTTAAACGACAAATGTACGCAACTTTACATCGTCCCTTCATGTTTCGTAACTACCCGCCAAGTATTTATTCACAGGAGTAAAGAGTTACTCGAGTGTTAAAAATTATTTTTAGCAATTTGAAAATGAATTGTACATCTTTTATGTTTTCTTCGTTTAAATACAAATCTCGAATTTACAAATTTCGTAGAGTGTAACAAGTTTTACTTGAAACAAAGACAGACAAATTGTGAGAAGGGCAAATAGCGCAAGCTAGTTCATTTATCTTATTCAGTGTATGAACTTTGTGACGGTCCAGTTAATTAAAATTCAAAACGCGCTGCTCCAAAATCTACGCGTTTCCCTTTCCTCAATGATCTGTTTTATCTTAGTTTGTTGCACTTTCTTCGTGTGTTTTGTCGCGAAGAAGGTCCAAGTTCGCTGTTTTTAACCCATTAACTGGTAAGTTTGAGGAAAAACAAGAACAAGCGGTTGTTTCCCGTAAGAACAACGTTTCATTGTTTGCTCTGGCCCTGACCGAGGACCGACCAACTTTCTTCCCGAGGTTATTGCAATCATCTCCTTAGAAATTATTCATCGAGGAAGAAACCTCGGTTATTTCGTATGAAAACCTAATTTCCCTTTATCAACAACGAAAGAACTAACCTGATTACGGAGATTTCGATTTACTTATTCGACAAAGCGAAGCAATTTATTGAATTATTAATCATTTTTATAGAAAGTTTGCCTTCTATTTCTGTGTACTGACAGAATAAAACGACGACACGTAACAACGCGTCGCCGTTTTTATGGTGTGATATTAATAAAAGCTGGACCGAAAAAAAAAAAAAAAACGAAAAAGAAAAGAGAAACAAAAAGTGTGGAATGAATTCAAAAAGGAAAGAGAAAGGGGGAAAAATTGTTCCACGGGCGTGATTTTTTCCCATTCTGTTCGAACGTCTACGGTGTTGAACGACGAGGCGACGTGGCGTTTAATAAAAGTGACATCGCGTAGGGGTGGAAATGAAAGCGCGCGAAACGCGTCGGGACCGCGCTGCTTTCATTTAACGGGGACCCGAGCATCGTCATCGAGAAGAAAAGAGGAAAGAATTTACGGTAGTTTGAAAGCTATGTCATCGGTTGAATTTCATTTTTCTAGCTACACCGTCCTCTCCGACTGGAAGTTCTTCATTTTTCCTCGAAGCAATTCACACGAGAACAAAATATTATTTTATTAGTCTTCATCTTACATGATATATTTATACATTTATTAATTTTGTAGCTAAATATTTGAATCTTTAAAATGTGCTCAGTTTTTAATTTTCCAATGATTTTGTTTTCGACATTTTACATTATGTTAATATAAATTAAGTACCAAATGCATTGCTTCAGTGAATGTTTCGAGTAGCAAAATGAAATAGCGAAGCATTAACGATTGTTGAGTGCTTCACTGAATATTTCTCGATAAATAACAAGCAGCACGGTGTGGAGTAAATTTCTCGACGATTAATGACTTCAGACGGAGATATTGATAAATTTACCGCATTCGAGCCTCGCGAAATCATGAACACGATCGGCAGCTGTATTCGCAACGATTCTGCACGATGATTAATATCGTGTCACCGGAATAACAAGTCGGTTCTTTCGCCTCAATTTCTTCCAGAAAGTGGATGGTCGATATGTTGGTGGATTACTTAATGATTTACTTCTGCCTTTCGCGAAAAATCTTCGCATAAATCGGATTTTCTAATTACTAATAGCTGTCTATCGACATTATCGTACCACTGGGTAGAATATTCTGACAGGAGCAGGTTTCAAATTCTTTTTGTGATGTAACAAAGAAGCTCTTGCAATAATATGAGAAGAGTATCGAAGATATTTTTCACTTTACTTTGCCGTCTTTTCTACCAATTTTTACGGAAGTATAACATTAATACGAGGAAACTAAAAGGATCTGTATCAATCTTCGTTGCATCTTTTCTATCTAATTTCTTATTTCCTGAACGATTTCTATTTTCCCTACACCTCTCAAGATTATTACCATTTACTTATCTTGACAGAGTTATATCTTTGCTATTCTTTCAGAAACTTTTTCATTAACCATCATCTTATCTACGACTTCCAAGATTCATCCTACCATTTATTGCTCCACTCTTCTTTCTATCTTTGAACGTCAATTAAAGGCGACCATTCATCGAAGCAAGATCAAGAAGAGATAAACACGAAGGGAACATTATCCACGCGTTCCTTCAGTCACATTTCACACATGGGGAGGTATCACGGTAAGCAAGAAAGAGAGGATAGAAACGGAGAAAGATCAATCACAGGAAGAGGATAAGAGCATCATGGCTTACAACTTAATTCCGCTAGAATGTGACGGCCCCAGCGCTAGTGAACTCCTACCTTCCCATTCTATCTATTTTCGGATTAGACGAACGTCACGTCGATCTCGTTTGTTCGCGTCGATTCATGATTCATCCATCTAGCTTGGTTCGCCTTAAAGATTACTACTTTGATTTTTAAATTCTTTCAGAAACTTTCTACTCGCAGTGCTTCTTAAAATTTACTAATATTTAATTTCAAGGAAAATACTTATTTATTTTGTATTGCTTTATTCGCGGAATCTCACGCTTAAACGTAAAGGAAGAACGTGAAAACTCATTCCTCGTCGCAGAAAGCGTTACAGGATATCGATTTTTCGACACTAGTCGCACGAAGTAAAAAAAAAAAAAAAAAAAAAGAAAAAAGAAAAAACACGGGAGTACGCGCATATTCATGAAGATGCACCACACACAAGCAGGAACATTGATGAAAATTCAGCGACAGTTAGTAAAGGGACCACCACAAAAGAAGAAAGAAATGAAAAATAGATTCGAAGTAGATCGTGATCGAAAACGATCGTGTTGGTCACGAACGTGAGAATGTTTCGATCAGCCGGTGTCAGCTAGTTTGTATTGATCGCTTGTATTAAGCGAATGTATGTCGGTGTTACACACGATTAGCATACGTATTTACTGGCAGATTTTTCTTCTGCGGACGTCCGTGTTAATTATGGACGGTTTGGGATACTTTGAAATTAATCAAGTACGTATTTGTAATGAAACGCAATTTTTTAAAATATCGATATACTAGTGGCTAAAAAATATTGAAGAGTAGAAAATTACATGATCTGCGTTATAACTATAATTAGTTATATCAACATATTAGCGTAGGTTGGCAGTGCCGTTTGTCATACGATTAGTTTACGGTACTTTGTGTGTAATTTGAGTCACGTCGGAGTCATTATTGTAATTGATTTGGTTCGTGGTTTACTAAGGACTACTGTATCATGATTTAGATCACGTTATGGTTTACGATGTTACGATCCAAATCATGTGATGAACTACAGTGTAATAATACGGATCCTACCATGGTTTGACACCGCACACTACAACTTGTCTCGCGTCATGGGTTATAGTAGGTTACTCCATGAATCAACATGATGCAATTCCAACTGCGTTATAGATGGAGTATTGTAATTGGAATGACGTTTCGCTTTATAGTATTGTAAATCACACTAGGATCTTAATTTTGGTTAACAGCTAAGAGAACGGATACAAGCTGCATTTCTCACCTGATTATCTCTTTGTTGTAGCTGTCTAAAAACTGAAACTCAACATGCACTTTCAAAGTTATTAAAAACCAGCCATTTCCACTGTTACCAGTTGCTTATCGCTGTGGCAGCTAGACAAAGATTTCTTTCCTCTTGCTTTATTCTCTAGCAAAAAGTTACCACAACATTATCTTCCTTTTTAAAATTTATTTCGTCGATAAACCCCGAGAGAGAAGGGTGGACGAGTGTAATCGCCTTCGAAGATCTCCCTTGCTCGCATTAACGCTCTACATGGACGTTTTCCGTGTATACGACTGAGGGTCAAAGGGAAGCAAGAGGAAAAAAGTGGTGAAAGAAAGTCAGGAAAGAGCAAAATCGCGGGATTTTCGCGAGAAAGGTAAACGCGACGGCGTCGACGCTGTAAATTTCTCATCTTTCCGAGCAGGGCGGAGGTGAATGGCGAGAAAGAGAGAGAGACGGCAAGAAAAAAAATCATAAATTGGACACGGTCGGGGCCTTTTTCACATGTAAATTTCCCAGGAACAAAAGTGCTGGCCGAATGATATAGTGTCGCGGGCGGATTTTTGTTTTGCTCGTTCGGGACTCGTCTTCGCTAGTCCGACCCGCTCTCTAGCGTTTCTTCGTCGTCGTAGCCGTCGCTTTTTGTTTCTCGTTTAAGCGCCATTCATGTTTAAATCGACTAAAGTGGTGAGGCGAACGGAAGGAAGCACATTAAATTTACATTTTCAACGAATTCACGCTTTTAAGAATTGAACAGGATGTTTGATTTAGTTATTTGGTAGCTGATAAATAACACAGATAGATTACTCTTTCGATATTCAGACGCTCTTGTTAGGTCACAATCTTTTAACGAAATTCTTCCCTTCCAATTTTTTTAATGTTCTTTCCTCATTCTCGATAATTTCGTCTTATCGATAAGTCAAAAGAATTGACAGTAAGGAGTTGCACATGCTACGTATTTACAAAAATGTTGGCAATCCTTCATTTTCAACAGCTCGTGTTCAAGCACTTTTTATTCCGTTTAACGAGCGATATGTGACCACCGGTGAAATATTAATTCATTTCACGCACGGCCCATTAACTCGGCCGAACGTGCGGCCGCGTGTTCTGCAATTACGAGCGCATCCGCCGGAACAGAAGAGGCGAAACAACCATGCGAAATAATAACCGTTCGTGCGAAATGCGACGATTCTCGGTCCAAAATTCCCTAGCCCGCGAACCAGGTCGTCCGTGCGACGGTTCTCGAGGTAGAATCAACCTTCCGACTAATTACGGAAGTTGCACCATCGATTTTGAACAATCTTTCCGGAGATTACAGTCGACGAGGGACACAAAGCGATCATTAAATCGCCTCTGACGCGACAACTCGAACTGCATCTGGAATTCCAATTGTTCTACTCGCTTTTTCTAACATTTGTCAATCGTTGAATTTTTTTTTTACAACGATGTAACTTTAGCTAGATTCGTTTCTATCCTCGAATCAACTATAATCTCAAGATTCGATAGCGTGAATTTCCCCATGAGACGGTGTATCAAAAATCCCTTCATATTCGTTTTAGTTCTCTAAAGGATATCATCAAACACGATTTATTACCGATGATTTCGAAGAAAAACGAATAATTTCTCAGCGATCGATCTCGACGCTATGATGCTACGTTGAAAAAATCGCATCGTCGACGAAAATCGCTGGGAACGTAAATGATTGTCCATAAGTGAGTAAATTGCGCGATCGCGTGCGAGAATATCGGGGTAACTCGGGCAAACCGTCGGGGACTTGTCCAAAAGGTGGCTAAGAATCGCTGGAAACGGAATGAAACAATAACTTTTTTCCCCTTTGGTCCACGCGCAAATAAACGATGCGCAATGGCGCCCCTGGGACACGTTTATTCCAACCCCTTCCGAAATTTATCCGCATCTGGGTACAGTTCGCAAGAATGCTCTTTCGTTTTCTTGTTTTTTTTTTTGCTTTGCTCAGCGTTGTTTCAACGTTCTCTTCGCTGTCCTCCCGTACATCGACTTTCGGCTGGAAAAATGCTTTCGTCCCAAGTCCAGAAACAAATCCAGTCTTTGTAGAAATTCCTATTAACCTAACAAAAATTCTTCAAATAATTTAGAGTCAGATTGTCGTTGATTTTTTTCATATAAGTTCTCGATGACGAGCTCCTCGATTTTTGTATCAGGCAAATTTCTCAATTGGCTGAGTGGCAGTAACAGCGAATTAAAGAATCAGGTCGGCGCCTCCCACAAAATGTCAGTGATTCGATCGTTTACTTGTACGTAACCGGCTATTTCGTTACTTTATTATACCAGATAGGACCAATAGCCAGCAATATGTTTAAAATTATCTGATACGTTGTTTTACTAGTAATTTGAAAGTAATTTTGTCAGGATTTTCAATGTATATAACTCCATTTTATTGCTCGTTTTTCTATTATCCTGCATCTATTCGTTTCGGCTTTTATAAAAATATTACCTTTCTTTTTAGATTCAATTAAATTGAACACTATTATTCGTGGAACAAAGCAGAGAAAGCTCATAGAATTCTGTCAATTAACGTTTTGAAATTTGCATTTACAGGAAGGATTTCATTTTTGTCAATTTTATATCTCGTCGAATGTAAACTGATGCGATTTAGAAAAGCCGATGAAACCGCGCGGCGAAAAATTTTCAATCTCCTTGACAATGGCTGCTGTATGAGGCCACGAACGAGCACATTTGCCCAAGCTGTCGCCATTCGATTCGGCATCGCGAGTACATTGAAACAACGAATATTCGAATCAGGAATCGTCGCATAATTAACCGACAAAACGATGGTTTCGCGTTTTGTTAGATATTACGATCCTTTAGAATTTATCGAACCTTTGTCATGAAATTTCGCAAGTGGTTAAAATGGTTGTTTGAACTGGTTCTATTGAAACGCGATTTTGTCGTATTATTCTGATTCAATCATGCTTCTATCACGAATTGAGAAAGGAATACTTGTCGAATCATGGTCGAATAATTGTTGAAATACGACAGCGCGAATTAAAACCTCTTGATATGATTAATTTAAGCGCTCCTAGTAAATTATAATTTGTAATATTTAAATTTTTAACAAAATCTAACATTTTAAAAGCAGAATTCTTAAATAACATCGATTTCCTCGATAGATATCGTTCTCCATGGATCGTCCAACCAGTTTGTAAACATAGCTCATCAGAAAGATTTGTCGTGTTAATTATAAAACAATAGATCATTGAACATCGTACAATCAGTCGGCGAACGATCGACGTGAAACATTAGCGGTGATTGGTAGAGAGCAATAGCAGTATCCAGTCACCAATGGGATACAAATGAATGCTCATCAATGCCTCATCGAGTACTTAATCTCGTGAGCGCGACCCTTTCTTTAGCATGGTGTCTCAAAAGAATAATTCGAGCTTAAACTAAGCAAATGAATGAATTTCTCTACGAGGTTCTTGGGTAATTAGTTTTCCTCTCAAAGAATTATGATGAACCACGCATGTACCTTCTGCATGATGTATAAATTAAAGGTTAATTCACTACCTGATTACATTTTCGCTCTTTGATCTTGTGGTTATATAAATTATCCTAATTGTAATTTAATTTTTCTCAACCCTTCCATAATATTCGTTGTTTAATACTTCACGATATTATCGCGGTCCTTTTGTCTTATTCTATCGCGTTTTTAACTTTTACTTTGAACACATTATTCTCTTTCCCTCCCTCCCCCTTCTCTTGCGTTCTCTCTACTTTTCTTTTATTTCTCTTATTTTCCTGCACTTTTTATTATTTTATTATTTCTTCATTCCTAATTTTTTCCTGTTCCTTGAAAATCAATCTTCTCGTGTCATAACATCTTACAGTGCGTAATTGTAGCAATACTTATACTTTCAGATCATCTTTAACCATTTCATTATCAGTCAACCTTACGATGTACCTGCTTCAAAGTATTTATGAAAGGATTTAGCAGATATTTGACGGATCGGTCATGATCTTCACGGTATTAATAATCTCGTTCGCACTTATATCAACCGTTCGAAGAACTTGCAACGGTAATTGACTGGAACATCGAGAAGGATCGGCCAACAACATTCTCTAGGTAACTGAAACGATCGAACGTAATTCGTAGGGCTTAGCCAGGCGTATCGTCGCGTAATCGGCTATCGATAAGTCGTGAAAATGGCGAGCAGCCCGTACAACTAAACAGCGAACTTTCGAGAGGCAAACGATTGGAGGAAACTCGAAAATCGCTTCAAGAACTTCGAAAGATCTTCGTGGAACAGCGGAAAGTGATTCTGGACCTGGTAGAAACTTGTTTAAAATGTCTCGGTGATTTTCGATTGGCCCAAGTACCGTCGTTACGATTCCACGCAACGCTGTCAGTTAAAAGCTGGCTAAACGGATCTCGGTGTAAACGAAAAATAATATTAATCGAGCAATGTGCAGCGATGAATAAGTTACGTTCATGAATAATTCCGTGGTAATTTTACGTGGCGGCCAACGTGATACACACCGGGGCCAGCTCGCTGGAACAGATATCGCCAGTCATAACAGGAGACCGCCGTCGACAAATTGTTTCAATAATCGATATCAACAGACCATGGTTCATGCTATAACGATACTGGTCTCGTCTACCTGTTCTTCCGTATGGAATCGCTTTTCCAAGGAATCCAACGAATCGATCTCGTCGATTATCTCGTGGAACACGTTCTGTTCCAATCGATAAAAATAGATAGGACGATTCAGCTGAGAAGATCGCTGTGTTATAGATCATCGCAACTTTCGTTACTTGCTTTCGTAAGCTAATGATAATTTTCGGATTTTTAAATCTCTCCTATGCCATCAGCCAATGGAACGTTGTTTGCCCAAGTTCCGAAGGTTTGTTCTCTTCGATCTAACTAGTTTTCTCTTCATTGCTTCCAGTAACGCACACCTTTCCTTATAACATTGCATTTATCAAACGAAACCTTTCTGGGCTACGAATCAAAACCAGATAGCACCTCGATAGAAATTGAATAATTTTCAGCCGAAGAAATCATAGAAACGCAATGTACTCCTTACGAACTTTGAAGTTGGCCCAAGAACTTGTAGTAGGAGAAATTTTTTCGAGTAACTCGCGAAAGAGCAAGAAACAACCATTCCGAGACAAATAATCGGCTCTTTTGAACGAGACATTAACGGGATGACCGCTTAATAAATATTGTCAAATTTCCAAAGTCGAGAAACAAAATTAAGGAAAGTTGATAAACTAAAATGAACTTCCGAATATTGTTATTTATCTAGTTTCCTCCAGCAACACGCACATCGTTTTCTATAATATCGATATTCCGAAACTGTATTACCGCCAGACGAAACTTGCTACTTCTTTTTGTATTCTTCTTCCTCTTTGTTGCGGCATCGATGTCTATCCCGCCGCAAGACATCGTCACACAGAATAGCGATGAGGCTGCGATTTAAAATTAAGATTTTCCAATTACGTCGCGATTTCAGTGGAAACTAGAAGCCAGACGGGTTGAACATGCGGTCAATAACGCGGGAATATTTATTTACGCGATTTACATGTTATATAACCGGGCCGGACTGTCGTGAATATCAATCGATGCTCGAAGAAACTTGGCAGAAACGTCGATCGTCGAGCTTATGAAAGAGTACATCCATTGAGCACTGGTGTATAATGAGTTTCTTAATAAATCTTCCTCGACGTCGAAAGCTTTAATGACACGCAGTCTCGATTCATTAGGAAGTTTCTGTTGCGAAATCCATTACCGCGTCTCGCCAGGATTTATGTTTCTTTTTTTCCTCCTTTTTTCTTCCTGAAGTTCCTAGAATTTGATGGATCACAAACACGATCTAGATCTAAGACAAAATATATCGAGTCTCTCACGAATTTTTACACGTACGTATTTTGAAATTTGTATTTAGTAAAATTCTGTATATAAAGAATAACGAATATGATCATGAAATTGTTGCGGACAAGGAACGTCCACAATATCAGTTTATAAAATTTTATTAACACAGGCAGCAGCTAAAAATCATGGACGATCGATGTCTCGATATCGAAGGCACGTCCTTTGCATCGGTAGCATTTTGTTTCCGACTTTCCGCGCGTTAATTACGTCGTTAGCAATCTTCTTCCTCGCTGTTGTGTCTCGAATGTCGCTCGTTTATCGTCACTCGACGCCCCGCGTGATTAGTACTTTCATTCGCGGGCTTCGTTGAAATAGCACCGCCCAGGAAAAGATCGATAGCGGTATCGATCGATCTCGCTGACAAATTACCCCGTTCGTTCGAATTAATAATGGTCGGTGGAAATTTAGTTGGTGGATTAAAAGAGCGGATTTGCTATAAACAACTGAAAAAAACACCTGTGAAACAGAACGGGGAAATTTTAAATTCGAATTTCAGAGTAACTGAGCTGTAAGTAGATTTAACCTATATAAGTCAGACATGGCGATGTTGGTTGAATATGAAATTTCTCCATTAACATTAATGAAAATAATCCTTCAGATTCGACAATTTAATGCTCTGTTAAGTACTCCGTTTGCTTTGTATAATAGAATTATTTGCGCAGAATATCGTAGAATAAGGAAATTCGTGGAATAATTTCTCTTCTTGCGTTCGTCTTCTACTTATTTAAATGTACATTACACTGAAATTTCCTAGACATTCTCAGGTTCCTTGACTCAGAATCAATTAACTTAGTGGTTAACCAAAAACGTAGAACACTATGCAAAACACCGAGCAAACACCGCGCATGAAGTTGAGTGAATACAGCCGCATGCCGTTGCACCGAAAATTCTCTTTCTTGCCACTGAATTTCGTATTCCCCGCCGTTACACGCCAGCCTCCGTGTATATGGCGGGTTTGAACATCGAGATTGCGGGAAACCGGTGTCTAGGGAAAACGAAACGTGATACGGATATATAAGAAACGTGGAAAATCTTACGAACGTATTTTACCCTAAAATTCTACTGTAAATCGTTGTGACACCGACGATTTACGATGTCTGGATCGATTTTGCAAACCTTCCAATTGCAAACGATCGCTATCGCAATTTCCCTGTTTAATACTATAACGATGTGTCGCGTGATTCGTTATTTACATAGCCGAGTTGTATGTATCTTTCATTTCGTATAAAGAAATATACGTGTCTATTATGAGCAATTTATTCAAAAATTACCTCGAAACGTTGAGCGAAAGGCAGAATTGCAAGCCCCGGCATCGTATTTTATTACGTTATACTCGGTCGAAGTTTCCATTATATATACACAATGCAGATAATTCTAATTTCCTGTAGCACGCGACCAGCTGCTTACGCGGAAACGTTTCTAAACGCGCGGCCGCGTCTAATTACGGAAGCGAGCAAACTCGAGGCGGCCTCGGGAAACTCTTGTTTCCGGCAGACGAACAACTAGAAGAGAGAGAAAGAAAAATCGTCGAAGCAAGGGGCGAAAGACGGCGAAGAAGCCTTTTGTAGGTCAGGGTGCTGTGTAACCCCGTTCAACTTACCAAACCCTGCTTCCTTCTATTTATTCTTTAAGCAGCATTAACGAAAGAATTCTCGTAAATCAAGACTGTTTTTTGTTTTCGTATTTTTCAGGCCGTTAATCGACCAACTGGAATACTTGGTACTTTCCGTAACATCTTAGTATCTAATTTAATTAGTTTCATTTAAATGCCCGATCTAGTCCGTCCTTAAAGATTTAAGACGACAATAAGCTTATGCTGCGTGAACTTTCCATTTAATTCGCGTAGAAAAAGTATCGGAACCTGTCCAGTTAAATTTAGCACGCTTTTGCCTCCCGCCACGTTTACGTACGAGAAATATATAATTAAGTAGGGTTCACTTAATTTTAATAGGATCCATGGCTCGATTTAACGCTAGTCCGCTATGTAACCATCCGAAGCTAGTTTCAACTTTCTCAGAAATAAAATTAAAGCACGACAAAGAGAGCCGTAATAGATTATCACAATCCAGAGCAAACCATCCAACCCGTAATGTTCATTCTTCTCGTTCTTTCGGTAGAGCAGACACCGGGAGGTGGCAGCGTATGAAAACCGCAGAGCGTCGAGGCTTGAACCCGTGGAACATTCACCTCGTTTCGCCTCCACGGGTCGTCGTCTTAAGAATGACTGCCACTTAAGTGGCTCGGGAGTCGGGAAAGCGCGGAGGAAAATGTCGGAACGACTAGAGGAGAAAAAAGAGACGACGGAAAGGATGGCGAGACACACAAGGGAACAGAGGGATGAGGGAGCGATGATCTCGCGGAGAAGACGAATAACCTGCCGAGGTGCTCGACGAACGTTGGGAAGACCGTACCCCGGAACTTTTCTATTACGGCCGAATGACGTATAAGGGAACGCACAACAACAGTGCGTCCAAGCGGATTTTACGGCGGTGGTTGGAAAAAATTGCACAGGGTTTGTTGCTTCGTGATTTAATCCTATACCTAATCTGCGTTCTTTAAACGACAAACACCACTCGCAACGTTGAAGTAGACAATCGTAACAAATAGACGAACAGCTTTCTCGTTTTGTTACGTGTTATTTCGCTAATTACATTTTCACACTGAATTCGTTGCAGTTTGTACATCGACTGGTAAATTGTTGATCTCGCGAAAATTCGAAGAACGCCATTGCAAAATTCCCTACTGTGGATACACTATCGCTTTACCACTGTCGGAAATACCGTTTCTCCCATGAATCGCAGAAACACGTAGAAAAGGTGTTGGTGAACACACAGAGGATGGAACAGAGTTATGATCGGAATGTTGTAATTCATCGAGATCGGATCGGATTCAGACGGAACCGGGGGGCGTTAGCAATCGCGGCCCGGTAATCTCAAGCCATTAACTGTCCACCGATATACCGGTTCCCTTAATCGACAGCCCTGTGACTCCCGTGATCAATAGTGCGCGCGGCAATCGAGCTCTAATTTCTGGGGACGCGGCACCGCCAGTTTCTGCGGTAATGCCCATAATGCTTCGCTGATTGTGCTTAAACTGTCGTTTAACAAGCTATACGGATATCGATCATTTCCGACTATCAACGATTCCTGCGTCACTACTTCAATTTTTCCCTATTATTGACTTCGTATCTCTTTTTTCTTTTTACGAAAAGTTCGCCGCCTGTTGAAACGTTGTAAAAGTTTGAAAAATTTGCATACTGAGAAATTACTATATAATATCGAATTTAACGATTTGTTGCAGTCGTCTTATCTCGAAACTAGCTCGTTGTCTCCGATTTTCTTAGCACAAAGCGTCTGCGAAGATCAGCTGTCCCGTTGGAACGCGTTTCTCGGAGAACTTGCGAACCAGTGGAAGCCAACTACGAGAGCATATCCATAGTTCGTTCTAAGAAGGGGTAATAGTTCAGAGTAAACTATCCTGGGTAATCGTAGCCGATGAAAAGGAACATTAACCGGAGAACAAGTAACGAGAACACACGAAACGCTCGGATGGCTAGATGACGTAAAATGTAACTGTATAACCGTAACTGTAACCGCCACTTATCTCGGGGTAGTCAGCAGTAATTGGAAACGGGACACCAGCTTGGATGTGGCGGGACTGCGACGAAACTGTCGCGCGATTTGTAGCAGGGTCACGCGTGCGATTCCATCCACCCAGCCGGTTAGCCAGTGAAATTAATCATCAGGGATGGATTAAGCCGCGCCTCACGCCTCGCTGGAATTTTGCAGCTTTCCTAGCTGGCTAACCGGTTAGATTCGATACGTGACGGAACGATTTACGCGAAAGATAATCGCGGATAACTCTTGAAAACCGAAAACGATTATCAGGAAATGTATTTTTTGTATCTTCTTTAGGGTGATGTTACGACGAGTCGAAGTGTTAATTTGGTATTACGTTAGAAACGGTCTTGAATTACGATACGAACCTGTGAAAGATACAAATTCGATAGCAAGATGCTCGCATCGTGACGACAGCAAAGTGGAACGCAACGGAGGTGCGATAACAGAGCAGTGGTAACACGGTAGATAGATGAGGACATAGTGGTGGAAAGATGACAGGGGAACAGAGGTATGTGCTGGTATCGCGATAGCAGAGTAAAGTGAAGCTACATGGCGAAACATGACAGAGTAAGAGTAGCAGAGTGACAACGCGGAAGGCGAAGAGTTTACGAATGGAAGAAACAGTTAATTATTGGCTTCTGGTAAAACTGCTTTTTCTGTAAAAATCGACAAACAAAAATTGGATTTTCTTTTTTGTAGTTAACTAGCAAATTTACGTTAATTGGATGATTTTTATTTATGTCTGACAGTTGCACACATTTCGAAACTTTTCTTCAGCCTTTACACACACTGAAGGACAACGTCACAGTTCTATTATTTATCGTGGAAAATGACAAATTAACGTAGAGATTGCTTCATTTGTCTACGGATGACGCGTGGTTGACGTGATCGATATATCCATAACATTTAATCTTCCGGCCGGATATATCGATAACATTTAAGCGAAGCGAGCGATTTCTCTTCCCTTCTTTGACGCGATGTGAAAAAGGGAAGCAAGGCTCGTTCGAGAGAAAATCAATTAGGAACAGAATTTTAGCGGATATAATAAAGGGAGAACACTTCCGATACGTTTGAGAAAAATTTTGTATTAAAGGAGACGAATGAATTCGGACAAAAGGCAGATTTATACGATGACTGAATTGAACGTCGATGTGCATTTCAAATAATTAAGAATCTTTCATCTGCGTAATAGATATTAATTAACGAAGAGCAATCGACGATTTAATTAATTGAAAATGAAGTTGAAAACGTAATTATTCTTATCGAAAAATGATCTGAGATCTAGATATTAATTACAGAGGGAAATGAATTCCGACTACCCAATCTTTACCTAATACTTTCTACTTTTTAGAAATTGATAAAATATCGAAATTAACATAAAACGTATTTGATTTTTCACGTGTTTGAGATTGATTTTTTTCATCTATTTGAGATCGAATTGGAGGGTGTTATCAGTTTTTCAATTTCACCGCCAATGTTATCGTTTATTTAAGAACGAACGTGTTTGCTACGTGCACGTCTCCAAGATGAGATAACGCTACGTAAATGTTATCATAGAATTTTCTCATCGTAATTCACGGCCTCTGATATTTTGTCTCAATTGCAGTTGGTCCCTCAGAAACCGCCTCCGGTGGTAAATATGCATTTGACTACGAGTGGGATCTGCCTTCGATGTTGCTCTTCTACGAGTTTGGATATGCGACAACGAAATAACGTGACGCGTTGATGGGGTCGCGGCCACACGTGTAAACAGACCACGAAATTCAGTGGCATCGACGATGCTCGAATTAGAATAGTGTTTCGTGATACTCTTGGGAAAATAACTACCGTGGCGGAATATACCATGAAGGGTAATTTGAGAAGTAGATTTGGTTGCTTGCTGTACTAATACTGAATTACAATAAGGTAATTGATTTGGTTAATACTTCAAAGGAAGTAAGTGGTAAAAAATCTGAAATTTTCTGAAAAATCTGAAAATCTAGATACTGTAAAGTATAGAGGTGCGTAACTGAAATCTAGTTAATTAAAGGAAAATTTAAATCACTACGATCCGAGCATATCAGTGCGAAACGACGCAGCATCGAATTTGTGTTGAAAACAAAAGAATGGAACTTAACGAACGTTAATTGTTGCAGTACTATGCGATTTAAAAGTATCCGAAATTTTTTAACTAATTATCTGCTATGACAGCTACGTCGAGTTATTTAGAACGGTGAACTTGGTCGAAAGAACAGGATGGAAAAATCGTAAAGTTACATTCTTCTACTCTTTCAGCTTTTGGCATTTAGTTGTCAGCCAAGTGGACGAAATTTTTTGTGCAGCATCATCTTCCCTCATTTTTTACACGTATTTCTGTTTCAAAGCGTAATTTCAAGGGAAATGGAATCATGCTAATAAGTGGACTAATGCGACCGCTCAAAGCGAGGGATGAGCAGTCTCCTCCAACCCCATCCACCCTCTTTGTTCGCTGCACAGGCTGCATGTAGCTCGAGGCGTGTCTGACAGGGTGAAAGCCTCCGTTACCCGTTACCCAACACTCTGTCGCCGCTTATTTGTGTTACGCGATACTTGCCGCATGTTAATTAGCAGATATGGTTAACAGATATGCGAACCATGCCAGCCACTCCCTTCGTCTTATTCCTTCTCTCAGTCACAGGAGAACATCGGGATAACGTATTCCAGAAACGATCCACGACGAAAAAAATGGCTCTCGTTTGCAAGTCTGTTACGTGTTTGAGAACGAGCCTAGCTAAGCCTAAAGCAAAGAGAATATTGAATTTTACGACTTCTTCGAACAAACAAAGTACAACGTTTTGGAAGAAGTTTGAGTTCCAACGAATGACTATTACAGGACATATGGATTCTCTCTTTTTAAAAATCACAGACAATCTTCGTATTGATTTTTGCGAATGGAAATACTCCATCTCAACTTTGATACAAAGTTCAAAGAAAACTTCTTTCGAAGTTTCGAAAGACTTTTTTTCTAAACGCTATCTCGAAACTCGTTGTTCACTGTGAATGACAAAAACATCGGGACGTGTGCGAAATTTTGTTACGTGGATGGCAATTTTCGCACTCCTGCTTGAAACGTTAGTGTCTTCAAAATGCGCCAAATATAAAAATTTGGGAGACATAGAGAATTTTTAATTGACACATACACGAGCGATTTAAAAATATGTACGCTGCTGTTCAATACAGTTGCGTGTGCGGATCAACTATCGATCGTGGAAGGCAAATGAGTAATTTGTGGAAATCCCGTGGAAATTCATCGAATTAATCAACTGGACTGACGAAGGTTTATTTGGCTCTCGTGGTGTATTTTTCACGAGCCTTATCTCGAAGCCATTCATTTTGTCCACGCTCCATTATCGACAAACGCAACGAACCAGGGCGTGTCGTTCGAGACTTGAACGCTGTGCGGATATCGTTGCAATTAAGACTCTGCGTGATCTTTTGTAATAACGATAGTGAGATCCGTAGATCAAGGAATTATCGCTGAATCACCGTAATTAGGCAATGTTTGTCTTTAATTTACGAGCACGCTTTTGATGTCGCGAGGCGAACGATAACGCAACGAAAATTATTAAATAAACATATTTAGTTAAGAAAAGTAAAATAATAGTAATTTCGCCGGTTTTCTACGCATAACGCGAGATCAAATATGACGACTCATTCACCAATCACTTAGACCCTAAATGGAACACCCTAATGGAACCTTCTGATCTCATCGTTCTAGAATTATCTTAACTTGATCGAAAGGTTTCTAATCTCGCTTATCGTTTTTAAATCGCCAAGATTAACCGGCGGAATATCAATAAAGGTCTGGAAAAACGACAGAAGGATAGGAAAGGGAACAAATTGTGGTAAAAACTGGACAACGATCGCGGAAACAAGTTTAAGGGAAAATGAAAAAGGAACGTCGACGAATCGAGTCGATCGTAAAAGACGCGCAGTGAGCGAGCGTAGGTCGGAAGATACATTGTAAAGTATAACAATGCAACCGGAAGCTAGGAGGTACGCTAAGAGTTCCCCGGCGAGTTTCGACCGCTATCTCGCGATTTATTGCTCAAACCATTTGTGCCGTCTTATTTAACTTCCGCTTTCCAATAGCAGGACCCTGGGCTTGATTTACCGGCGATGCTCGTTGGCGACCTCGCTTATTAAACTTCTGGCTACGTGAGAATTCCGCTCGCGATAACGCTCCGAGAAACCGTAAGCATGCGTCTACTTGCGAGATTTTGCTTCTGTGTTAAAATCCAGAAGGCGTTCAGGTGGTTCAATTCGTTTCACCGGAAAGTCAATTTAAAAGGACGACCGTTTATGTCCAATTGACTTTTTATCTTCGAAGAACACTTAGCAGCGAAGAGTCGATTTCATCTACCCCTCGATCACCTTACTCGCTAAAAGATAGCGCCAGAAATTACAAGAGTATAAGGATTGAGCAGTTATGAGGTTGATGAGTGGATGTGAATCGAGCAATCGAACGTTCAATCTTCGTGGACTCTCTCCGAGAAATGACTCGTTTCAAAAGTCATCCTTCCAGTTATATTATCATCGAAGGTACTTCTATCGGCTGTAAACGGGCGTCGAGTATCGAACGACGTCTATTGAACGAGCTTTTGTTCTCTTCTTCCTTCGTTTTATGCATCCAACAGGAGTCTTCGGTGTGAAAGCGGTCCGAGCGTATCGATACACTTGTTGAAGCTCCTATATCGCGATATTAAATCAAATTGCATCCAGATATTGTAATATTCGTGAAGATCGATAAAAACTTTCAGAAATCTTTTAGCGTGCTTCATTATGGCAGATAAAAACGTCGTGAAAAGAGTAGGCAAGAGTTATCGTGATCGGAAACTTTGCAAATCGATCACTGAAAATGTGCAAGTTCGACCGAAGATCGGCATCGATGTACGACCTATACGACAAAACAGCCAACTTCAGGAAAGCGTCCGTATTTCTACGTGACGTGCATTCTTCGAACTGAAGTGCCGCATTCCGCTTGAGAGGAGGCCGGAAAAGGATGAATCGACGCGTACACGACCGCCATCGTCTCGTCGCGGTAGCGTCGTGCGAACGAGCGAACAACCGTTCATACGTTCCGCACGGCGTGCATGACGAATGGCTGGAAAAAGCTCGCCTGGAAACCGAGTGACAGGATGCAAAGTTATGGATACCGCCACCCACCGAATTCCGACTACGCGGGGAATCCGTGCTATTTTCTTCTCTCTCTCTCTCTCTCTCACCCTCCCCCTCTTTCTATGTATGTTCCTCTTCTTCCTCTCAGTATATCTACTGTCTGGCTCTCCTGTTCCTCTTCCTCCACTGTCTTCCTCTACTCGTCTATTGCTTACTGCACAACGCGTTTTCCTCCTCCTCCAAGCTTCTATTCTTCGCTCGCAATTCTACCTGCAACGAACCTGCACCTGGTACGCTTAACAAGCCCGGAAACTGCTAGCGTTAAGCTGGGCTTTCCCCTAAACCCCATCGTCCTTCTTCTACGGCTCGTCATTTGTCCTATTCCGGCGTCGTCTCTTTCCGGTTTCCTATATAGTACAGCCTCCTCCTCTCCTTCGCGAAGCGCGTTCCGCTCTAGCTACTCAACGCACCTCCATTGTGTACGTCGTTGTTCCAGGATTAATTCTTCGGCGGAATTAGAGGATCACGCGGTCTCCGGCCGCGTGTTCAGAGCGATTGATGGAATTAACGTGATTCTCCTATAGTTTGAGGTTTCGGGAAAGCTTTACTAGGGGGTGGTTTGTTGCAATTGAACGGTGCAACGGGGGAGGTGATGTTGCCGGTGGCTTTGACTCGTTTCCAAGTCGTTGAAATTTATTATTTTTGCTATCGTTACGCGACAATAGTAACGCGCAATTTTGCAGCAAATGTACATTGCGTTTTGGAAGAAATTTATAGAGGAACATAGTCTCATTGATGGTAATTTCAAATACTCAGCTATTTAAATTTATTTGCATTTTTCCCTTAAATATATACCAGAAAAATGTAGCAACGTATATTTTTAGATTTGGAAGTAACGGAATTGTACAATTCCTTATCTACAAAAATTCCAAAAAATGTTTTTATTTCAAAGAGGAGAAAAGAAAAGCTACGAAAAAAGGATAGAAGGAGAGAGAACGTATCACTGTACATACTGATGGACAGGCGTCGATTTGTGTCGAAATAAAACCTGGAAACGATGAAAACTGAACTAGGATACGCGGAAATCGAATTCGACTATACTTACAGACTTTTTTAATAAGTTTCGGTAAGAAAATTAATTTAATTATGTTGATATGAAAACATTTCCTTCATCATAGGAAAGATATCTTTTAATAGTTTCACGAAGGAAAAAGCTGGCCAAGAAATGATTATATTTTATAGATCTCTCCAGAGCACGCTAATCAACTTAAGTGCTCATTTTTCCGCCTGTTCTCGATTGCGGTGTGCCGCTAACGAGCACCATTAAAGAGGCTAGCTAAATGAAAAATCTTAATTACGCTTTGTTACGGCATTGTGTTCGCTGTGGATTTAATGGTTTTAATCGCAATCAACAAAAAGCACTTTTGAACGTTTGACTTTTCGCGATTAAATATCGCAACGCTCGAATTCTTTTTATCGTCCCTGTGCAACAATGTCTTAATAGAATTTGCAAAGTCGTTAGTGACACGATATAAATTATAACAATATACTTCACGCTATTAAATAATTTCCCTTCGCTGAGAATGAATGTGCAAGTTACAAATCGAGCAGAATTTCCTTCCGATTCACGACCGAGTCGAAGGATAACGACCCTTACGTGGAGAATTAAATGTTGTACTCCATCGATTAGGTTTAATCTACGCTGATAAATGTAGACAAGGAAGCTTAGCTTAAATCTCGGCTTTAAGACCATGTCTCCTGACCTTTTAACGATATTGATTCGACGATATTCCTCCAACGTTGAGATTCCTAAACGATTATTTGTATTAGTAAAACACAGAACACAAATATACAGTTCGCTAATCGCTTTTCCAGACAAATTCTATCAGTTTGTGTTATATTCAAACGAATGTGGAACGGACATGAATTTAGCAAAAGAATCTAAGAAAAAGAGAAATAAGTTTAGAAGATTGTGTGCCACAGTTACAGCTGGTTAAAATGAGTTAGCTCCTTCGCAATTCAATTGGGAATAGCGACTGTCACCTGCCCGAATTTTCGTCGCGGTTAGCGCATTATGTACGTGGTGCAATTTTAAATGGAGAACGCTTTACGATGTTGCTTGATTAACGCACAAGCTATTACAAGGCGCATCGTCCTTCGACTCTCTCAGCACATAATCGCGAAAACTAGAGGCAAAAGGGAGACGCATGCGTGCCACGAGTATCGTATCGATGATTATCGTCAACGCTGGTAATGAAAGCTGAAAGTCAGAAACCGAAAACGCTAATAGCGCCGAATTGGAGAACCCTTTGACAGCGTCAATTAAATGGTTAGCTGTATAGACGTTAAAATTAGATGGTCCAACATACACCAGGCAGAATCTTTTATCATATTACTTATTTCTAAGAAAGAATTACAAATTATTTTCTATAGTGCTCTTAATGCAATTTGTGGTATTGGTATTCTCAATTGTTTTTTTCCACGTTTCTGTAACTTGTTGGAAAATAAAGAAATAGAAGTGTCATCGATCGAAACTTTTCTCCCAAGATACTACAACGAGAACACGGTTTTTACGCTCAACATCCATTCTGGCCAGATTTCCAATCAATGCCCACGTATTCTTCAATCTCCGAAAACATCAAGCAAAAAGAGTAAAAAGGAATATCGTACCGAACAGTCAGAGGAAAATAGGAATACGTACTATTGTTTCTATCGATAAATTCATAACTTATTTTCAATAATTCCAGATCCAACGAAATGTAACGCTATTAATGTCTAATCACATTTTGAATCTTCGTAATCCTTTTAAACCAATTACGACTAAAAACAATTAAGTTGCAAGAAAAGGTAGAGATAAAAGATTTCTATACCAAAATCTCACTCATCATTTTCGATTATTTACAATATTTCTGGAAATTTCGAAAAATTCCAAGATTCGTCAGAGGTACGATAAGAATGGAATTTTTTGGAGAACGAAACTCAAACTGACCAGTCTCGTGTGGCTAATAAGTAATGTAACAACGTGTACGTCAAACGTATTGCGTGAACGTACAAACGTCTATCGTGCGGCTATTGACAGAATAGGACAGTCCAAGACTAATTGCCACACGTTGGATCACACGTTTCATCGACGAAAGGTACTACGAATAGTACATACTGTGTATTTAGCTCATCGATCGATTTATTGCAAAACAATAATTATCGTCGAGAGCACAGCATCTGAGAACGTATTCGTCGATGAAACGTCTACTTTTCTACCCGTTTGTTCGATAACCGATACCGTTCGTCCGATACTTAAGCAAGAAACAATCGTTGAGTGGTGTGAGAACGTTGATATGAGGCGGTTAGAACATTTTTATCGACGATGCTTGATCTTTGAAAGAGATGCGTCGCAGTGGCTTTACAGACGTTGTAGCCGACTATGATATACCTGGATTCTTTCACGTAACGGCTGCCAACTCTAAAATCATAGTCCATGCTTTTTACAGAGTATTCTAGGAACATCCACGGAAAACGTAGATTTATAGGACACGCCAGATAACGTGGACAAAGAGTCCGTACGCTGATGGAATGATGGAACGGCGGAGCTCTCTTTGAGCTTAGGGGAGGTTGAAAGAGGAAAAAATCGGTGATACAATCCCGACGATCCTCGTTGGTCAACAGAACGATACACTGGATCGTAAATCACGAATCAGTGGCGATTGGTCTTAATTTCCTACGACTACGTGTCCTGAAAGCCAATTCCTGCCGACAACTGTCTCTGAAATGAGGAGACGTGGCCGCAGTAACTTGATTCTTCGGAAATTACCGCTTTTTTCGAAAGAAACGTTAGCGCCCTGTCAAATCAACGGGACTTTGAAGACAACGAACCCATTATAGATAGACTTTCGTCGTTTATCGACAACCAAACTTATTCTTCGTTTGGATGATAAATTGGATTACAGAAATATTCGCGAAGGACACACTCTAACAAAGTTTAACATAACGCGTAAGTTATGGACTCGAGGACCCTTTGTCGACCCTTCTTTCAAGAGATTACAAAGAGTCCCTACTTTCCAAGATAAATTGTCGATGCTTGAAAGATGGTTGAAAAAATTTTCAAAACCACTTGCCGATTTACAAAAAGGGAGAAATTGTGTCAAGGGGAGTCCAGCGCAAATCAAATGGTGCCAGATATTGCTCGCAGATCAGATGGAAGCGAACATACAGAGGTTCCCGGCAAAAGCACACACCCTGTTAGGACTATCGACAGAGAACCCTAGTTGCCCGGAAGGTGTTTTCTCACCTACATTCCAACACCGTTGCTGTGAAAATATTTGACCACGTTTTAGGAAAATTTCACGACCTGGAAACAGCCGGTCACCTGGTACAGTTGTTATTTCACGTTGTTGTAAAATTCAGTGCAGGACAAGACGAGATTCTTATCCGATTCCTTGGAAACAAATTTATGCTATAGTTCTTTCCTCATACATCGATACTTCAGATCGCGTTACTTTTATGCGATTCGATTACTACAATTGGCCATACGCAATCACAATTTATACTATAATCGATCATGGAAGAGAATTTTAACTCGATACGTTTTGCCATTCAAAATATTGAGTCAAAGAGTTAAACTCGAGTCGGTATGTAATCGACGCTCGTTTCAGAAAGGAACATGGGAGTACTTGATCGAATTTCGGAATGCTGTTTACGTACCTAGCATTCTATCTACCCTTTGTAAACTGACATTTTCGTTTCTCCAACTCAAACAATGGGGATGGTGCACGCCAGGAGTGCAGCAAGGCTGGTCATCTTGAAAATGGTCGGAAATAGGGTATTAGTTTCTCTTTGCTGGACTATCCTTTTGGTACGGACGATCGATGTTTCGCAAACGAGACTTGATGTTTTGTTAACAATCGACTCGATTGTACGATGCAACACGTAAAAATATTTGACTGACCTCGGGACTATCATCGTTACAGCTCGTTCTAACCATCGAATACTTTATCTGCTTGAATTCCCGTTCGCGTTTAAAAAAAGTATTAGGTTTTTACACGAATCGTGAACTGACTTTATGAAAATTATTCTCAGGTAATTCTAAAGAGACCAAATATTTTGTTTTGTATTAAACTGTAATATGTAATGTAAACTTATTGATTATGAGTCTCATTTTCGTTTCATCGAGAAACGTTACATAAATATTTGACGAAAGCAATTAAGAGCTTGCGCTTCGTGAAATATACGTCGTCGTTCATAGACGAAAGAGCGTTTACCTACTAACTGGTTTACGCTTCTTTCATAGGAATCAAGCGTAAACGAAACAAAGATTATGATTCGTTCCAATCAATATGAACACCAGCCGCGGTAAAAATTCATAAGGACCGAGGTAAGCCACAGCGAAACGGAAAAAGATTCGTATAATCCCGGACGCGGTCTTAGGAATTAAGACGGAGAAGCTTATCTCGCGAGGCTTGGACCGGAGAGAGCTGGCTTTTTACTGGAGATCGTCAACCCCTTTTATCCGACATCTTCCACTTTCAGCTAGCATTCACCTGCTGTGCCACGCTCGAGAGGAATATTCGAGTGAATCCAGAACGGTCGAAGCCTTGGTGTAGAGAAAAGAGTTATCTTGCTCCTCGTTCCCTTTAAATGCTACTGCCTCGTTCAGAAACTCTCGTGACGGTCTTGCTTTTCAGAATAAACTTAATTTCTTTGGCTCTGGCGATGCCAAAGGAACGCGCCACGACCAACTCTTGCCGATCCATCTTCAAACATTTGGAAAAGATAGATTTCGATAGCGAAACGCGAGAAATTACGAGTAATCTGAATTTAATGAATGGTTTGACGGATTCGTTGTAGTTAGTGAACGCAAAGGAAACTTGAATTTATACGCTTCGTTCATAGATTTACACGGTTCCTGAGTTTTCGCTATTGACATTGAAATATGAAGGTATTGAATCGAAATAAACCTCACGGTTCTTTACCTCGAAAATGTAAAATCGATTGGATTACTAATTTTAAAGGGATCATCGCAATTTTATCAACAGCCACACAGTCTTTAGATCGTATTTCATACGTTGTGAAATTTTACGATCATGTATCACTTAGTAGACGCAAAAGAATGACCGGTTGCGCAAAATCAATGGGAAAAAAGAGCCGAGCAATAAAAATCGATTTTATGTTCTTTATTATTCGACAGACAGCTTTATAGATTAGTTGAGTTGCCTTTTATTCGTGGACGTCCGAATAAAATAATCTCTACTTTTTCATAAATGAAACTTTCCAACCTTTGAACTTACTGCTGAATTTAGAAAATGAAATAGTTTATAAGAGTAAGGGATGGTTACAAAGAAACGGGGAAGTAACTAACGGACTATGTACAGAGAGCAAGATTATAAAAGAGACCAAACGAGACGAGATCCGAGCTTTCCAAGCTATATCCTTGCCTGCGAATACCATTAACGTAAATAGTTCGTTTCAAAAGGGAATAGACACTCCACGATAGTCGTAGAAACGGAGGAAACATGAAAATCGAAACAAATTCAAGAAAGGAAGTCGATGGCAAGGTTTCTTGCTTGAAACGTCGAATACCTCTTACCGCGTGCCTCGATGAGATGACAGCAGTATAGCGTTTTGAGATAAGCTGCTAGCAAATACGGATGTCTGAACTCTGTCCCAGTGAAACCAAGGATCTTAGTACAAGGAACGTCTTGGGAAAGGTTCAAGAACAGCGAGGAAAGAGACTTTACCTGTATAGTGGCCAAGAACATGTTTGAAAGAAAATAAAATCACATTCGAGACGGGTCCCGGATATTCTTCTCTATTGGAGGGAACAAATTCCAGCGTTTCAGCAACGCTCTGCAAACCGACATTATTATTCCGTTCGATTGGAGCAGCGAATCACGCTCTAACAAGATTAAAGTTAAGTCACCCTCGATTCCGATTCCGATTCCGCTTTTCTCCTTCGACTTGAACAAAATATCCAAATGCTATTTATACGGACGAACAAAGGAAATATTAAGAATATATTTCAACTAGCAGTAACTCACTTTCGGATATCCTTTGATATTTCCAGAACGATATACTTTCCCCTCGGTTGCTCGTTGTGCCACACCATGTGTTTTTCAAAAAAGAGTTTCAATGAAAGAAGTTTCATCAAAAAGTGGTTTCCCTCGTACTATTTAATTTCCAGATTTTTAAGATATGAACCCTCGAACGGTGATAGAACTATACGAACGAATAAAAGCGAAGAATTATTGCCAATTAAAGGGAGATTTCTTCATAATTCACCTACTGTGACCAAATCGTAGTTAAGTGTTTGTTGGTTCAGAGAAGGATCTAAGTTGCAGGCAGCCCCTTCTTGTCCCAGGAGGACCACCGACGCCTTGGTTGGGACTTCGTTACCCTCTGTTAGGCTCTAGTAGTGTCTAACTTGGATTTTGGTTATCCCTGGTAGTAGTCGGTGCGTGTCCGCTTTGGTCGTAGCCAGGTCTTGGTTAGATCTCCCTCAGGCATTGGCAGGGACTCTGCTAAGTTCCAGTTAATTCAAAGTTAATCAACATTATTTTCCAGCGCTGGCTCGGTATAGGATACGCGGGTTATCGCCCGCTAAGTTTGGATTTTGTCATTAATCAAGACAAACAATCTCAGCAGAAACCTTTGGCTAACGCTATTATAAGAAACTTCCGCGCGCTTGCTTATTTCTGAATATTGATCAGAATACCGAAAGCTGTTAGCACAGAATTCAGACAATCTCCTCAACATAAAATAGCTTATTTTTTCATCGTATCTCATAGAATCTGCATAGAATCTCCTTGTGAAAATACAACGGACAACCAGATCGTTCAATTGGTCAGATATTAAAAATTGACCAGAATGAATAATTAAATCAGAACCAGGTGGTTCCACGCAATCTTGTTTGTGTGAGTCTCCAGAGAATCGTAGTATACGTTGGAATATAAAGTGATCGTTTTACAGTTGTGGACGCGCAGCCCTGCCTGGCGATCAGTCTTCCTTGACACATCATATATCGTAACGAGACTTACGCAAACCAGCGAGGTGCGTCGTTAACGATAATCCAAACTGAAAGAATAAATTCGCTTTTTTGCAAATAATTAGTTACTCGCCTTATCGAGCGTTCTAATAACCAACAGCTATTAAGGGACGATTCACACTGGCGATCACGGTACAATCAGATCACATGGAGTGAAGCACCGGTCAAAATCGTTTACACGTAATGTAACGAGATCATTCATAGTATGCAGGTGGTACGATCGATAATCTGACCGTACCCTGATCGCTAGTCTGAATCAAGCTTCATGCTGACTCCTTCGCGTCAAGGTACTTTCGTTCGAGAACAATTTGTCACGTTCCGATCTATTAAAGCGAGTGTTATCGCAATCAGTGCTACCATATCGTGCGTGTACGAGGTTTCTATTGCCTATTCAATTTCTCAAGACTTTAATCAATTAATTAGACGGAAAATTGTTCACAGCAAGGGAAGAGTCATATTTCACTCTGATAAATTGTAATTGCTTTAGACCGGAGACACGCTTAACAACCAGTACTAAGGGTTAATGATAAACAGTTGGGTTAGCACGCGTTTTTACGCCAAATAGGATTTGACAGGAAGTTCCGCGCTTTTAGATAGCGAAAGGCTCTCCGGCAACTTTCCCATGCACTTCGCCGCGCGCGATTCGTGTTTTCATCGCGAAACTTGGGTAATTGAGAACTTTGTACTTTATAACTGTCCATCATAACGTCTCAACACTCTTATAATAGCCAGCAGGCAGTTTTGTCGCGTGCGCGCGCAGGACCGTAGTTTTATTCGCAGCGAACTTTCTCCGAGTATTTTCTAGGAGAGATCAGAAAAAGGGTACTCCGAACCGAGTAAGTACTAAAACCTATTCTCAGATTTGAAATCATGGCTAACCTCCGTGGCTGACACCTCGTGAAACTCTCGTTAGCTTTAGAACTGACAAGCGCTTCTAGAATAACGAGTACTTACATGCATCTGTGATACGAAAAAAGACACCGATATTTTGTATCATTCGTTAAATTATTCGTTTGAAAAATGTCGAAGGTCACAAATTTATGATATTTGTACGTTGCAAATTTTAGTATTTTGTACATCGTAAATAGTACTCTTTACTGAAATAATATCGTGACGATATTTATACGATATCGCGTACAATTTCGTGGACACAATTTCGCGGACATAGTTCCGCGGAATATTCCTCGTTAAACGGGTGAGTATCATCGGAGGCCATATGTATGTAAAATATAATACACCCACGGGGTGCGATCCTGGCATGTACAAAACGACAAACTTCCAGGCGTTTCCGATTTTCCCCTGGCATGCTGTCGTCGATGCTTTGCCGCGATACGGCTGAATTAAACGGTGATAAAGGTCGACGATAGTCTGCCTCGCGATGAATAATTCAACAGGAAAGTAGATGCTGGAGAATTTCTTTCTTAAAGCCCTTAAGCGGGCGAACGTCGCTCGGGTTTTGTTGAAAATGAGAAGCTGCGAGATTGAAATTTGCTGAGTACTTTACCACTAATGCGTCTAATAAGGACCATCTAAAATATCATCGATCGGAAAAGAACGATTGCCAGCAGATAAACTCAATAATAAATGAAATCTAATATAAAGCTTCTATTCTAACTTTCAAGCTTCTGTATCAATCTAAAATTTCTGTATCAATTTAAAAACACGATAATTTCTATTCGATATTAATCGTTCCACAGAGTTGTTTAACCGCGAGTATGAGAGTAGGTATTTTGCGTAAAGGTAAAGCAGTATTGGATCGAATTCTATAGACATATAAAATTCTAGACCTTATTCTCGTCTGTGGCAGTGTGGTTTCAGATCCCAATCTAAAGCGTCGCAACCCGGGATCAAAGTCTTTACGAGTTCGTCATTCGTCCTGGTGAAAACGCGATCGTAAAAGAGATATTTCGCGGGCTGTCTTCACAGTGAGTGTTTGCCAGCTTCCCGATTCTATAGAGACCAGTCTAACATTTTTTTTATTAAAATAATACACAGATAGGCGCTACTCGACAGTAATTTATCTTGAACCGAATTTTTCAGGAGAGAAAATGGAACTATAATAGATTAGTGATAACGAAAGAAGAGCCGATTACCAAAGGTTGCAAAGCTCTTGAAGTGCTTGATGCGATGTAGAGTGCTCTCGTATACTTTGAGCTCGATGAGGAAGTCTCAAAAAGCCTCGAAAAAGCAAAAAGTCTTTGCTAGATATCTGAAAAGTCTGCGGTCTTCGAAAGTCGCGCATCTTGCGAACGTCGCCGTCTATTAGAAGAAATCTTGAACCGTATTAGCGCGTGTGATTCGAGAAAATTAGAAGACTATCGAAATATACAAACTTACGTTATATTTTTTTGTAACTTTATATAAACATGTAAAGCGATTAGACTTACGAAAAACGAATAAATACAGACTATATTCGTCGGTATGTTTCCGCAGCGACATTTCGTTTCAGAGAACTCAATTTCGCTTGGAAAATAGGCGGTGCGACGGAACAAATGGTTGAGCCGCCCTGGATGTCGCCTAATAAATCGCTCGCATGGAGCACCGTACTTTTTCGCCTTCTTTTATCTGCTACATGCACACTACAATTTTTCTCCTTCTCGTTACTTCAGTTTCATATATGAATAGAATTGTCCACCTTACATTCGTAGGGTTGTGACTGTAAACTTAATAAAAAATTTATTTAAAAGAGAAAATGGCCAGTTAGCAAGACGTCCATATTTTTTCTAATAAAGTTGATTATTCGTCGGTTCGATTACGTGCTAGATGCTACAAAATTCTATTCGTTTATGGCCCATTTACTCGATATCATATACGTAAGCGATACTGTGAATCCACTTGAAAACACATAAATAGATAATCCCACTGTAGTATTATTCGCGGGGTAAATAATCGGCAGAGACGAGAAGCAATCGAGAAGAGGCTAAAAGCAATTCCTTGCTACAGCTTCACTTTCCCCGTGTCTTTATTATCTTCCACGCCTGCTTTCCACGCGTTCTCCTCCACGATTATCGACTCGTAAACGTTACCTAAGCCGGGCACCCGGATTTCTTGGATTTCAACGATTTCTTTTACGAATTAAGTTGTTTTGTGGTCTGTATTGTAAGGCTTTTTCCACCATGCAAATTATTATCGAAGTTCTTCGATTTATTTTCGGTTTGGCAATTGAGTATCCCGAGAAAGTTTCTTGATTGATTTATCTCGGCTCGTTAAGGCATTTCGTTTGTTGAGAAATTGTTGAATAATGTGGAGGGACAGTTTGTTCATTCGAATACTCTTGCACGCGACGTGTCGGTATTGAGCAACCGGAATACAAATTGTAAATTAATTTAAGTTACTGGAAAAGTAGATAATTCCGTACAATAGAACTCGTCACCGCGAGTTCCCATTCACGTTGGAAGATCGCAAATTTGAATTAAAACTCTCTCTTGCTCTCACCGAAGTTTGGTATTTCTTAATTATTTAAAGAGGCACTACCATCCAGTCGCTGCTTTTTCGCTACACCGACGATACGTGCATGGGTGAAGGTAAATGCGTTTCTCTTACAGTACATACTTTCAAGTATAATATCAAATAGATAAAAAGTATACACCTTTTCAGATAATGTCGAAAAAATGTACCACAACTACATAATTCGTTACTGAAATCAACAAGATCATTTGGTCTAATTTCCACGCAATTCTCAAACCCGCACCACGCTCCGTCCAAACACTCGTTCGAATTTCGTCCTTCCTCCGAATGTTTCGTAGCACCTGCCGCGTGTCCCGGAATTCGTAGAAACTCATCTAGCAAAAAACGGTTAGGAACGGAAGAGAAGACGTGTGAAAGGGTCAAACGCTTGGGCTAGAAATCCTGAGACCCCCTGACGATCTCCGCGTGCCAGCAAGAAGCCAACGGAAACGCGGAGTCTGCAAGCACGCAGGGGGGAGACGTCAGAGAAACCAATACGAGGAACAAAGAGGAAAAAAAAAAGAAGCAAGAGTAGAAGAGACTGGCGGAGTAGAAGGCGAAAAAGGAGTAAGAGCAAAACGATGAAACGAGGCACAAGCTGGTGGGGTTGAGGGCACGCAAGATCTGATGGTAGTCGGATAAACGGATGGAGGTAATTTTCTACGGTAGCTCAACTGCTGCCATTTTCTCCTTTTTCCCCTTTCTCTCTCTCCTATTCTTTTGCCTCGCCCTTCCTCCCCCACCTTCTCCCGAAGGAAAAGGAGGAGCAGTCGTGAATGTCGCGAGTGGAATTTCTCGAGCATCACCGCTACCTCCCTCGTCCAATTTCGTTGCCTATCCTCTCTTTGTCCGTTCCAAAAGCTGCACGTCTCACAGAAGAACGGCCACTTCGAGACACTACGCTATCTTCACGCGTAACCGCGTATACACGCGACAAAAACGAGGTAATAGCATATAATAGCCCGTGGCATTGCGGGGACGAGCTGTTTCTTAGCGGATTTCTGTTGTCTTCCACGCCCCTTTTAGTTTCTCCGGAGGAATGGTAAGAGCGACAATACGTGCACGATCGAGAGAAACGTTGAAATGTAATTGATCACGCCCTCCTTCGTGATCCCGTGACGACTACGAGAAACGAAGGTTTCTTGGGGATCGTTAAGGATTTTATTTCGCTAACCTGAATCGCTGACCGTGTCCACGCGAACACTGTTGTTCGTTGTGTTGGTGGTGTTGGCAGCTGCAAAGGATTGCTTTGTACTTGAAATCGTTTTGCTCTTCGTGGAAAGACTGTGGATCGAAATGTTAGAAATTCAAGTTGGAGTTGTAAGTGTTTGACCCATTTTTGCAATTAAGCGAACAGATTATGTTGGAAAACAGAAGAATCACGGAAGTATGAAAGAAATGGCAAGAAGTGGAATAGCTCTTTAAAATCCCAATGGTCCTTAATTGGAGACCGTTGGAAATATTACTGCTTTCTTTCTTAATTTTCGACACCAGTACGCGAACACGGACGTCCTAACGACCCAGTGTTAAAAATTTAACGAACAATTTACCGCGTGAAGTTACGGAAGAACGAGCTGGTAACCGAAGTTGCAAAAAGCACTTACGCTTTTAAGAGAGTTTCTTGCATCATAAATGCCTCCTACCTTCCCGTTAAAGTATCGTTCTCAAATTCTCGATTTAATCGCCCGAAAATTACCCGTTTCTCCTTTTACGTTGTTATTTCGTACGAAGTGCGATTAATTGACTCCAGTGTATGCATTTACATCGTAATACAGATAATACTATCCACACATTGTTGATGTGGTCGTTGCATTAGTCGCTTAATTGCTTTATACCTGCTACTTAACGCGTACTTCGTACAAATAATGGTAATAGTTATATGACTTCCATAACTTGGTATCTTATAGACGAATTAATTTTTTAACCACTAGATTAATTAAATCACTACAATAAATTGTACACAACTTTTCATACGTAGAAGGCGACTGTAAAATCGCGGTACATACAGAAAGAAGGTAATTTCTTATGTAACAGTAAGTGAAAGATATTACTAACGTTACTTTCTTTTATACTTTTAAGGTTGCATCCAACCATAAATATTTTAATTGCTCTAATAATGTACGAAATGTTTGAAAACACTGACCTTAATATTGCAGAGAGATTCTTGCTCGACGTATCAAACACGCGTGTCATTACTGTTTTATTTTATATTCTTGCATCACCGAAATAATTCGTGCTACTTCCACATACGAAATAATTCTTCTCAGTTGTATTACGACTTCGGAACTACCGTGTACATTCTGCGCGCACCAGTAATTATTCAGGAAATGATGTATATTAGAGTGTTGAGATTCGAAAGCCATTTCCACGTGATTATATTACACTGACCCTAATGAGGTACCCCTACTTTACATTCACTTTCTTATATATTTATACATACGAATTTGTTTTCTATATGCTCTCTAAAAGTTACAAGTGTCATTTACCATATTTAACCTCGTTGCTATATTCCCGTACGTTCTCGCTAATTCTGTAGTAACAAATAGCTACATCGTTTTAAGGCACCTAAAGTACGAAGCATCGAAAATATTTTTGTGGCATTTTTATAGCCATCATAAAGAAGGAAAATAAATTAATTCGATATTCCACGGTCAATTAACATAAACTTCTCACAAAGCAGCAGTTTCTGTTCGCGACTGGAACGCGAGCGTACGACGCGACGTATCGATTTCCCGCGGATATACGCCGAATGCGAATGGTCTTTCTTGCTCGGCCGTATTTTGTATTCGCCGGATTCGACCGCGGTTGCTTAGAAATTCGAATACCAGCGCGCGCTACGAAAAATAAGGCGATCTACCTACCGATTGATTTATACCTGACATATTTATGCGTTCATCCCCTTACGTGTACTCGTCGAACGCATCGGATTAAATTAAAAACAGCATGGATCGCTGCTACTGAATAATATTCGACCGGTTGGGAAACGTTTCGCATCCCAGTTTCGTGCGCCGTAAAAAGATTAACATAAAGGACTGTGCCCGTTCACATGCGAGTTCTCTGAATCATGGCAGACGATACGATTTAGTACGAATAAGGGTTTCTTACGATTTGTAAAAAAGAAAGCAAGGAAGAACCGCACTGTTCAAAATTCCAAAGTTTCTTTCCTGGCTTCTATATTAAAGCCATCTCACGTGGGATCTAGATGTACAGGAAACCAACACCGAGCAGATATCTTTCCCATTGCGTATCAAATGAAACGGAAAAGATGACGATTCGTCTTCGAATAACTGTAATTACGCGTCGCCTGGACGAGCAAAAGCAACGACCCATTCCCTTCTGCTGGGAGATAAACTGCGGGAAATGCTGGCGAATACTCCGTCGGTCCGGTAGACGCATTCTTCCCGGCGGAAAAGCGAGGTGGCACAGCGATTCGCAAGCTCCGCTTGGGATTTCATTTCGTGCAATTTGGACGGGCGTGGCGGCCCGTGGAAGCTTGATAATGCGCTGCCGACTCGGTCCCGGTGAAAAGAACAAGGGAGGATCAAGGGTAGCACGGTTAACGTGGCAAAGAGAAGGACGAGGACCGGTTGGCTGGCGCCGCCGGATGGAAGCTTAGCATGAAAAATGTCTGGATGATCCGCGACCGCTAAAGAAAAATTATATCTTAAGCTGTTCCTCGCATACGTGTCTTTTACGGGCAACAGCCAGCCTCCATCGGAGCATCAGGAAACTCTGTTCCTCGCTCATTTCCAAATGGAGCATATGATATAAAACAATTCTAAATTATTAATAGTGTTCGTTCTTTAACCCTGGTTCGTTCGTACGACTAAGTTATTATAATTGCAAATTCATAAATATCCAAGGAGAACGAAATTGCTATGGCGATACATGAATAGAACGTCGATGAGTTCAGACACATTTCGAACGATATTCATACTGTCCATTGGGGAGAAAACGAAGTAGAGGAATAACAAGAAATGAATATCTTGGATATCCATGGTGCGGATGAAAGAGTTTAAACGTTTGATCGTTTGTTTAAACGTTTTCGAATCGAGGATCGTTGTATCAAGCTGCTTGGTCGAAATGGATTTCACCAGCGGCGCTATTGTATCGATAATGGTGGCGTCCTCGTAACTATTTTATTGAGCCAATTTGAACGACGTAACCCGTCGTAACGAGTGACAGCGCACGCAAATCCGCCGCTATCTACATTTTGACACGGTTGTCGCCGCGATAACGCCGTTCGTCCCCTCTCCTCCCGCGGGCTATCGAAACCCAGCGACATTTCCGCCAATTCCGACGTTCGTCGGCTGGTTCCAAGTCTATTTACTCTTGTTTCTGCCTTTTTGTTTTTTTATGTTTTTTTTTTTTTTTTTTTTTTCGTCATCGACAATTCTGATACGAGATGAAATATGTTCTCTGCTGCACGAATATCGAACACGAAATTCCAAATTTTTGGATTGGTTTACCAATGTTAAAATCAAACTTCCATGTACGTTGAATTTTTATACGAAATTTCGATAGATTCAAACTCGATATTTTTATCACCAGAAGTTTAATTAATTATTCTTCGTAATAAGTAGCGAACATGGTTCTCGAACACAGAATACGATCATCGACACATTTGACGATGAAGTAGCTTCAAATTCCAACCGTTTTACGAGCAACATTATCATATTCATCACTTTGCCTGCTGTTTAATCCTGTCTTCCGTGTCAAACCGGTGTTACTGCATCCATAATAATCCCCAAGGATCGTAGTCGTAAACGAAGCCACCAACTGTTTAATAGTTTTAGATACAGCATCTTTGAGTTGTCTCTGGCTCAGAAGCCAGCTTTCCCAACTGGTTGGAAACACAGCCCTATATGCCATCGGGATATTAATCAACCAATAACCAGCCAACTAATCCAGGAATCAGTTACAATACCATCAGCTTGTGTCCATCTGTTTTGACTATAGGATCCTAACTCATCGATCGTACGTCGAAGAAGATTTGCGGTTTCAACTTAGATCCTATTGGATACACTGGCTACACTGATTTGTTAAGCTGCAATCATAATTATTGGGGGAAATATTAGTTTAGAGGCATGAAACGAAAGGAATGGAATGCTAAAATTCTCAGACTCGTCGAAACCGAATGCTACGCGACTCGATTCGCTCCGAGAACGAACGATTCAAGGTAGATGCTAAAAATGAATTCAATGGCTCGTCCGGATTAACCCGATTCCAGGCTAGAGGCGAAGCCGCTCGTTTCGTTCGGCCATTCAATTTAGCTTCACGCAAATACCAGCTACTGGGGCTTGGAACAGAGGAACAAGGGGGTGGCCCAGGCCACACGAAATTATGTTTGCATGTCCCTTTTGGCCCGTGTTCGAGAGATCTGCCTTCTTGGCCGTGCATACGAGAAGCTTTCGTCCAATCGCTAGAACTCGTTATTTGCCCCACGATTCGTCAGAAAGCTCGAAAGAGAATTTTACTCCAATTTTGGGGATTCTTATTCGTTCGTCCACGACGAAACTAGCGCAATGAATGCAGTTAATTTAATCTACTAAAATAGACTTCGTAGGTAATGGAAAGCACAGATGGTTTTAGATTTCATGGAAAATGAGACCGATTAAACAGAGAACTAGTAATGGATTCAAAGTTAAACACAAGTAGGTTCGAACATTCCCTTTTAAGTAGTCTCGAACCTAAACGCAACAGATTTAAACCTTTCGTGAGGATTAATATTGTAACTACTATAAAAACAAAGTTTAATCGTAACTAGAAAATTAACAAGTATTCGCGAAATTATCTGAATTCTTTGACCAATTTTTTGAAAGGAGAAGGAGAAGAGAGGTTGCAATGTCATGCGAGTACCACGGAAACGGTGTTCTCCTGGGGCGCCAGAACCGAGTTCCGTTGGCGTCTCGTAAATTGTAAGAAAATTTATAGCAGTTTCTGGTGTTACTCTTAGAGTTTGGTCAGGAGCGCCTCGACGACTGCAACTGTCTAACTTTTCGAGCGATTTACCGTCATGTGCCTAAATAGCCAATAAAATGGCAGACTGTTAACTGACCTGTACCATTGCAAAAGGACCTTTTACACTTCTTAATCCGATATGAATTTTCTTTCTCCAATAATATTTCATAGCGATCGTATCAAGAAGTATCATATTGTGCAGTTTGATAATCGAGGCAATTACAAAGCAATTATTTATTATGTAACTCGTTTAAAAGGTTACTTTAAACTTCGATGCGATACAACTAATTTTCGAATGCATATCTACGCAGCAATAAGACAAGTTTGCTGAAAACGATTTTTCTGAAAAGGAACTCGATGCGCTCGATGTTGCGAAACATAGTAGAAGATTCTCATTAGGTCGGAAAAAGGACCTGGGTGGGCTGTCGTCGCAAAGTAATTACGCCGTTGCGTGACGGCTACAAGTTCGTAATGGCGTAAGTTTCCGTCCCTATCTAAGACGAACGGGAGCTTCGGTTCGAGTTAACTTGTAATTAGACATGTCGTACGGTTTACCGACACAAGATACCGTTTCTCGTCGTTCGAGCTCGTTCGAGCTTTACACCGCTTCTTTGCTTTCTCTCTGCCGATCTTAAGTCTTGCGTTTACTTCGAAGGTAGTTTACGTTTCCACAAATTTCACCGACTTTCCTCAATCATAATTAGTTATTCTATATTCTGTCAATCTTCTGAAGCATTGCACTCGATACCTATGCATGTCGGTAACTTCGATTTCTGCGTAGAAGTTCGATGAAGGAAAACAGCTGGAGAAGCGAAGGTAGCCTCATCGATAATTAACGTTCACATCCACCTAGCAGTCTCGGTATCGATTTATCGTTAAGGGTAAATGGCGTGAACGTGGCGAAACTCGAGACGACACGGCGCTATACGTCGAAGAAATAAATTGCGACGCGAACATACTTATCATAACGAGAATCCGATAACGCTACTGTATTTCTTGTATCACGGTAGAACGCGCTGGTTACCACGATAATCCGGAATTCTTCGAGGTCTACTGTGCAATAACAGGTAGACAACTGTGTCGGTACTTTTTCGAGAATTCTTGGAATTTGTTCATTTCGGTAGATTTCTACAGATTTCAAAATATACGCTAGGATTAAAGCTGAATGCTTTTCCGTCGCGTTACTGCAAATTCAAGTAGGTAAGTTTCTACGTGTCTACGTAAGAAAATGCAAAAGTCGTGCAAGGTTTTTGAGCGACAAACGAATGGGTCTTCCAGTGGTCACCATAAATTTCGATTTCTGAGCAAGTTTGCGAGGAAAAATTTTGTACCGCAAATCCTCTTAGCTCATAATGGCGGTTAATGAAAACGAATGCACAGCCTGAATCGCGCTAACGTCCCGTTTAACGATATACAAATGTAATGCGCGTATTTCACCACTCACTCTTACTGACCTCGGCTTTGTTCTAGACTCTGGTAAAGAAAGAAAGGGAGTAAAACGTGATGAGTTCTAAATGTTTCGTTTCTTATTTTCTTTCGTAAAGAGCACGGTTTAACGAAGCACGGAGAAATGAAGTAACTTTCGTTGGAATTTTAATCTTCTCTTTTTATTTTTCCATTTTACGTCATTTCGTACCTTATCTTTTAATGTCTCGTATCAATCTCTCTCAAATTCTTAATTTTCTATTTTCCATTGCTTATTTAAGCTCCTTTGCGCTTTCTCATCTTTAATAATACGAAGTAATCGGAATTTGACGAAACCTAGAGTTTCATTCAATTTACCTTTAGCCTGGTCGTTCGATCTACGAACCGCTATCAGTCGCGTTTAACGATGAAAGAAAATCCATTTAACGCCTGAGCTCAACCGACGCACCAAACATTATAGAAGTTATTGTACGACCCGTTTCAATGCATAGCGCTCTGCTTTCGTCGTACAACCGATATCGAGATCGATGGTTAAGGACGCAGAAACTTCTCGTTGGTGCCATTAATTAAAAAAGAAAAATGTGAAATCTCTCTACTAAAGAATGCTGTCTTTTTAAAGAACGTAGAAACGCGAAGTCTCCGAGTCTCGTGTGTTGGAGAACGTAAAAGCTCTCTCGCTCTCCTGTGTTTTCTTTAAATTCATCCATGCCTTTGATATCGTTCTACGTCATTCGATTGCAATGGAAATAGAATTGAATCCGCGTCACGTCGCTTCCATAGCTCCAAGTCAAGCTTTACACCACTTTTTCCATGTGCTGTTTCACGTTACAAAAGTAATGCGTCTGGTTCAGAAAGGTACTGATGGATGAAAGATGCAGGATTGATACTGTAACTTTTTATATAAAAATTGACGCCTGCTCGCAAACTCACTCTCAATCCCAATAGAAAGCTAAATATCGAATTCTATATTTTTTTTTTTTTTTTTTCGTTAGTAAAACACGTTGCAACGATAAAGAAATTTTAACGACAGAAATCTGTGTTATGGAAACACGCAAGAATTCCCTGTGCCGTTTGAATATTCCATCTAATCCGATTCAAGACGATCACGACGTATTATTTTCCCTCGTTCGTGATTCTACATGTAAAGAACAGCTCGTGATAGCAAAAGGAAGTCGTTACTGAAATTCTGAGGAAAATGCCAGGAAACTTTCCCATCGGACAAAGGTTACCGATAATGACGGTGTCGTTACAACACGGCTCTGCCGCCGAAAAAGTTGAATCCGAAAAAGAAATATCGAAGCCGCTCGATTGGCCATCGAATCCGATAAAACCATGCCGCGTTGATGTCGTCCATTCCTCTTTCATAGATATGCCCCCTTTTTTTAGTAGCGTTCAGCGGATAGTACTTTTTTTCGGCGCAGAATTTTTGGATGTTGCATTTTTCCGTCGTCCCATTTCCTGTCGCTTTTCAGCCGAAGACGGTTCACGTTCATCCATTTGTCGTCCTATGTATTCCATCGATTCACCATTGGTCGGGTCACTCACCCTTCGTGTCTGTTTGCAATTTTTTTTCCTTTTTTTTTTTTAGACAGGTTGAAATATTTTCATACTTCTCACTTTATTTTACGTCTATGACGCATCTTCGTAAAATCTTGTGCATCCGGATTAAAAATTTTCGATTTATTTCTTTCGTGGTCAGCGGATTTTACAGTTGGCGTGACCACTCCGACCAATGACTTGGTCGATGACCACTTACGATGCCGAAGATGACGGGATATGTGTTCGATTCCTGATAAACGTCGGTTCGTTATCGATTGTTCAGGAAATATGCACAGTGATCCGGCAAGAGGCAACGGTCGTTCGACGTTTATTGCGAAATTATACAGCCGTGAACAAAACTATAATTTCGCTATTCCATCTCGTCTGGATGTCCAGGTAGTGCAATTCCATCGAAACGATCTCTGTAGAACGGTGATGGGCACAGAAGGGTGAAACGAGGAGGGAAATTCACCAGGCATAAAGTAAATGTCGACGATAACAAAGTTTTACGGCACATCGACCGTTTCTGAATCTACAATTGCAGCCAGCTCGATTCCGCGGTTTCTTATGCATTGCTCTCTAAAAGTAGCGTTTTTACAGCCTGTCAGAGTCTATAAATCCCAATAAATGCTCGCACATTGTTCACCACGCAATATATTGTTAGTTATCGAACTATATGCCAAGAATGGTATTAGGATGACCAAGGAATACTACTGTAACGTAACACATTTTGGTTTTATCGAGCTTTCCGTTAGTTATAAGGTATTGTTGAATATTTCCTTGGTTTGGTTATTCTTTTTTAAAACTGTATACCGGAAGAATTTAATCGCTTATAAATCAGTCAGACACTAGTCAGAATATCGTTCTGAATTTTCACTATCCGGCGGAATTTGTATTTTTATCGTCATACCAGACACTCGGTAACTGAAGAAGGAGGAAGAAGAATAGAAAAAGGAAGGCAGCTTGAAGCGTAGCCGGTGTAGCGAGAGTAGCACTTCTTAGCTACCATAATGAACGCGTCGAGGGTCATAAAAGTGATGCCACTACAATTTACGTTGTCTGGACGGTGTCAACGCCCAACGTGGGAATACTTCACACGGACCACAGATGAATCTACATTAGACGTCTGCGTTTCGACAACACGATCATCTTTTCGGAAAGCAAAAATCTTATGTACATCGACATATTCTTCTACGTTGTAGCTCGAAACATCTATAAAATATCTTCGAACGTTACCGAACATTCAAGCACAGCAGAAGAACAATTTCTTCTCAAAGTTTCTCGATTCGATTGAACTTTACGCGGTCGTAGTGGCAATAAAGGAAGTTGGTCCGGTTGCCTCTGAGGTTAAGCACACGAATTCCGTTGACACGCGATGAAATTTCTCCGCTCGACTGCCAGTCCAGCTCTTTTCCACGATGGTGAAAAGATAAATAAACTTTTCTCCGGTTAGGAAAGTTGCGCGGCTAATTCGATTTTGCGTTGGTTATTCTCTTTCTCCTTTGTCAACACTCGAAAACCGACCGAAACTTGGGAAAAGTATTCCCATAACCGATAACCGTGTCACGGAGTTGGTTAAAGAGATCTCGAACCGAACTAACCCTCAAAAACAACTCCAGAGTACCTTTCTTCCCCATTTTTTCTCTTCGTCCGAGCTATTTTCAGTGACCACAAGTGGTCCTTTCGTTCGAATAAACGTCCACGAAAATTAATGTAGAGAGAGAGAGAGAGAGAGAGAGAGAGCAAGCTGTCTTTTTTCGACCGTTCGACTCAATTCGTGTATTTGTTTGAAAAAAGTCAAAATAGGATCACTTCGGGAGAAACGATCTGTAGAAAGCGAAAAGGTATTCTCGATACGTATCTCGAATCATTCGAACGTTCGATGCTCGCTCAAGAATATAATTTCAAATTTAACATTGGTCGAAGCACAGATTGGTTGGATGCGGTTCTCGTGAAATCGGGACGATTGATTTCCATTTTCTTCGGCACGAAGACGACGACAGGCCGGCAACATTGATTCATCGCGAGCTGTCCTTTGTTACAGAAATCGCGACGCGATTGGCTGGCAGCTGGGATTCGTCGAACGAAAATCGAACGCTAATTGTCACCGTTCGATCCTTCGCGCGGTTAATTAGCAAAGCGAGTTCGACGAGCGTACCACAGTCGTCGATAACGAGGGAAAACGACGTTGGTTGACGCCCGACTACACAATACCAAGCTTCGTTTGCCCGTTTAGCGGCGGCACGCTCTTACCGGAAAAAATATCGATAGTCGGTTCTACGTTTCTCAATTTCCTGTCTGCTATTTATCAAAGTACAATATGATATAAATGTAGCGCACCGCAATCGCTACTTTGGCTGCATTAAAAGTTAATACATTATTTACGGGCACTTTGAACGATTTACTGTGTTTCAATTAGCAAGGAAACAAGATTTAAATAGAAACAGCGAAACAACCAGCCGGCAACTACAGTCAAACGCAAACTGTGCCGAAAAGCGTTCTGAAAACGGAGGTCGCCGAACGAATTCGACCGAATTTCCGGCGCGTCCCACGTTAATTATCGTAATTACGTTTTATCGACAACGAGATGGCACATTGAGCGGAAATTATTGTCTCACTTTTTGCGACGCGACGCGACGGCGACGGACGCGTCGTGTCTGTTAATTGCGGCCGACGAAAATTACTCCAACATAATTCGATCGGTTTAATGCATATTACCGGAACAGCTGCCTCTTTTGCATTCGTGGAACCTGTCGTATGCAGACTGCGCTATAAATCTTCTATGATATCTCGTTTTTTCCTTTTCTTTTTTTTTTTTTTTCTATTGAGACGTTTTATATCGTGTTACAGATAGAAAAGCTGCTAAGATTGTACACCGATACAGCAAAACTTTAGATAGGAGACAATCAACGGAGTGAAATTAGGGTGGCTTTAGTATCGTTACTTCCTATTTCTCCGTTTCCATTTCATCGTTTTCCATTGCCTCATTTCCGATTTCAATGTTTCCTGTGCTGGCAGTGTCTATTTTCCTAGTTTCGACGTCTACGATACGAGGCTGTTCGCGTTGAATTTCTTCCGAATTCTCTTCGAATTTCTCTTAAATCCCTTCCAATCTTTCACTTCGAGTTACTTCCGAATCCTTCTCCTTGGCTTCTCTCATTTTTTTATTCTTTCTCCGCTAAACTCAATCACCTAGTGAATTATCCTTCATCGACAATCTCGATCGCTCACTGAACATCTCGCGAGGGCTGTAGAGCCCTACTCGTAGGAGTATCTCATAGATATGCCACTAATCGTATTACATCGAATCGTAACGATTCGTTCGTAAATTCGTGCTTAATTTTGCGTGCGATTACGCAAGCGCGTGTATCAGTAGATACGATGCACACACAATAATACTAAAACGGAAATGCAATATTTGCTATCGAACGGTGTATCATATAGGCCATGCATTCGCCAACGATTAAAGTTGACCCGCCTCTTCTGTTCATGGAAACGAAGCTCGATAACTTTGGCCACCGACCGATCGCGCGATACACACTGATCGAACTGCGGGACAAATGAGTCTGGTGTCATTCACGGCTTCAAGCGAATCTACCAATCTCGATGGTGTCGCTGCAATCGTACAGTACATTCCTGACGATTCACGCTCTTTTGATGTGTGATCGATCGTAGTGGGTCATTGATTGAAAACTTAAGAGGCACTTGACCCAGCCACCGGATATTCCGATGAAACGTAGCAAGTCTATTCTAATGCTATCCCCTTTAACGATTAACACCATTTTTTATAAAATCTCCAGCTTTCTTAGGACGAATATTAGAATCTTTTTACGATATTCCATTCAGCTAGAAACTTCCATTAGAAAGGTATTAAACGTATCTGAAATTTGAATTAACCTCATTCTCAAACCTATTGCGATATTTCCGCGAAATTGACTCGCTAGAAACAGCGTAGCTTCCTCTTTAAAACGCTGTTTATCTCCCGGTGATGCGACTTCCCGGTGTCGAAATATCGCCGTCCAAAGGAAACCGTAATTTTGACCGTTTCGTTATTGCTTTCCTTCTTGTACGCTCGTTTCTCTTTCTCTTTCTCTTTCTTGCACCGTTTCACTGACCTGCCCCACACTCGCGTGAATGGTGGGAGGTCAGGGAGAGACGCTGACTCGGCGTCTTTTTACTACTACTACTTTGACGTACGCATTTCGTGGAAAAAATTTAGGTCATGGCGCTTCCGGGTACTCGGAGCACTGCGTACATTTTGAGCGAACGCTTTGCAGATCCATATCTCGGGAACCATTCGAGATATCGGGATGAAACAAAGCGTGCTTTAAAGGCCACACCTTTCCCTATCTTCTGTGGCTTTTTCCACGAAAATCGCTACCGCTGCTATTTCAGCATTTTTGCTAAACCGGGAACTTATTGTTAAACCGACAGTGACTTTAGAATATTGAAGTTTTCTCTGAAATATTTGATCCAAGATGTACGTCTCTCGTGGAACATATTCTAATTCAGATTATATATATTATATACTTTATAATATACATTTATCAGGAATGGGTTATAGTTATTGTCTCTAAAAGATGCGACAAAGTGAACGAAAGTAAAGGTGAAACGAATCGAAGATCGGCCTAATGATCCTGTCTGATAGAAAACATGTCGATATAGTCAAATAGCATCGTCCAGGTAGACGGAACACAGACTAGCAGAGTACGAAACGGTACGATGCAGAGGATTACAATGTCGATACGATGGTTGAAATCGACTGCTGGAGATACTGCAAATACGGTGCAAGGAGGGTGGTTTTACGGATCCTCAAGTGGTCACTGGAGATTCTATTTTCCAAAGGAAATTTATCCTTTCAAGATCTAACTCGTTTCCTTCTATGGGCTCCGTTGTTGGTAATTTGAAACTGATGTATCTTATGCTAAGTTTCTTGCCGAAACCATATATTTCAATAAAACAACGATAGAAAAGAATAATTAAATATTTAATGCCTAATTGAAATTAATTTAAACGAATGCTGTTATTTATTGATTTAAAACAAATAATTTAATCACCTTTTCAGCTAAATTTCAATTACTGTTATTATTAAGCACGAAATTTAATTTATTGAATTAACGGTAAAATATTTTTCCATTAGCGCTTGGAGTGAGAATCACCCGAGCAATTGGCAGTATTTTTGTATCGCATAAACGAAATGAACATGATTCACTTTCGCCTGAAGGTACACGTTTGTACGATACTTACACAACGATAAATATAAATCATCGCACATTGTGGATACGTAAACCCACGTAGTCAGAAAATACATGAAATAATTAACTCGAGTATTGCTCCGATTAAAAATTACAAGCAAAAAATACACATTTTTGAAATTACAGTTTTTCAGTAACGTAGTATCGAAAAATTCCAATGGAATATTATATTCGCGGTTCCATAATAAACGACATCGTAGCCTCCGAAATGTATTTTATATCTTACACTATATACTCATAAAACTTGTCATTCGATCGATTCGAGAATGCCTACCATTAAATTTTTGAGAAATACGACGTGTCTTGCTACAAGATTATTAAAAAATTCCTTCGTTCCTCGATGATTTGTATCGAACCTACGCACTTCTACTATCGAACTACTATCGAACAAGATACGATAGAATATTTTTCTAACCGAACAAGAAATAGCTTATCCTCTCCTTCGCTTCGTCTCTATTTCGATGGCAAATAAAATAAAATAACACGTATTATAAGAACAAAATTACACGTTCCGTCGATAGACCTCCATTTTAAAATTCCTTCATGGCAAGAACTAACATAATCCTGAAAAACGAAAACCTGCAATTTCAACAAAAATTCTTGACTTTAGCGTAGAATTTCATGGCGACGAAGGTAGAGGAGGAAGGAAGGAGCATGCACGAGGATCGGTGCGACATAGCTATCCCTAACCAAGGTAGTAGCGTAGGCTGGTTCAAATATAACTACAAACACGTGTGTATACAACGACTGTAATTCGATCCTCGGGAGAATAACTTCGTTACACGAAGCCCGGCAAGTCGGCCCGCCGGATGGGAAGTATCTGCTTCCGGATGCAACCTTCCAATTTCATTTCCTGACAGCGTCGCGCGTCCTATCTTCGTGTCGAATGACGCGAAAATGGATTTTTAAATCGTACCCCAACGAAACGGTCCGCTTCTTATCGGTGAGTTCAGTTTGCGAAGGCGAAGTCAAGAAACGCTTTTCAGGTACATCAAGTTTGGGCTCATTTTCGCAAGTTGCCATGGTTACAGCGGAGATACGAAATACGAGAAGCGTATGGAAAATACACGAATAATCGTGCTTATTACTTCTGAACCATGATAGATGAACGAAGAATATTTCTTAATGCAGAAATCTATTTTATTCGTTTCCAAATCAAAGTCAATTGAATGATAATTCACTTAACTTGCGAGAAAGTGCATGCTTCTACACACGATAAACGATTATCAAACTACATGACTAACCTTCGTCCTATAACTTGCATTAGCCACGAAAAGTGGCTGAACACTCATAGAGGAGTACTGTCAACACGAGTGCCAGAAGAATTACTAGGAGCCTCTCATTAAGAGCCACTCAAGAAGCCACCGGAGGACCAGAATCTCGTCGAGTCTCACGAGGCACCTCAATCTCCTTAACTCGTCTGAATTCGGCCAAGGGAAGTATAATTCCCAGGCAAGAAGCAAGGAATCGTCGCGTCATTTCGGCTAGGTCCTAATTACGTTTCTGTTTCTAGCGATAAAACCGTTAGAGAGTGGTTATTTCGTGGGACAAGAAGAAAACGTCAAAGGACATTCATCTAAGGAATCCTTACAACCTTTCTCAAGAAACTAATCCCTGCAGTCTAACCGTCTCGCCATACCAGTCACTTTCCCGCTTCTTCTTCATTCATTTTTCTTGCATTCGAGCTCAGAACGCTGGAAAATCAGGCCATCTGCTCGGGATAGTTATATCCATGGCACATCTCGACCATTTTCGATCTTCTGGCTGTGAAAACTTTCATTCCGCTACGAACTATGACACATTTCCTTTTCTTAAATTTCCGATAGAAAGCACCGGAAGAGGCAACATCGCTAATTTAAATTAATTGACGCAGTATGTATATCTTTTCTATTGTATTCGTCCTTCGATCGTTATCTTGGATAATTGCGCGATCGATGCAAAGGTTAGAGAAACTAAAATTAAAATAGTTGAATATCTTACGGAAAATACACGAGCAAGGGTTCATCCTCGCACGATGAAATGGAGATGAACCATTAACGTTCTCGTTGGAACAGGAAAATGACTAGAAATGTGCTGCAATAATACAGTTATCGTGACCAAGGGAATCGAGTTAGCTATGGTCGGTTCCACTTTCATTCCGTCGCACTTGGCTTGCTCCATGGAACGTTCTAAAAATGTTCGATGAGCGATTAAAAATTTCCGCGGCTTACGACCTACCACATGTAGCACAATTTACCATCGAGTGAAATGTTTCAATCCAAATAAACAGTACGGGAAACACAAATGAGGAAATATCAACAAACGAGAAAATTATATTGACCGAGGCAAGTAAAATTCTTGACTGTATTACACGTAGCTACAAAACAAACAGGAACAAAAGGAAAGGCAACAAAAGAGGAGACGACTCCATAGCAAAGGACGCGATCGAACAGAGAAAATGGCAAGGTGTGGATATCGCTGCAACGATTTTATAATATATCGTGACGTAGCTTGACAATATCGTGAATTTTATGTGGTAGCATTCATGCCCGCTACAAAGAACGAGCCGACGAAGCGTGTGAGTTCGCGCGTGATCACACCCCCAGAAACATTCTCCGTAACTCGTACCAACGAGGGGTTTATAACCCCTTGCGACCAAACAGAGATAGAAAGAAAGGAGAAATTCCAAGCCGAGAGAGACAGATTAATATCTGGTCGCTTTAGTCGCTCGCTGATGAGTGAGGGAATGATAAAAAGCGTGAAAAAATAAACAACGACCGAAGGGGTTGAAAATGCAGGCGAGGATCCGGTAAACGTAAACGGCTGCTTCTCTTCTTCTACCGACATTTAATATTTCCCTTCTCTCTGTCGGCTTCGTCAATTATGCGCCAGCAAACAGAATTTCTGTCGGAAGGGTGACGGCGTCGCGCGTAAACGCTTCTCGTACGAAGATGGTAGATTTCAAAAGGTTCGTTTCCCATCATTGTTCCGCTTTCATCGATTTTCGCCAATTGGTCTTTTTTCTCCCTTCAATTTCTTCTTCATCTACATCTCGTTTTCTTAGAATAGCTAAAAGATACCTTTAAAATCGTTTCTGATGACTACTGTATATATGAGGTTGTCCGGAAAGTGTCTTTCTTTTACAGACACGTCTTTTACAACGACGCATCTTTATACAAACGTGAAACCTAATCTGTCGAACGTTGTGATCTTTAGTCCGATAGAACAAAATGGATCATACGTAACTCGATAAAATAATATAAAACGGAAAATGTTGTGCATCCATTATTTCCTTATAAAACGAAAGAAACTTTTCGGACGATCTAATACTAAACGTATTGCGAAGAAAGACGTCAGGAATAACGAAATGTTTCGGCACAAATTAAAGCAGACACGTTGCACGATCTCGCGTTCGAAATGAAACTTATCCGGTGGACGTAGTTCGGCCGGCAAGGGTTTCTAGAAATTGGAAGATTTTCTTGTAGAGGCAAAGCAAACACTCCGGGTACGCCGGTGCAAAGGGACCTTTTAATTAAAGGGGTCGTCTCTTAAAATAACGCGATAAAGGACCGGAGCTTTTCTATTCAAGCCGACGAAATAAATTCAGCCGTGTGTTTGCCAGTGAGAAGAAATTTTCGTGCCTCCTTCGCTCGGATTAATTTAATTACCGTCACTACCAGATTTCCGCCGTTCTAAATCGGTCACCATCGATCCGTCTGAGGAAGAAAAAAAAAAAAAAAAGGAAAAAAAAGGAGTTGATCGGTGTTAAAGTAGAAATTCCGAGCTTTTACTCGATTATTAACGTATTACGTATTCCTTTTCAATTTCCAGCGACGTGGATGAAATGATATAAGCCGGCTGAACAGTTTGTTACACGCTGTTACGTGTACTTTGGCAGGAACGTATAACTACATTTGCGAGGATTTTACTCGAGTCACGTTGTAAAAAACGGGACAATTAGCAGGAAGGGCCTATGGTGTACGGGAGGAGAAAAAGATTCTATCGCGTTGAAATTGCAACGAGTCAATACTCTTCTCCGGCGTGTTCTCTCGTTTCTGCGCCACGACGTCAGATTCCTCGTCTGGAAAATAACCGTTTCTCTTTCCACTTGTTCCTTTATTCCGTCTCATTCGTGCCAAGAGAAGGAAATCATACCTCGCCGAACGTATTTTACCCCTTAGTAACGAAAGATATATTTCGGCGTGGGAGAAGAAGGATAAAGGTAGAGGTAAGTAAAATCCAAGGGTGAACATGAACGTTAAGGTGGCAAGATCGTGGCAGAAATAAATTGAGGAAACCGGGCCCCGATATTTAATTCGAATAGGAAATTCTAGAAGGAATTGCTCTCAGGAAAGGTTTCAGCAGCGTGACATAACCAGTAGCGAAGCTCGATAAATCGGCTGGCGTATCGAAGTAACGCAAGTAAATAGATAAATCGTTGCTCCGAAGAGTTGATGCTTAAGCAAAGAGCAATCGAATGGGATGTCCGAAGGTGTGGGTATTGAAATGGCAAAGCCAACACGTATGCCCCAGTGGAACTCAATTACTCGGTCGATGTAGCGAAATTTAATTCAGAGTCACGCGTTCTACTGGCGAAACTCAATCAAATGGTCGTCTCAGCCAAGTAACGAGGTTAAAGCAATGATTGCGGTCGAACGACGTAGCTGGACGATTTGAGTATTAAAATATTGAATTTTGATCGTGGGTTTGACGAGTCGAAGTGGTGTAGGTCAGCCGGATAGCGATCGGGATCGAGTATCGCGACTCAAAGCAACGTTTAATCTAGGAACTGATATTATTCGGTAGTAAATTACGTGCAAAGGGCGTACGACGCGTCGATATGGCACTGGCGATTGGTAGACGAGCCCAACTAATAAAGTTTAATCGATAGGAGCTGAGCTATAGCAATCACGTTCAAGTAACGAAGCGTGATAGATGAACGGACACAAGCTGCAGAGGTGGAACACGTATCAGAGCTAAACAACGATGTAACAAAGCATTTTAGAATATTATAGGCTATACGATGGGGTATATGTACCTATATAGGAAACTGCATTCAACGGCAGATATTGCTCAAAGTCGAAAGGTTGTTATAATATTTCGTATTAATATTTTCTGAATATTTTCCATAAAGTTCCAAAGCGGTATAAAACGTCTGTTATAATTTTAATAAGCGAAGGATAAGTTTTTAAAGCTTTGCTTTTAATTTAATTGTATTTTATTGGTTTGGGGCATTGTATCAAATGCGCGTTCATGAGTAACGCGCAGTAACTAAATCGTACCGACAACGACACGCAAGAAATTGAAGTAGTAGTACGAATGCAACTGGGAGATAGAATATAAAAATTCTAATTACGCATTAGAGCATTTCTGTTGTCCCATTTATACTCTGTCAAGAACAGGATTAAAGATAACTACTAAGAGCTTCTTTACTCTGTCTCTCTATCTGCTTTTACTTCTTATCTTTCTTTTCCTCTTTTATGTCCTATTTTTCTTTTCTCACTTCCGTCCATTTCTTTTCCCTTTCCTCGCTTTGTGCTTCCATTCTTTCCTTTCTTGTTTCCTTCCTCTCCTCTCTCCACTACTTCCCACGTGCTCCTTTTTTCTGCTCGTTTCCCTTCCTTTCTTTGCCCTCTCTAGTCCTTTCCTCTCTCTCTCTCTCTCTCTCTTTTCCTTCCACGTCTACCACTGTCTCTGCTCTACGGTATCCTCCGCATTAACGCAATATTAGTGTGTTTCTGGTAGAGAAATTTTCATACTTATGTTATATCATAGAGATATGTATTAAAATGTACATATGTCTACGTCCAGTTCCCTTCTGAGGGCTAAAGATTTAGTGTATCATGTAGGTAGATAATCTTTGTCGAGAATTTTACGATGTGGCTGTTTAGAAATACAAATATTTATGAGAAGATTTCGCACGTATCTGTTAGATCAACCGCGACTCTCCACAGGGTTCAGGACAAGCATGCTCGAAAACTCGATAAATTTCTGACACAGCGACTGTTTCGTCGGTAACAAATGGATTTTTGCTCTTTTCACGGCCGATAGGAGCTCCGCCCTTCTCACTGGTGCTCAGTACTTACGTGCGAATACTCGCCGCAACCGATCCCACTTGTCTCCCTCCCCCCTGGTTCTGCGCTTGACTCTGAAATACGGAATCACTACCACACCTCTCTCTTACGGCATAACTTTTGTCCAAGGGCGAACTGATTTCGTTATCCGTTATCTAAAATATTCACTAGAAATCGTTGGTAAGAAAATCCTGATCGACTTCGTATATTTTTCGACTAATGTACTTTCCACGAAGTCGCGCGACGAAAATTAACCAGCGGTGGTTGGTTTAATCGGTTGCTACAGCGATGGACGTTACAAGGCGAAGAAAGCGGCGAGTCAAAACTTTTTCACCACTCTTTTAAGTACTCGAAACAGTTGCCAACACGGTACAGTGCCACCGGGTCTCCGCCACTTTGAAAAGGGCGGGGGTGGAAACGCGGGTAGAATAAGACGGGAGCGGCAGGAAGGCACAAAACAAAGTGCAAGGAGTCTAGGACGCTGCTGCAAGGCTATTGGTAGAGGGCTTTCTGGACCGGCTGTCTGGCGGAGAGGCGGCGAAAGGAGACCGGCTGCTTTGAGGAGGGTGCAAAAGCGAGAGAAATTGTCGGTAAAATGTCCTGTTGCCTCCGCGTTCTGCGGTTTCTGGCTGCCAAACGGTCGACTTCAACGTCTATGTCTCGATAAGTCTGTCGACGGGTGTTTCCAACTTTGATAATTAGTAGCGCGATTACCAAACGGAATGACGGCGACCACAGGCAATGACATTAAGCGGATGAAAAAAGTTAATCGATGCTTCTGTTAATGCCCCGGAAACGGTTTTTTCGATTAAGAATGAATTCGCAGCACGAATCGATGCAATTAACGAATTACGTAGTTTGAATGTAATGAATTATTCTACGAAGCAAAAGCGTATGTCTTGTTAAACGCTAAAACTAATTAATTAATTGCTTATTCAATCCGATAATTTAAGAAATTGTTTACGGCGGGCACGAAACAAGTCGCTGCAATATTTTTAAATGTCCGTAGAATTTAATAGGTACTGTTCTTGGTTGCGCGTTGGGGCGTAGCCAAAGAGAACCGATCGCTGCTGCCAAAGATACTACTGCTTGAAAATTGGAAGTCTGGAACTTATCGTTTTATTTACATCGTTCACATTGTTTCAACGAGCATTATTCAAATTCCTTTCTTCCGGGAGCTGACGGCGACGCGATGGAACGTGTCCGCCAATAGGAACAAGAAGAAAGGAAATTTACATTGTAACGTTTGCCACAATACTGCATGATTGATAGCACGTAGTACAATAAAATGAGCTAGACTGTCGTATATTAATAGAATTTCAATTTAATTATTGAGCTTGTTTAAACTTTTAGATTTTATTGGAACATTGAAAAATTTGCAAATACAAATACCACGATCCAATGATTTTCTAGGCAATTTAATTTTACTACGACAAAGATGCACCGTTCCAATTAGAGGGAGAACTTCTTTTTCCAAGGCCCTAATTTATGGTGCCGCCTAAAACGAACAATAAGGCTGGACAACACCGCACGCAAAGATTTCGATTCTGTCGAGACGTGCATTGAATTCCTGCCATTGAAAGTACACATGTGCCAACCAGAAAGCATCTCGTGCACGTTAAGACGTGTCCCTTCAGCGTCAGAGAGGGCTATAAATTTGAAGCTCCCGTGGGCTGGACGTCATGGACGATTTTAACGCGAGGCAAGCTTGCCGCCCTTGTGAAACTGGGATTTTCTTTTGTGGCTGTGACAACATATATCAGTAAATAAGTGGCTGACGTGACTGGACGCGCTTCCCTTCCACGTGCACGGTATCAAACCAAGCGAAATACGAGGCACGTATGCCTGGAGACGTTGCTAAAGCGCACAACGGCGTGACTTCTTTCCGCGAAGAGGCAGAAACTTTACCTTCCGCCCAAGATCTTGTTGTATCTCTTAGTTTGATCGTCGCTGACTTTATGAATTTATAGTACATTCTCGGAATGTCGATTAATGGTACTTTACAGCGCACCTATATTGGATAACTCTTTACATTCCGACCAGGTTTCATATCGCCATCAGATCGGTTGATCTTCCTTCTTAAACTTCCATAACTCACTTATTTCGAGTCCTATTGGTTAATCCATGTACCCGAACGCGCTTAATATTCATCTAGGAACACGAACAATTCCAACCTCTTGCCTCCAGGTAGTAATTTTGAATTCGCTTCTCGAAACACCACAAAACGCGCAGGCTTTCTTATCCTAATTAAGCGCATTTCTCCAGTGGGCGAACATTTTCCAGAATAAAAACATCGGCAAACAACGGTATTCTATATTACGTTCGTTATAGCGTTTCAAGAAACAACAGAGTCCGGTCTCGATCCGCGAAAACAAAAACTGAATTCACAGTACCAGTCGGACCGCGTAATGCGTCGGAACAACGAAGCGCATTCGCAATTTACGCGGCGTCGAAGCGGTCGCTGCTCACACCGGAAGAAACCTCGCGTTTCCCCAACTGCAACATCTCTCTCTCTCTCTCTCTCTCTCTCTCTCTCCAAGATCGATATTCCAACAAGTAAAACCTGTATCTTCCTCAGCTAGGAGAAGTAAAAAAACGAGACTGTCCGACTCTAGAGAAAAACTCGGAACCTCGATTCGACCTGGAAAACTTGATTGATCGAGTGAGAATCCATGGATAGCCGGAAATGTTCCTGGAATGATGAAACGTTCTAACAATGGTAGTTCGATCAATCCGATCAGAAGACGAAGAACTTTAAATTGTCTAGATGAGACGAAGTTTCATTCCCGAATATATGGAAGTTAGTTTGCATCGTCGTTCCTTGTTTCGTCTCGTGAAAACGGTACATCGCGACGAACTGGTGAAAATGAAAACGAAGCAAGACGGCCCACGAACGCCTGTCGACGATGGTCATTGTCTCTGCTAGCGCGCTTTTATCGTTGCTCTTCTGGGTTAACCGACTGACTGCATGGACTACGCCGTTCTTGTCTCGCTGATATCGTTGATAAAAAAGCGACAATGAAAAAGCGATACGCGTGAACTGATGTTCAGAACAGCTTGGTCGCTGTGGGTAGAATCAAAGAAGGTTACATTTGTTCCTTCTATTCGTTCACCAAGCGTTTGGCGAGAGGTAATCGTATTTTACGTTTTCACTAAATTCGAAGAAAATAATTTCTAAACTAACCAGAATATAGCAAAAACTGCGAAATCTTCCATCAGTTGGCTGTATGTGCGTTCGATGCTTTAGGTCGATGGTAAAGCAGCTCCAAAAGAATTTGAGTGCATAGCTCTTTGATTTCGAGAAACTGAAACTGAAAGTTCTTTCGACATTAATATTACGTGTCTTTTAATATTAAATTTTTACAATTCATTTTGAGAAATATCTGATTGCTTTTATTTATCATAACAACCCTGTATATTCTTACAATTTTACGTGTAGAAAGTGTAATAAAAACGTTTAAAACGTAAGAAATTGTTACACCAAAGACATAATTTCTCGATTAATCTCTCGAAAATAAAGGGCCATTCATTGAAATCCTTTTGGGTTGTCTTACCATCAGCCTTTTTAGGCGAATGCACGTCGAATGCACGTACAGCTAATTCATTCGAGATTTCGCAGTTCTTGCTATCTCCTCGTAAGTACGACTACAATTCTCGATAGAGGCGTTCGTCTCTCATTTACACGAAGATATGAAACAGAAAGGGATATTTCCAGCAGACGAGAGGGGCTGTGATCTCCTTGCAATTTTACATCCCTCTTCTGTCTGGTGAGAGCGTTCAACCCTCCTTCGACCCCGACAGTCCTCGACCCCTCTTCGTTGCTCACGTCCGAGTGCTTGCGCGCCATCGGCGATATCGTTCTTTTTTCAATTTTCACGCTTACATCCCCTAGTAGCCTGGCACTTTCGTTTCTCCTACGATGTTTCTCACTCAATTTCGTGCTCTTTTTTGCCCCATATCAGAGTCGTTCACTTATATACCGTCAAAGCGGTACAGGTATCTTTATAGCATATGTAACAAAAATTTAATCCGAAATGCGTTTGAGATTCTGTCGACGAGACAACGCGTAAAAAGCAAGTGAATGTGAAATTATAATCATGTCGCACGTTAATTTTAATTATTCGAACGCGATACACGAAATCGCAGCAGTTTTCTTTTTATATCGACGCGATTGGCGAGCTCCGAACATTAAACGTTATCACGAGACAAGTTCGCCACTCTGACAGCCCATTATACACCGTAACGAAGAAATATTAAAATATTAAAACAAAAATATCGGTTTTAATTTGTTGTATCATTTTCTGGTTTTTGCCTGTAAAACAAAGATGAACGCGCGTTAAACTACATGCACCGACATTAAATCGACCAGACGCGAATGGAAAACGTTCCTCTATTTTGGAATTTCCGTACTTTCATTATCATATCTCTTCAAACTGATTAACTTAGGAGCTAACCTAACAAATTATAAGATTAATTAACAGTACTGCAAACGTTCGTCGTATAAAATTCCACCACCTTCCGGAACAAATTAGATTAAATTTCACGTAATCGATTCCGCGGTTTTAGTTTCCACGAGACGTCCACGCAATGCGTATAAATATAGTCTGTACAAATTTTGAATACCAAATTACGAACTGTGCGACGCGACGTTCCATAAAAGTCTCGGGAACGAAATTCTGTCCTACTTTTGCGTTGGAAAAATATGCGCCACCCTAACCACCTACCCCCGAAATCCGAGGTCGCGTTTCAATTGAACAACCCTTTACACGATGCGCGTGCAACGGGACATATAGTCTGAATGCACAGCCTGGCTGGGTCTCTTTTTCACCGGACAAACCGGGACGCGATTGTTTTATGCGCGCGACACTCTCGTTGCGTTGTTTCGGAGGAGGCGGACATTTGCATACGTGGCTGGTGGCGCATCAAACGGATTCGTACGAACTGGCGTATCGTTTACACGAGCTTACGTACCGGTCTCCAATCGTGTTTGTACGTGAATTTCTCTGCCATCGCGAGGAACGATCGTAGTCGAGAATATTCTACGTTGCAATAAAAGCAAACGATACGAAAATTAATGCCACCATTATAATTTATCGGTATCTGATAAGAGCATTAACGGTGATTTATGAATTTTTCAAGAACAGGAACATTCCGAGTTTTCTAACTTTGCAGAGCTCTTTATATTTTCTTCCAAAGGAATTTTTTCTAAAATTGTTTAAAGTACGGATAGCTTATTTTTATTTTAAAAGCATCCTGGGTTATTTTCTTCCAGTTTATGGTGTTAAAGATTTAACAACACCCTCGTGGCGACGTTAAATCAATATTCCTGTTTGGTATCGGGTCAACACGAACCGCCCTTGTAAACTTAAAATATCCAGTATTTACCACCCTCCGGTTACTACTTGTATACCGTACCCTAGCCTAACCACAATTCATCTTTCAACTACTTAAACTTTTTTCCTCGACCAATAAACACACATGCTTCTATTGGTTTAGTTAATCGACACTGTGATAGTCGATGGCATACTCGATGGTCAAATCAGGGATTGAAACACCTTTGTCGATACTAGAGTAGAAATTTGAGGGGTTGTTGTTCAAGCTGGTTACGTGTAACGATGTTTCGATTCTTCAGTCTCTCGAAGAAATTCGATTATCGAGCGAAAGAAATAATAAAGACTTATCTTCGTGAGGACTTCCACGTGTCGCGACGTAGAATCGAAACTGTAGTTTGCGAACGTTGTTTCTCTCGTATAAAGGCTACGTAATTCCTACAGAATTTTGAGATTAATTTTCCAGAATTTCCAGTCATTTCCTATTAGTTCGTACAATAATTTCGACATTAACGGAGTTTACTAAAAGAGTATAAAGAATGCGGCGCTTTTGCGCGAAACATTAATTCAAATACCGAAAATTTTATTGTCAACAACAGACGTTTACTTAAATAACGAAACGCACAATTTATTTTAATTAATTCACGATCAGAGCAACAGCGTCGTGTTAACGAGATTCGAAGGAATGCCGACGTAAAAGAGCAGCGAGGGTGACGAAGTTATGAATGCAGCAATGGTTAAACACGCTGCTGCGACGAAAATACTGCGTGCTACTTGAATTACGGCGCTATTAGGACGCGAATGATTGCGTACGGCCACAAGTTTCCGACTGGCGTGTAATTAAGAGCCGACGATCAAGGTTTCGGTTTCGAAGAGGCGTAGATTCGTTAGGGAGACCGCGTGATTGATTGCTGTGCACTTGCTACCCCTCGTTTTCTTCTGTCTTTTATTTGACTTCGTCCATACCGATGCTTCGATACTATATTCGATTCAATCTCAATACTATAATTCCAATGCTATACCCAATTTTCGTATCGCCCACTACAATATCATATCGATGGGTAGACGTTGAAAATGTCACACGATAAAGCGAAAAGAATTTCGTTATTCGAAACTCACTGCTCCATCCAGGAAGAAACTAAAAGATTCAACCTTTAGATATTTCAGAGTGTAGAACATTCGAGGTAATGTAACGATTGCAGGAAAAACTAACCTTGTTCGGAAAAAATTCATTGGTATTCGCAGTGATTTACATAACAGTCATACTTGGAATATCTTTCAATTTATTCGAGTTTTCATGATTTTATTCCTCTCGTAAAAGCCCCGTAGCAGGCAAAACAAAGTTCCGCCGGAAGAATTTCTTGCACGGCTCACCGCGTCACTATAACTCTCACGATCGACGGATCCAGCGTGCTTTTACCGTGCTGCTCTTAATCAAAATGTCGAATCTTTTTCCCCATATGTTCCACGGGGGCCAAGTGGCCGTCGAAAGGCCGCGATTCTGAACAATTCCGTGGAAGTTCAGTTTTAGACAATCGAGAAGGAAGGAGAGGCATCGCGTAACGGTCGATAGCATTCTATTCCCGCTGGCCATAATTCAGCCGGACGGCCGGCAAAGTTCTCCAACTTAGATTAGCGATTCAATTTAGTCCGACGATAAATCATTTTCAAAATCGTTTTTTAATCGGGACAACGTGTAACTTGCAAGGCGACGACCGGTCCTTTTTCGCTTCCGTCTTACCATCGTTTATGTCAGTCCTTTGATTAGTCGATCTCGCTAATTTAATAACGACAGACAAAAGATATTTTCTGCAGATGGATGTCGAAGATTTGGAAAGCTGCTTTCGTTTGATGCAAGCCGAGTTAGAGACAATTTGCTTTGTAAATCCTAATTGCGTTGTATCCTACAGAGATGAAATTGTATTCCGCTTTGTACAATCGCGACGTAAACAACTATACCAGCTTTGAAACTCGTACGCACAAAAGAAACAATTTTCAGTGGATAGACAAAATGATAAAATCTCCAAAACGTAGCAGCATCCCGTTTGTATTTGCATTATGTTCTTCATTTAGCCGCTAATATTAAAATATTAATGTAGCTCTCGTTATTCGTGTTGAAATTGAAGTTCAAAGTAGCAACGAGTAATTCCGACTAATTTCCAATTTTAGAAAGCACAGGAGAGCAAGAAGAAGTTGCAATAGGAAAGTGGCGTTCCCGCGACGTCCTCGTATATACGTTTATCTATTCGTAATGCTGGCTGGCGATGCTATCGATCGTAGAAACAACCAGCTCGTAATTACTAGTTCGCTTCTACTTACCAGCTAAATCGCCACGATAATTCTCGGCTGTCGTTCGCGACCATATAGTCGCGCGACCGGGTTTTCGCCTAAGTGGATCATCAACGTACCGAGTTTTGCGTTGCCGACGATCGTCTCGTTGATCTGTAATCTGGAGAGCAACTTCGGAACCGGTAAAATTTTCATTTCTGGAAAATCCGAGTTGGTTTCGAGAGAAACGAGGAATAAATCTCCGAATGAGATTAATTATTTTTAAAAGCTATTTAGCCTCTTTTTTGTTGTTGAAAAGAAATTACTAATTTTCACATGAAAAACGGAGAAATGATATTTCAAATAAGCTTATTTCCAGATCAAAATTGGAATCTAGATTGAACAAATCCTCAACTTCACCGGTAGCGTGTGATCATGTCACGAAGTAAGATACAAAGTTTAAACCAGTATGTATAGTAGAAATTACAGTAACACCAGCGAACAATCATTTTTTTTACTGCTCCGACGAATTCAGCGAGTTCCTTATAAGAATACGTCAGTCGGTTTTGATTCGTTTGCAGACTCGATATTTTCCGCCGCGGCAACCAGGCAGATAGTAATTTCAAGAATTTATATTACGCCGACAGCAGAATAGAGACGCATCGTGCTTTCCTTTTTGATGGGAGAAACGCAAAAAAGGGGGGAAAAAAAGGAGAAGAAAAGCTGTGAGTTCGATATAAAATAATATATGTTCGTTCGACTGACGATTTTCAGCGAGAAAAAAGTGTAAGAGCAGCGCAAAGGTACAAGTTAAGAAGGCAACGAGGGTAGCGTTTCTTTGTGAAACGTAATTCGTATTCCAAGTATGAGGTAACCGTTCACCTGCCGCCAGTTGCAGCTCTTTGATGTCTTCCTTTCCACTCGGCTTCCACTCTTTTTTCTCTCATTAAGCATTAGTACGTGTCATGAGACGCTCTTTTGCTGCGTGATTAATTAAAACGACATCTTCGCAGGCTAATGAGCCTGCATCGTTCTGCATGGTCAACATTTTATGTACAATATACCGCGTCTACGATTTACTTTCGATGAACGCGAAGGAAATAAAGCGATTTACGTCTTAATATTTGAATTTTCTACAGTTCGAGCTTCCAAAGTTCCAAAAACTTCGTAGAAAGAGCACCCAAGAAATCTCACCATACTCAATTTTTCCTTTATCAAACTTTCTCCAACCCCTCTCCCGCAGCAATAAATCCATCCCCGGCTTTCCTAAACCCAAAGACCGTTCTCCACCTTCGTTCGTAGCGAAAGAGCGAGAGCCAGTTGCGAGGAACCGCGCGAGAAATACAAATGGTGCTTGATCATCGTTGGGTATTAGGTGGATCCTGGATCAGCGATATAAAAGGTCGCGCCTCGAAAGGAACAGGGGAAGTCACTTTATCTTTCATTCAGCCTGGTCGAACAAATAATTTCACGGGCGACGGCCCTCAAAGAAATTCATGCCTGGCAACCGGCTATTTCGGATCGTCGGTTCGAACGAACCCCGACTACTTGCGGATTCGATTATTAGTCGACGCGGGTGGGAAAACTTGCCACCTTCTTCTTTCACAGTTCCAAGTCGCAATGTCTCGCCGAGAGACCCATGGGATTAGGCGTCCGTGTGATTGCCAGTCTCTTTCCTCGTTTTCTTCGATCCGTTTAACGTTCCATCTTTCTCTATACTCGGATAGAATGTTCTGAAACGAAGAGAAACGAGCGGCCGTGCATTAAGCGAGCTCGAACTTTCACCCGGCCTTCCATTAAGCTAAAGTCTCGAATACGATACCGGGGAAACAGTAGAAGCTACCCCGAGTGTCTTTCGGTGTCGCGAATACTCCGTATGATAGTTGGAAAGTGTTCGATTGTAGCTTTTATAGAAGAATGTTAATAAAATGTTAATCGGATGAAGAAAAAGGGCTTCAGAATTTGATAGATATTAAATCGTAAATGTGCGTAGCCGAGGCTGGTTTCAAATGTTCCAAGATGAGAAATTTAACGGTGCGAAGATTTTATGCAAATTCTGGACCTTTCGAGACCCCTTCTTGCATAAATGATCGCATTAAACAAATACGATTAACCGTCGAACGTTGCTTAATGCCTGGAAATAATTAATTCCGGATTGTGGATTTATTCTGTCAGAAATTGGAAATTGTACTCTCAGAAATTACGACTTTTGACTCAATGGGGGAAGTTTGTGAAAAGAAGGCGACAGATGGAGGTAATATTAAATAATGCCGTTTCCCCGATAATTAATTGCCGCTACGTTTTATCATTTTATTCATTACGCCAGAACTAACACGAAAGCCAACGATTCATGGACGTTAAATTATTTTCGAAAAAGGGGCTGTCTTGATGGAAAAACGAATCGTCGTTATTAGAGCCGTCCTACATCACATTCTACAGAAAATTTTGTTTTATGACGTGATGTGCGTTGAACGAACCGTGGAACTTGTTGGCCGGCCAATCTCGCGAATAATGAATAGTCGACGAAATTGATTTAACACCTCCGCTGCGAACGCTCAAACTCGAAGAGCTGAAAAGAACATTTTCAAAATGGAAAATCGATCCGGTCTCTTTTTTTTCTTATTTGAATTAAAACAATTCGTGATTTTGTTGCACCGTGAATGGAAAAGGCGAATAGTATTTTTTTTTTAAATCAGTCGCGTAAAACGAAGGAATCGATATCGAATGGGGAGAAAACGATCGGTCTAAGTAATCAGAGCACTTCATTAGAGAGCACCTTCCGATCAGACTCTATAATAGACGACTAATACAGTTGATCGATCAAAGAAAGAAAGAAAGCCACGGAACCTTTATCTTTACTCTCCAATCAGGCCACTTTAAATCACTAACACGCTACGTCCCTCTTTTCTTTCAATTCAATTGATCGGAATAACGCTAAAGTAGTTAATCCAAAACACGAGAAACGAGGAAACACAGTTTAATCAGAATTTCAGCGCGCGAACTAAATATTCAATGCGAAGAACACGATCAAACTCATCTGGATCTTCAAGTAGATTCCGCTCGATGGTAGATCAACCGTAAAACCGGTTCAGTTCAAAAGAATACAAGCCAAGCTCCGACGAGAATTGAAAGTCAGCCAAGTTGAATTCGAAAGTTCGCGTAAAAGACGAGCCGTGTAAAATATTCAGGAATTTCTCTGGTTGCTCTCACGTTTGACGGCTCCACCACTTTCCACTGTCTTACAATTTCATCTCAATGTCTTCTTCTCCTCTCTCTCTCTCTCTCTCTCTCTCTCTCTCTCTCTCTCTTCTATATTGATACGCATATCGAAGAAGCCTGCAACGCGAATGTTTCTCAGAATGGACGATGCAATGACCGTGGTCGTCAAAATTGTGCGATCGGTGAAAATTATAATTTTCGTAATGAGGTCGATTCTAAATTTGTAAAAAAATAAGTGTAAAAAATAAAATATATTACGTATTAGGAGATACGAGAGGCTGAAAGTTCGCGTCAGATACACGATAACTATTGCAAGAAACTCAATAAAGAAGCAGCCAGGGTTCTAGTGTACGAACGGGTTACGCTGTCTTGACGGAAACGAACGTACCGTCTGCTACCGCGTTCCAGGGGCGTTGACGTTCACGTTTTCTTAACACCTGCGTTACCAGTCACGTCATTGGGTGCCGGTTTACGAGCGTCCTGGTTAGAGACTTTCCTTTTACAGACCTGACAGTCAATACTTTGAATGCAAATCTGCGCGCAGCTTTTCTACCGCCACTGCATCTTATTCGATATAAAAGCAGTCCTTTATTTTCCATTTGCTGATAATCTATGAACAGGCATTCTGTTAATAGGACGACAAGATGTCGAACAATCCACAAGACGTATCCAATGTCGGAAGATCATGAGATTCTAGACACGCGTAGTCCAGCTTCGAGCCACTAAACACGTGTAATGCTTAAGCAGCGTCTTCCTGGCCTCTGACAGAATCTATTCGCGGTTCGATAATTCCCCCTTGTCGCCACTAGCAACGTTAATCATGTTCAGTGGAGTCAAGCGATCAAAGACTATGATCAGTCTAACGAGCGAACCGTTACTCTTTGTCACCTTCCCGTAAAAATGAAATTTTGTCAACAGTAAAAGCAAGTAAAGGGAGTAAAAGGAAGCAACTGGCATACGCGTAAAGAAGAGAATTTCATAAACAGTGACAACGATAAAATTATCCTTCTGTTTGCGAGCTGCGTGAATCCACTGGCTAGCCAGGATGCATCTTTTATATGGATTGCGGCGCACGGCGTAACCAGAGCGGAATGTTAAAAGCTTACAGCGACGGCTCTTTCGCTGTCACTAAATTTCCCAGCGATCTGTATGCACGGTCCTGTTTGTAAACAGCCCGTGCATCGCTGCTGCATTATTAAACGGCAGCTGGATCGGAAATTGTTTCAATGCTGCGCGCCTCGTTGCACGAACCGTCGCTTGACCATCTTGCTGAAGTTACGAGATTAGGTTTATGCATTACTCCATCGTTCGCGTTTTAGAGGTAGTCGACGATACAGAGGTTACTGCCTTTGTTTGTAAGTCCTACCTCTCGCAGTGGTATTAAACACATACAGAATTATGTATTAGCGAAGTCGAGGGATTCATTTCTTGCGCGTGTACTGTTTCAGTCAAGGAAATTTTTAATAGAAAATAAATATTTAATGATTTCGTTTCACATATGAGAACGTTGTTGAATAGATGCTGCGAAGCACCTGGCGCTTAAATTATTTTTCGATCGCAGAACCATAAGTGGTGGCGACAGGATCGAGCACATCCGCGACAGTTTCGCATTCTGGACAGTTGCCCCGACAGCAGGTAGTCACGCTCGCGCGCAGACTTGCAGAGTAGCGTGTTCTGGTTTCCTATTCCGGCTTACATTTACGTCTGTACGATGTTTCATTGTCGAAACGCGAACGTGCAAGCCGCGATACACGAAAGAGATGAAAACGGTTTGACCCGAATCTCGAAGCAAGGGGTTGGATCGAGGAATTGCTAGACCATTCGACTACACGATTTTTTGACAAGTACAACGAAGCTCGTCCGTCGAAGCATCGTGTCTTGTCCTTCGGATCGATGCTAAGCCACGTTGCTTTATTCGGGAAAGGTATAAAAATGTTCCTGACAAAAGCCCTAACTTGTTTTGCTTGGGCGACGATATAATTTGTTGGGTTGTTAATTATGGAATATGGGTCGTGGTGGCGACGGTTTACAAACTAGTTGTTTAACAATTAAACAGGTTTCAGAGCTATTTGCAGCGTGTTTGAAGCACGAGTAATTTCGAATAACGAACGTTACACAATGTCTAAACTCGAACGTATTAGTATTTCAATAGAAGGCGATATTGACAGATTGTCGTAGGGTGGTTACTTACTTTTTAATAAACGATTTAATAACAACCTTCTACTACCATCTACATACCTGTTCGCTCGACGACACATCAACAACAGTACACGAACAATCAGAATGAAAAAGTGACGTATTTATACGTTATTGTCTTAATCCTTCTCTTTTTTTCTCTCTTTTCTCCAAGTTAGAGAGCCGTAAACGCGTACGCGTCACGCGTATTTCGCAAAAATATGTCGCAACATTCCCGACGCTTTTGCCGTTCAATTTCCGGCCCGGGAGAGGTTGCAAGAAAAACGGGGTACACGAGGGTAGGTTGAGAGCGAGTTTAAGGCGCGGCGAAAAAGTAAAATTTCCTATTTCACAGGCAACACGTCATGATGCATTATTATTGAAACCGTTCCTTTTCCCTACTCGTTGCGCGTGGCACGAAAGAAATACGTAACATTGCGCGGGAAACTTGAAGGGAAGGGCTCGAGACGCAAAAAAGGGGGTCGCTAACATACAGCCTGATGTTTTACACTTTCATACGAAAATGAAATTGCAAATTGCAAATCCTCTTACACCGTTTCGTTTGCGTTACTTACGAGCATTTCTTCCGGCAATAGCTATACCCTTAGGTAGCTGATAAATTAATTTAACGAATAACGTCGTGGCTATTTAGTAACGAGAAAAGAGTTTCAAAGCACTTTTAAGGGAGCCGCGATACCTACGTTAAAAATAAAATAGTAGGACGATGTTCTTCGAAGGATTAATTTGCGGTAGCTACCGACCATCTTTCGAACGAAATTTCTCTGCCTGCGGAGGTGGAATCGATGAAAGGCTAAGCGAAAATGAGGTATGTAAAGTTACGTTGAACACGCCTGCTGGAATCTAGTTTTATGTGTTTTTATCATGTTTACTGATACCGCGCGAGGGTGGATGGTAGGAACGAGCTCAGAAAGTTACAACATCAGAGAGGCAACATCGAGCTACTTGGGTATTCAACATCGACAAGTATGCTTAATATTAAAACGCTGCGTTCGTTTACGATAGTTTCGCGCATAAAGTGGATTTCCAGAGTCTCCGGTTCATTTACAATTTCCTTTGCCCCCGTTGACCCAGAGGCGTGCACGTATTTTCGTTAATATTTTCGCTTCAAACGCTAATTTGTTGTAAAAACTATCAGAGTGAAGGTCATATTTGCCTATGGTCGTCATCTTTCTTTATAAATCTGCTAGCCGCGATACAATGATTCATTACGAATCACTGTTCAGTCAAGTTTTTCATCCCATCTACTAACTGTCGTATTATCGAACCAGTCGGGATATAATTCCACTTCGAATCAAATCCAACGAATCCCTATAGAATTCCTGCTAATCATGTCAATTTACCAGATTGTAAAAGATACCATACATACGTTAATAACAGAACGATTTCACTTTTGCAATTACGCAATCAGGATTCCGCATTCCATATTTCCCTCAACGTCGTTACGACAAGCTCTCCAATAGTTGTTCAATTATTTATATCCCGCTCTATACATTCTGCTTGAACTCCGAGGCAAATCTCAACTCTTTCAGGTCGAAAGCTCGATCTTGCGACCCCGTTAAGCCATTCGAATATCGAGGCCATTAATTTTCCTAACGGCAGAGAACGTGTAAAATTACTCACCAACAGCCGGTGCGTAAATGTTCAAATAGAGACAATCCTCGCTTTGATTCCGTAGATGAGGTAGCAACCTCTTCAAGTATTCCAGCCGTCCTTTCGGCATACGCTCCAACGCTTCTTGCTCATTTGAAATGTCGGGCAGCTTTTGAGGGCAGACAGGACTGACCGAGTCCGATAATCTGCAAAAGAGAACTTGTTTTAGTCAATTCGCGTGATACGTTATCGACGAATCGAATGCTCGGACACCTTACTCTCCGATGAATTCACGATCTAATGGATAATCTGATCGTTAATTCTGTTCCCTTTCTGGAGTACAAAATTGAGAAAAGTTAGCGCAAGTACCTGACAAAGTGATATTGTCAGGAAAAGGAAATCTTCTAGAAAAGTTCAAATTAAATTTTTGATTCAGTCAAGAAGTAGTTTGAACATTTGGAAAAATGTGGTTTGCGAATATTCTCTTCTCGACAACCAGCTCCCAGGTACTCCGCGCTGAGTTAATTATGTGTTGCGAGTGTATCGCGTTACGAGTACCTTTGTCCCCTAGATCGTAATGTATGGAGATTAAGGTCGTGTATAATTGTGTTTCCGTTTTTGCTTCGCTGGCAGTGAGAGGAGCAGGAAGAGGGGAGTGACAGGGGGTCGGGGAAGAAAGAGCGGGAGTTGTTGGAAACGAAGGAATCGCTAGTTCTGTCGGAAACTCTAAAGCCTGTATTCGAGAATTTTGGGAAACGGTTGCTCGCGAATTTCACATTTTTTTCCCTGACATTTTGGAAATTACTGGTAGAAGCATAAAGAATTGTTTCGTCAACGTTTACATAAATTTTTCCTGGATAACTTTTTAACCAACTCTTATGAAACAGCTGGTCGGTGTGTATGGAAGGATACACGAATACAAGGCCAAATACTTGGGCGAATTTCAAAGGAGCTGTTTGGCATAACTTTGCGGGAAATATGCCGATGAAATACGTTGAAGGACACCAGGATTAAAGGGATTTTGGTTTCCGGAATGTCCCTCCGAAATCTATTCTTTTATCAAAATTTGTTGCTTCCTTCGGATATTAATGCAATAAGAGCAGAACTCGAGTTTCCAGAAACAAAAAATCGCGAACGTTCGAACTTGCATTCTTAATGATCCAATTATCATTTCGAATCCCAGAATTATCTAAACTTGCAGTGCATCGCCATCGTGCGAACTATGCCTCTATCCTTTCGTTATACATCCACAACATTATTTACCAATCTCTATCAAACCTTTGCTACACTGTTGTTCTTCGAAGAGGTGAATGGACAACAGGATCGAGGTATAGTTCGAAAGATAGCGTAAATATGGTGCGAGTAAATTTTTCTCTTTGCTTACCTGACTCCTTCCCACGGGCTAGGCGCCTTAGTCGGTGAAAATCTGTTACCCCCGATCGGAGGGGTGGCGTATGGTATTCCGAGATAGACGTCGATTGGCTTGAGGAACTTGATGTTCTCGAAGGAGCGTATGACCCCCTGCACCTCGCCGTACCGTGTCTGAACGATCCGTGGATTGAGCTTGCTCTTGATCGAGAGCGAGAGGGTGGGCGGCGCAATCAGACAGACGAGAATCAGGAAGAGTTCCATCTTGCTCCTCTCCGTCCCTACCCCCGCGCGTCACCGCCACGATTACCCTGTGCGACCACGCGCGCGCGCACAGACACACACAGTCGCACGCGGCTCCTCGCAATCGCTATCGATCACCTGTTCCCGTGACGATCGCTCTTCATTTAGGCCTGTTCAAGCGCTAACTGCGCGCCACCTTGACGCAAGCTTGCGGTTTTCCCTGAAATTTCAGTAGCAACCGGTTCAGACGGCAACTCGGCTTGCTCCGTTTCCTCTACTTTACATCTACCGACCGTGCCGAATGTCGCTCTCCTTCGCAAGTTGCAACGAATAATTAGCGGCTCGTCTAGTTTTACACGTTGTGAGTTTTGAATGAAATATGCGAGAGGAACGTACGAGTGAACTGGATCCCTCGTCGCGAAGGAAGATCCCTTCTCTTTGCCTTTTTTATAAAAATTTGATCGCGAAGTAGAACGTTTTGCAACAGGTGATTCAATGGTGATTCTTTAAATAAAAAATGAATAAAAGTTCGTTAGATTTAGTAGAATTTAATTGGCGATCACGAAGTTTGCAACCGCGTCAAATTGTGGGATCGACAGTACCGTTTCAGCCACAACCTGGGCGGAAAAATAATTCCGCAGTAGTACGCTATTCATCTCGCTTCGGGGCCGTTGGTTTTAAATTCTCATCTCGTGCAGGAAATTTTCATCGTTTCTTGATACTAGATAAAGTGGAACGACTAGCGCGGATACGTGCGTGTGCAGACGAAGGGCATTCTTTATGGAAATGCTGAATATCTGAAGCGGAATGCTCAAATTGACGTCGGAGAAAGGTCGCAAAAATAATCATCGATGACTTTGCTTGAGATTCTGAAACGATTCACGAAATGGATTGGAAGAGCGAAAGAAATGTGCCACCGTTTTCCCAGAAAAACGCGAAATTACGAGGCAGCGTTTCCTTGCGTTTCGAACTCGTTCTTGCCCTAGCTACGTAACGGTGTCCCAATTTCGACGTTGCTATTTCTCCAAGATAAGGAAAGATATCATCGAAGAAGTAAATGTAGAGAATAGCTCCGGTATTTTTGAAACACGTGCCGAACCACTAATTGAACGATCTTAATTCCTGTTGATAGCTATGAATATTTAACACGACCGTAAATCAGGCGGAAATCAATCTGATATCGATCGAGCCACGGGTCTAAGAGGTTCGATAAGACGGCGGAAAGTGGCCCGGAGCGAAGATAGGCCGAGCGTACTCGTACATGGAACCATTATGGAAATCAGTACTTATCAGCCTCGGGAAGAGGAAAAAGAGGGAAGGGAAAGAGAGAGAGAGAGAGAAGAAAAAGGAAGAGAGGACTGGAGTTTAGTGTCGTCTAACTGGATCACGCGCTCTTCGTCATTCGCGGACTCGCACTGAGAAGCAGGAAGAAGGAGATAAGCTGTTTCAGGCGAACGGCTTTTGCTTATCAGTGGCGCTCGAATCTTTTCCCAAGAATCTATCTGAAAGATTTTCGACCGTACCGTAGGATATCGAGAAGCCCTAGGGAACGAGCCCGAGGATTTCGGAAATGGCATCATCGAATTCGATCATCGTTTCTGCATAGCTGAAGTTTGCGGTTCGCAATAGTATAGGTCAACGTTTTCGTCGACTTGCTCGAATGTATGTAGCTCCTATTTATAGCTATCTACATACAGTTTATGTTATTCTGTTTGAAGTTAAAGCGTCGTTATTTGGACAAGAATGTTTGAAAGTTACTTTTAATTAAGAAATCTCTGCAGACTTATTTGCAGTTGCAAGAATGGAAGATTGTCGCAGGTAATACTGAAAGTTAGCGAATTCTACTAGCAATTCGCTGAATTTCGTATTCTTTCGTTGGAAAAGACACAGAGAAGGGATATCAACGGAAAACTGGTGGGTCCGGTTTTTCGCTGACGTCGAAACACTTACCATTAGACCCGATCATCGACTTTAATTAACCTCCTGGTTAGAATAGCAGCAACAGCAAGGCGAGCACCGACTCAAGCCTACGAATCCTCCTTCGGCATTTTTGCCACTGAATGTAACGCGTTGCGATCGATCGCTTAATTTCTTAGCTCCATTTCTTACGGATTTCTACGCGCGTGATACCGCTCGAGGCGGATGAGGATCGCGAAAACACCGATACGTCGCGATATGGGATTTCATTTATACTTCTGTAGAAAGTTTTCTCGCACGATGTTCAAAATCTCGACAACCGATGATCTTCCTTTCTAATATCACGTCGATTCGTTGAACAAATTCGGGGGTAGAAGACGGAGGCAGCTGTTTCTCTAGGTACGCAGCGAGTTCTGAAACAGAAAAATCAATACGATTATTAACAAAAATTAAAGCAAGTATACGCAGCGGGTTTGTCTCCAGAAAAAAATGTAGACTTCTCGTTTCGACGAGAAAAACGATGAAATGAAACGATTGGTTTCCTATCGAAATCGAGCCAAGCAACGAAGTTGAACATCAATATTGAATAGCCAAGTCGCAAGCTTAACGGAAGATCTGTAATACAAATGCTTCGTTCCAACAGAGGTAATCCACTTGAGAAGATGGTTGAGCAATTATCATTCTACCAGGTACTGTTGTTACATCGATCGTGACATGAATTTACGAAAGCTGAATACACGTAGTCTGTTAATGTAGACGAAACGATGTAATAAACGTTTCAAGAGACACACACCAAGTAAAACGGTCCTTAACTATCTCTTTACGTTCTACCGTTTTTGAAAAAGAGCTTAACGAGCGAACAAGTTTCTTCTTTCGAACGTGTTCATGAATATCGCAAACGTGACTTTTTTTTCTTTTCTCACGTCAAGGAATTTCTTCGCACAACTTGATGGAACTGGGTCATTCGATAATTCCAATTAGCTGGATTTAATATTCCCTTGAATCGCCATTCTTGCAATCGAATCGTTTGAGCCAATTTCGAGAAAACCTTCACCGCTAGGTGGAACAAGATGAAACTCGGATCAACCCCGAGCGATTGCGTTCTTTCTATTGTTTCGCTCGATCCACCACTATTCCGGTACGCAAACGTGCTTTCCACGCAGGAAGAATGGAAGACGCGTTCTCGTAAGGCCGACAACGGGGCGCAGTTTCGCGTTCAATTAGCGCCGTTAAGCAGACTAATCGAGGGAGTCAAGCCGCGCGCTACTAACAGCCACCCCTGGTATATCTATACCTAGCTCCACAGTCGATTAGACAACTACCCAATAAGTGACTCCACGACGCGGATATTATCAGGCTGCCGAGGGCAAATGACGGCAGGAGGCTGCGCTTGTAACCGTAACTGTGTGGTTCTGGCTGCATACAGAGATATACATGCAAGTGAAATCGAGTGTCTGATAAGTGAATCCGACTGAAATGTAGAAATATCGCGGAGAAAAATATTCGAAATATCTTTCCTGTTACTGACTCTAACACAATCGGCGAGAAACATTCGACGGTTCAGAAAATCCAAAGGATTTTGATCCTTGAATTTTGGTTTGTCCCGGTAGTGGAACGAGCCAAGAACAAGAGCATCTTCTTAAAAACGTTGCGAAAGTAGAGAAAGAAAAAGAGAACGTGGAAGCAAATTTTCGCGTGTGGTCAAACGACCAGAGAAGCAGGTAGCTCATTAACCACGCCACACTCCATTACGTCGCTGATTATTCCAAGCGAGGATAACCCAGACGTGTAGTCCACTCGTTCGCATACCAAGCGACCGGGCGCGTCACACGCTCGCGCTACGTGCTCGCACGTTGACGCGCGAGTTGCGTGACAGCGTTCCTCTCTGTTCGTGCACACATAAGCACACATGGACGAGTACGTATAGAGACAGACAGGCAGATGGTTAACAGAGCTTCCTAACTACTGCCTGTGGCCGATAGACTATTTGAGTTTGCCAAGTAGTAATAATTGTTTCTAGCGGGCAACGTTGTCCAGATGATAGGCGAATACGGCATAGTCTTGTACTTCGCCCCAGGCGGTATTGCTGACGTAGCTGTTTAGTCCAATGCGTATCGACCCCGTCACATGAAATTTTAGACACAGTTTTGTCCCCAGCGTTCCTTGGGCGGTTTAATCGAATTCTTGGTCGCTCCTCCGGTATCGGTCGGAGGAAAATTATTTTCCAGAAAATTGGATAGCTTTCAAGATATTTTCTGCGTGAAAAATTTTGATAGCTTCAAATGTAACTCGTGTAGATCCTTAGATTTATGATATAAATATAATACATACGAATATAGTATAAATGATACAGTATTACGCATTTTTACGTACAATTCTTAAGATCTGTACATATTCTGGATCACCTGCTCGCAATTTAATATGTTCAATGCCTCGATGGTATTTGTTACGCCACGAGGCTTAGTATAGTCCGTATTTCTAACCGTCGCTCGCGGTTCTACAGTGTCGCAGACAGATCGTCTTATCTGCCCAACGGAAAATATACAATATATCGACGAGCGCATAGTTGTCACCAAGCAGCGAGTTCCAGAAACGTCGATTTTGGTCCGTTATTTTATTCCACACAAAGAAGGTGGCATACGTGATCATAGACGCGAACGGTGGCGTGATCCGAGCGTAGCGGGGGTCGTCTCCCCGAGAAGACAAAGAAACGATCGAAAGGCAATCAGTCTCACTTGAAGATTCAAACGATACGAAGATACATCGAGAGGTCTGACGATTGAAATTAAAGTCGCTTAGTCTAACGAATTCATTGAGATATATCGTAAAGTCGGATCGAATTTCTGTAACACATTAACTGTATTCATCGCTAAATAATTTGTCACGTTTTTATTATTATATAATTTATTGTTAAATATACAAGCTATATTAACCTGTTAATACAGTGTTAAATTCATTGAACTACCTCTGTTATCTTAACCGAAACAGGGGAACGACTAATTCGCGGCGTCGATTATACGAATCGTAACGAGAATTTACGCCTCTCGCTGACGCGTTTCCTCGCGATCGCGTCTCTCCGCGAACGGTCGTAACAGTATTTATCATGTCATTAGTGATTATTCAATTACAACATTATGATACGTAAATAATTAATGACTGTACGCGTGCACGTATAAGTATTAAATGACATTGATTAAGAAACGAACAGCTTTATCAGGGATTACGTTTACGTTGAAAACACCGTGAACTCAAATGCTCCCATTATAGTCGTTGTTTTTTTGTACTGACCCTCGACCGATACTCGATCATAGGATAAACATTTTTTCCAGTCACCGAGCGACGTCTGACCGTAGCCTGGATGCTTTCACTGGGGCCATCGATCATCGTCTGTCCACGTACATGTTTATTCTACTGTGACGCCGACATCAACCTCAAAGCTTTCGTATCTACGATGCCCCGAATAAACTAGGCCATACAAGGTAATTAAAGGAGCCAAAGAAGCAAACACAAGGAACATAAGTTTGCTGATCAATCGGACTTATTAAATTTCATTTTGATGATTTAACACGATACAGGGCTTATGTAAAGATTCGGCGAATTTTGGAAAATCTCAAATCGGCGATCAAAATCGATTCAAAAGGTGAAAGCTCTGTAGTCCATCTTTCAGCCGGCAAATGCCAGCTTCTAGATAGTCAATTTCGCCCTATTGTACGCGAAATATGAGAGCAAGTTGCGTACGCCTACCTCGCACGGTCGGGAAACCGCAATCTCTATTTTTCAACTGGTGAACAGATCGATTTGGCAAAAAATATACTTCCTCGACGAAGCATTCTCTCCTTCTCGCAAGGCAGCTTGACGCGCTGTCAATTTTACATCACGACTTTGTTCGGCTTGACTGTTTCCGTCGACACTTAGTCTACCGTTGGGAAATTTCAATGCCGTTGACTCGACGATCGTGAACAGAATCGACAGATATTTTCTTCCAACTTAAGATCAAAGTCAATAAATTTAGAATCGAAGTAAAGTCACCGAGGGGAAAAAATAAATTAATTAATAGCCTTGCTGTATTCCGATGCGAAGAATATGAAAACTATAGGAAATGAACGGAAGCAGCAGAATTAAGAATAGGAACCAAGAACCGACAGTTCCTGCGCTCCATTTATTGACTACTGCACTAAAAATAGTTTCGCTAAGAGAGGTATCGTGTACCCGTTGCATTCTTTTGGACTTTTCTCGGTACTTGTGCCGGAAAATCTTAGCTTCGTCGACTTCTTATCCGGCATCGCCGGTATACAGTAAAACTGTGCGCACGTGAGTGCAAGGAGTTGAGTTCGAAAGGAGTTGCAGCTGGAAACTACGTCGCGTAACGACGAGCCCGAACAATAGCCACCGACCGTCTATGTCGATCACGTCAGCTCCGCGGAATGGACTTTTCTGCCTTCTCTTGTCGTCCAAGAGGTCGTCTGAACAGCCGACATCGAATCGATATTCCACGCCGCGTAACAATCGAATTCTGAAGGGAATCCCATCCTCCGACTATTCGTTGTCGTTTTCTGGTCTTTCCTTCGCTGCTTCTTCCGTCTCACTGATCGGGTTTATGGGTACTACAGCCGATTCTTTCATTTCCTATGCAGTAGTGCAATAGTAGTTTCAGATAAGCCTCGTTAGAATAATTATGAAGCACGAATTTGTGGAAAAAAATAGGACTTTTGGTTACACGAGAAATATATAGATAGTAATTGATCTTAACAGATACATTTTTCACATAGAAATTCTTGTATTTGTTCGAAATGTACGATGTGTCTATAGCTAAAGAAGCATGTAAGTAGTTCGAGTCAATAAACGGCGCTGCATAAGCATTCATAGTGAATCAATCAAAGCTGAATGACTTCGAACAAGTAATATTCAGAATGCAGCATTCAATAGCGTTTTCGTTAAAAAAAAAAGACGTCGAACTGCTGGGATGAATTAATGAAGACCTGTGAAAATAGAACTGCGGTATTATCCGAGTATTATGAAAGTATTCTAATAAGGTAAGAAAAATTGGCGAAATAAACGAATAGTCATCGATCATCCGTGACGTCTAAGTTTCATCCGCAACTCAAACGAATCGGTATTATCTTCATTTTTCACGAGTAGGAGAGCAGCATGATCTATGCAATGCTGGAAATTTAATTGGAAAACTTTCGCCGGGGAACTCCCGTCTTGAATTCAACGACGTTTCGAATGGAAGTGCGTGAAAATTTTTGTTGATAGACGGCTCGACAGATCGTTCGTTCGTTCGGATATCTCTTTTCTGTTACGCGGAAGACAGTAGACATGCCACTTGCGTGCCAGAAAAATGAAAGAAGCTACCGAAGGAAGTAAAAGGAAGAAAAATTGCCAGAGTAGGAAAAGAGAAATAGAAAAACCCCAGAAGGTGAAAAGTTGCAAATTTCTCAAGCAGCTAAAGTAGATGACAGAAGCGCAATGGTAAAAGAAGGAAAGGAAGCAGTTCAAAAAATACGAAGCTCGAAAAGGCTGGAAAGCTGTGCATCTGTAAATGAAATTTCTCGTCGTCGCATGTCGCCCTAGCAATAACCGATAAAAACGGTTGATTCGATTCTCGAAACGAGTATTCACGCCCGTTTCTAGCTAATAAACGATTGGGCTCGTGTCTGGTCGACCAGGCTAATTACCGCATCAACGATACTTGCTGTCTCGAATTTGCTAAATTTCTAATTGCATTTGCCGAAATTTCGCAAGCAGACTTTCCACGTTCGACGAGCACGGAAGGCCACGCAAGCTAGCAAATGCAATTTACCGCTTTGACAGTTAGTCTGTCCGGTCAAAGTAAGCTGGAGCATGGAAACCATGTTCGGACTTGCGAATCCGTAACATTATCTAGACAATGCCATTAATCAGACAACTTTCTTTCGCTCAGGAAAGCGTACTCGTTTTGTTGGTCGGATAAAAGATGGATGCCCACTTTTTAATTAACAGAAACCGTATTCTTCTGTTTTAATTGGACAAAAAACATGACTTTACGGATATACCGAGGATAATTATGAGAAATTATTTTACCGGAAAAATTGATTTACGAAGGAAGCGATATATTCAGTCGATCGATTAACTATCAAGCGTGATAAAAGAAACGGTCGCACGTAGGTAGCCGGTTTATTTTATGGATCGTCGAATACGTTTTTTTCCCTAATCAGTCCGCTCTCGCAGAATAATTGACTCGCGTTTGCACAAAAAACGTCTGACAACCGTTCCTCAACGATAAATGACCTATCAGCATGCAGGACTCGCGTAAAATTTCGCGTCAGCGTTCCTCTGGCTCGGAATTATTTTTAGGGCGAATGCAACGAACGCGCCGTGTCTTTGATTTACCTCGTTATCGTTAATTGACGCAATTTTTTCGTCTACCTTCCAGCTTTCTAACTTTTACTAACATTGTTGGATTATTACGAGACAATAATTGACGAAAGATGGCGAGTATTCGAGTCGTTCCAAGATCAGACTTTGCGCGACAAAAATGCTTGCAATAAAATACTCGGAGAAAGAATAGCTTCTTAAAGAGAAACAGTTGCGACTGTAATTACGAACAAAGAAATTATTATTGAGAGTATTACCTATTCCAACGTATAATTTTAAATTGTGTATTTTAATGGCCGTTCGCCATGAAATGTACACATCTGCAGCAAGGCCGTCGTAAAGCATAACTTGGCCAAACTCGATTAGTATGCAATCTGATAAATGAACGACGTGCAAACTTCTAAGTACCTCGAAGCCTCGAAATCCAAGTAAATTGCAGGTAAACGTCAATGCAATAACGATGATTGATGCGAACCTAGTTTGCTGATTAAAAGCTTAGACACCGTTAATGAACCTAACCACAATTCTTGCTTTTGACAATTTCAATCTGTCACTGAACCGTGTCATAAAGTTGCAATTTCTTTTACTTGGTTGCTACTTTCTCGCAATGAGTCGGTTCTTGTGTCGCAGTAATGTTATTCATGAAACTGTCCAACATTTTGTTTGTCTTGAGCCATCGTTGTATATACGTCAACAGGTATATTGAAATATTTCGAAGCCATTTTTTACGCGACTGGCTGGAAAAACAACGAAAACAGTGGACGCCAAGCGTCACAGAAGAAGAGACATCGATGACAGGACAGCAAACAAGTGGCAGATTAATTTCGGCTGACAGTTTAATTGGGCCGGGTCGGATTAAACGCGCGGAAGGGCCAGCTGGACATTTTTCACGGCCAGCCGAATAAATAGAACCGTTCTGACGGACAGACGAGTTCTCGTCACAACGGAATTTCAATTTTCACCATCGTCGACGCGCAGAAACCAATAATAAAAAAAAAAAAAAAAAAATATGCGAAAAAGACCGCACCGTACATAAAGGCGAAGAAAAATACAAGCAAGAAAAACAATCGTAATATGTAGGCCGTTTCGTGAGCTGCAGCGAACGTTACTTCCCTTCAACGGCGATTTCGAAGGAAAGGCAAAGCTGCCGAAAAAGGACGAAGACTAACACGGTCTGATCGGATCCTTAGGATTTCACGCGTCTCTGGAAATCTGTCTGATGTGGATTTCTAACCCTCCGTCGTGCCATACCAGTCTGGCCTCTTTCTCCGCGTTGAAAGACGGTTTTTGAACAGGGAGGGGATGAAGAGGACGGGGCTGATGGCCGAACAACCCCGAGGAAACGCCAAGAAAAGTGAAAACGGAGAGATAGGAAGGAAAGAATATGGAGGAAAGATAATATTCTTGGCTGTGCAATAACACTGCCGGACCGTATCCATTCCGACCAACAGTTTCAGAGGGAGTAGGTGGTGCCTGGACACCTGACAACGGCTCGAAAGTTCGTCGTTATTGTTCTGCGAATTGGATTTACCGGGCTTACGAGCGGGAAGCTGGCTCTCTTGAAAATCTGCCGGTCGTACGGGGTCCGCCATCCTCGTTTCCGGGCTAAGAATGTTCTCAATTGCCGTCACGGGACTCTCTAGATGGGTGGCCATCCCTCCTCTCTTCTTAAAAACTTCCAGCCAGTCCTTGCGGCGGCATAAGTTTCTTCTTTCCTCGAATTAAATTGTCGTCGCGACTCCGATTCGCAGAATTGGAAGAAATTGCTGGAATATTCCTCGTGTAGACGATTCGTTCATGGGTTCGTGACGTTTAAAAGGGGAATGAGCGTTTCCGGTTGGATGTAAGATTGTTTGTTGTTTGTTGTAGAGTGAGGAAGAGAGAGAGAGAGAGAGAGAGATATCGAAGGATAATATTTGAGGTGTCTTAATTTAAGACCGCCCAAGGTTTCCGATTTTATCCCCCATGGACTGCAACTTCTGTTCTTAAATTCATTTGGCACTGTTGATTTTCGCGAATGTTCGGTCCAATGGAAAATTATGCGGCCCCGTTTCTTCTCATAAGAAGGTAAACCTTCGCTCGAGCATTTCGTGCCAAGAAAAACTATGCAAACATTTCTATAATTCTCTATTCTATATTCCATATAATAAGCTCTCACGCGTTTTACAGTTTTTCGATACTATACTGCGCTGAATTTTCTAGCAGATGTTTTGTACTTTAAATCATTTGCTCGTATATATAAAACTGCTCGTAGTATCTACTGAAAAATTTAGTTCTTTTATTCGTTAGTTACGATCCGAACTAAAACTGAACTATATATAGCGAATTACGTGTCGATTATCAATATATTTCGGTATAGATCACCGATATGATTCAGCCGCGAGCAGAATTCATTCATAGCCTAGAGAATATCCTTAAAAACTGCCTTTCCCTCAAAGAATCTCTATTATTTCCACACGGAAGCGCGGAAACATCTCTCTCCTTACTTCCGTTCAGCTGTTTCGGACTCCACCCACCGATTTTCACACGAAAGAATCTCGGCTGTCTGCATATTCTTCCTCGCGATAAGGGGAAACACGCTCGAAATGGCGGCGTCGAGGTTGGTTGCACGTGTGTTCGTGAAAAAATGTGAGAGGCCAAGCTGAAACCGGCATCTACAGCTGGAATAGAGGAAACGGTTTTTCCGTGGCTCGTTGCTTCATGGTTATGGTCACTGGATATCGTAGTTTCTGCAACAGATGCGTCCGACTGCGCCGTCTCGGTTTTCGTCGAACCGCGAACCGATATTCCGAGCAGCACGCCGGAAACCGGATCAACGGTTCGTCGACGGGAAACTCTAACAGAGAAGGGGTTGAACTTCCTCCGCGATCTCCCCAGTTGGCGTTAAGAGACAATAAAACGCAACAGTCGAGATAAATTTTTTCTATAACGAAGTCGACTCGTTGATATAAAAGAACTTCTTCCTTACAAGCGTATTTAATCTGATTCTCGTAGATCATCGACATTTTGGTACGAGAAGATGAGTGTTTGTAAATTTGTATTATCGTTTAGCTTTCCAAAGACATCCGGCTCGCTTCGAACATCTTTTCCTTGAAAGCCGACTTAAAAAATGAGAGAGAGAGAGAGAGAACGCAAGCATTTGAAGCATTTCATGAATCAGATCGAAAAGGTGAAATCACGAAGGCAGCGCGTGTCGCTGCGAAATTCCGTACGCAAGAGGAATAAAGGAGGACATAGGCCAGAAGATAACCAGACGAACGAATCGGGTTGTCGAAACGTTAATTAAATAGCTCGGAGTAGAAAAAGAACGCAAGGTTAGTGTACATGACGGCGCGTTTAATTTAAAGCAGGAAAAATCAGCAGTGCTCTGTAGGTAGCATCTAATTAAGTCGAACCGCGCCACTACTGCTCCTTTTCACTTTGTTTTTCACTTCGTGCCCGGTCAGAGTCACGGACAAAGAACAGAGCCGACGCTTTGTTTTGCACAAAGGCCGAACCAGGCTGTTAGGAAAAATCATGGAGAAATGTAATAAATCGCGTGATTAATTAAGCCACGCTCGCCCCTAGGCTCGTGACGCTCGCCCGCGGCCCATTCTTAACGCAAGCTGCACGCTCGAACGAGCGCATCTCGTCGCCGCGGTCGCGCCACGCCGTACCGAAACGTCGTCCATTATTTAGCAGCGAATACCCAGGGAAAAACAACAGCTCGCTGAACTATTAATAACCCAACCGATGGCTGCAGCCATTGTTACGCCTCGAATTTTCCTGATAGGCATCGCGAATTCAGGCTCAGGATATGCTTCATCTTTTCGAGAATAGCGTCGTTGCGATCTATTTGGAGTTAATTAGCTCTGTAAGCTAGAATGCTTATCTATGTGTTTGGTGCAGTTTATTTGGAGAATTTGCAGTTTGGCAGAGTTTATTGCGTTGCCGGATTTAGGTTAAAATAGGATAAGTCCGAATTAAGCGTAGAATATGTAGTTGAGTATTGCTTATTTCACGTGTGATGTAACAGCTACGGAATAACAGGAGATTATTTATTGTAAAATAGTACAATAACGAATTTATCAGATCGCATAACACTTTACCGTTTCATTCTCTATTTTATAAGCTGATTAACGGATATGCAGCAAGTAAGATTAATTTACACGGGGTTTCTTCAATTAGAATCGAGCATGGAAATTCATATTTCACAAACCTCTAGACTCTATTTCTATTTCCTGATTCCAAGTTCTCATCATGTAGGTTCCAATTTCGACATAGTTTGTGTTTCTAGTTAATTGCAGCCTGAATATTACACAGGAGACGCAGTTTTTCGTCGCTTATTTTATTTCCCTGTGGTTCTTTGACAGAAAGTAACGTCAACGCACGCAATGTTTGCTTGACATACTTATTATACACTGCATAATTAGAAAACATGTACGCCAGGCAAACGTTTCATTTATCAGAGATAATCCTATCCCTTTGAGGCACTAAATTTAAAATCTTAGTGTGTAATAACCATGTCGATAATCCAATAATCCATCAGCAAATTGCCGTAATTCCAACGTTATTCAACGTTCACTGGTCATAAAAGATTTTTCCTAGAATAAGAAAGTCGAACATCTGTCAACTTGACTTTAACTTCGACTTTACACTACATATATGTTACATATATTACACGTTATGGTACATGTATTACATATTAATGAAAAGTACTTAAACTCAGTAGAGAATCGAATTCCTTTTTTAAAGGAACAATAACGCTAACTTAATTACGATCCTGCAGACAACGAAGCTCTCTAAGGAAAGCAACAACGTCAAGGTTTTTCAGACTTTAGTGGGAGTTGCTCCCTTAGGAGCGCCCTTCTCGCGTACGTGACTCTGCGTCGTGTCTCGCGAGTTTTCTCTCTTTTCGACACAAGAAACGAAGACTCGGCACGACTGTGGACACGCGAGCGTGCCTATATTTTCCCTAATGAGCCGGGAAGATTGCCCGTCTAGTGGCCACTCGGTTATTTACACGAAGCAGGGATAGACGAGTTCCATTCTGCGCGTTCTTTCTTCCCTATTTTTAGAAAACAATCTGTACAATTTCTTCCAATAGATATTTTCGTCAGCTGCAATACAAAGTCTATCGATTTTGGTAAACTTCTCTTTTCTTTCTCTTTCTTTTTCCGCCATCCGTTTTCCATTTTCCTCGATCAAAGACTAAATTTTTTAACACGGTCGATAGTATTCCTGTAGAAAAAATTATTGTTCGAGTAAAACGTGTAAACCGGTTTGCTCGTGGAAGATATAGTCTCGTTCGCCTTGTCCCGTTTCGATTATAAATCGGATTAAACGTTATTCCGCGAGGCAATTTTCCTCGGCACGCGCGAGTCTGCGCTTTTTGCAGGAACTGGCTTTAGTCGTAACAGGCTTGAGCCATAGTTGCGTCGCTGCATTATCGGGATCTATCCCAGATGCGCTTAATTGATCGTTAGCAGCACGGTAATTACTTCGAATTAACTTCCAGTTACTCGTTCAAAGGACACTGTAGAAGGGAACTCTCGTTGTCGACGTACGCTGAATTCGATTAAAAAATTTGCAACAAAAGCGCTTAAGCACGTGGAAAAATTCGTCCTATACCCAACATTCACATCATCAAAAGCCTTCATAGTGCAATCGTGAGTCTGTGTTTCGTGCGTAATTGAATCGTAAAACGAATGGCGAATATCATAATGTTCACTGTGTCTGTCGAGAATATCTGTGTCGAGCCTCGATTAGTTTCGAGAATCGCTGTATCCACTACCGAGTACACTCTGCGGTCGACACGTCGGTCTCGGAACACGACTGCGATTCGGATATTCGAGTCTGGCCGCGATAGCGCGACGTCCGTTCGAATACATCCTGCGATGGAACGGTTATCGAAATCTTTAATATAAACCGCCGGACATCGTTCGAAATATACGTCTGTCGTGTCGACAACTGTTTCACTGGAAAATAAGACTGCGACTTATCTCGACGTACGGAAAATGTTTTAAAACGAGATGATTTCGCGGAACGCTGCTCCATCGGATCTTCCGACGTTATGAAATTGTGAAAGCTGCGCGAAACATTGAGGGATATTCGAGTCGACATTGAAACTTCTCACGATTAACGAGAGAAAGTAGAGCTAATCCATACGTGTGATATATTTGATACGCAGATTAAGTTCTGTTGCTCCATGATATCCATCAAACGCATTGAATTACTAAGACGACAGAGAACCATTGAGATTAATCTTTGAACGATTCGCTCGAAACGCATTGAAATCTCATTTCCTTCGACGATTCTATCGATTCAACGAGATCGTACTCGATTGTCGAGTGAAGATCCATTATTAGATGATTAAAAATTTCTTGGAGACCGAGGCTATTTATTCCTATGGAAACAATCCGGTGTATTTGGAGGATGGTAGACAAACGGTCTTCATTCCGAGCAATCGGCTGTCTGAGTCGCGTGCAGCAGCATATCGATCGTGGTTCGATCAAAAGACACCCACGGTTAACGATACATCTTGCGTGCTTGCACGCGATCGCCTGAATCAATTTCAATGAAGCGCGCGTTCAAATTTAATTAAGTTCTTGCCGGTTGTTGCAATGAATTCAATCTCCTTCTTGGACGGGCCACGAACAAGCGGATCTCGAGGCCAGAGGAACTCGTTCCCTCGATATCGAGCTGAATCTTCAGTAGCCTCTGTTTCTAATTTAAGTTTCAAGCTGGGATTGTTGAATGGATATTTTATTCAAGAAAATAAGAGAGGAGTACGGATTCGAATTTGAAATATGTTTCCATGTTTTCGCGAATATCTCGTGCTGGCACGCAAAAGAGCTTATTGATCAAACTGAAGGAGCGCGGGGGCCATATCAACCGTGACAATTCAAATCGTTCGCGAGCTTTCCTTTCAAGAATATCTATCGGTCTACATGATACGTGCATAAGCTTTCCCTATATTTCATAAAAAATAAAATGGGAAAATTTTGCAGAATAGAGAAATTCGGTGGAAAATTAATCTTTTTACCGACAATGAGAAATAACTGTGGAAACGATGTCTCTTGCTTCTGTTATCGCACAGCGGAAATAAGGAAAACGAGGCGCGGGAAACGTTGAATTTTGTCGCGTTGTCGTTCTACTTGTATATAAGCCGCGTAAAATAAATAAAGAGAGCGTCGCAAGACTCGTACATGCGGAATGATAAGAGCGACGGAAAGTGAATCGGTGGCAGAAGACCTTTCGCATAAAGCCCCTGCCACTTTGCATATCTCCCCATCGTGGCGTGTTTGCGTCCTGATTTTAAGCGAGAGATTTGCGGAACAGTCCTTCGTCTGCACCATCTTCTTTATTTTTACCTTCAGCCTTCCGTTTTTTGTCCCTTCTGTCTTTTGTCCTTACTTTTGTTTCCATGGCCCACCAACGGCCTTATTTCTTATTCTTTAGAACCGGAACGGGTCTACCACGCGCAGGTATCAGATTGTAAAACGGTACGGCAGTTTGTCGTTTCATTTTCTTTATGGCACACGTATTGCAGTATTGTAATATCCGCGGGAGCAACAGGGGATCTTGGAAACCCCCTGTGGTGGCGGAATACGAACCCACCACGCGTTCAAACGAAGTAGGTTCTCGTTCATTCTTGTTTCCATGCCGCAACATTTCCTTTTCGCAAATACTACTGGCTACATCGTGGGTAATTAATAATTATCTGTTTGATGGTACAGAAAAGTTGCGCCTTGGGTAGTAATTAAAATGACCACAGAGTGCAACTACTGTCTGCGAGATGCGCTAGCTTTTAGATACTACAAAGTAAGAAGTATATGCGATTCATAATTCAGAAAGTTAAGGTGCTTGTAATTATTTTTAAAGTATTCGTTTACTCGATATATCATATCTTGGTCCTTTTTACGGACAATTATCGAAAGATGTTGAAGACGTTGCCAGAAAAATGAATAAAGATTAATTCCGTATTGAAAATAAAATATTCTCGTTCTACGCTACGTCACTGCGGGTTTTTAATTACTAGCCGGCGATCAATGAACAAACAGGAGGCTCGTAAAACCACTCCCGTCCAGCGGAAGAAAGTTTTCAGGGGCGAGTTTCTAGTTGCGGTATTCAGACTGCAGCTTATTCATTCCCAGACATTCACACGGCTAATTTTATGCTCGGCACAATATCTCGGATTTAATTAGCCACTCGAACGAGAGAGTGGAAACAAGATGCTCCCTTTCCGGACGGAGAGCTGCAACTGATGCGCATGTAATTGCCATCTCGCAAATTCTTGTGCGTCCCTGCTCTTTCTCAATGTCTACGACGAGATCTTCCATACCAGCAAAAATTCTTACGAATCGATAGAAGGATCGTGTATTCTTCGTCTTTGAAATCACTGTTCATAATGCTCGTATATACGTATAAATAGATCCTCCAAAGATCTTGTTCTAAATTGCTCTATTTTGTCACTCTAGGACAACGAGCGCGAACGAATTTCAAGTTGTACAGTCTGTCGTGACAAACGTGTATTACCGTTCTGCATATCGACTGACACGGGTAAATAATATCGCCGAGCTGGCTTCAATCGCGTAATTTATTCTTTTGTGCCAGCGATCGGGGACAATGCAACGAAACTCTCGTATCCTGGGTCGCGTTTGTTCGTCGCTGCGCGAAAGGAAACGACCAACAGGGTAGCGACAAAAAAAAAAAAAAAAAAAAAATAATAGGTCGTTGGTACGACAACCGGAAACTCGTTTCAAACGCGTAAGCTCTTGCACAGGGAAACACTGACCATTGTTCGACACAACGCATTATCGCTATCGTTAATTACGTCGCGGTCAAACCGACGATTTTCGTGTTGTTAATCGCAAGAATCGAGCCCCTGAAAATCAACTGAATTTATGAGAGAACACGTTGAATTGAAACGCATTGTAAATCTAGTCTTAATACGGTTGGCAGAAGGAAAGTATATAGGGAAGTTTCTGGGGGAAGATTGATGGAGAGAAGAATCGAGAATACTGTTGGAACAAGGTTCGCGTTTCTTTAAACGGAGTCGACAGATTCTTTTTAGCGTGTATCGGAGAGTATCGGTAAACGAATCGTTCGTTCGTGTGTTGGACAAGGATGACAAGTTCGACTGTACGGAAGGGATCCGCTGACGGTTTGATAAACGTGATTCGTAGCCGAGAGAAACGCGGGTCCAAATAGGCATTCTATCAATGAACGCGAAATTTTGAGCGCGGCACGAGCGACTGATAGCGCGCGCAGCGTAAAATTTCAATTAAATGTGATCAGAGTTTGGAAGCACCTGGTAATAAGCAGCCGCAGAATCAAAGGGTTAAACGATTCCACTGAATGGCGTCCATGAAACTCTTTGATTCGGAAATTCGACGTTTCAACAATGGCGACTGTACCATGGAAAAGGTATCGATGTAAAGGAAAAAATAAACAGTTACTATCGTCCAATGATCCACACCAAATTTAATGAATTTGTCAAGTGAAAACGTACTCAATGCTGTGGAAATAACGTTTAAAACCAGCGTAGCTACGAAAACAGCAGCTGGCAGTGCGAAAAAATGAGGAAAAGTATGGTTATCGATTTTCGACTAATCCGAAAAAAAAAAAAAGAGGAAAGGGATAAAAATACGAGAAAAGAAGTAACGTGTGGAACATCGAATTCCATTGCGTTACCTGTTTGCTAATGCAATTCCCACGCCATCAGAGATGCGGCATTATTGATTCACAGTTGACACAACAGTAGTATCGGTAACAATGACGATACGTAAAGGATATACCTCTGTAAACTGGGTGAATTCGCGCGCACAAGCAAGTGGAATGCGTATTCTCCTGTAAATTCGAATAACTCGGCCATAAAATTTACGGTGATCTCGTTTCGCGTAACTTCCACATTCGGCTATCGGTATTCGCTGATTAATAGTTCTGCTGATAAGAGTGCCTTGTAATTCAATATATGTTCGACAGCCGGTCCGTATCACGGCGCGTATCGATCGCTTTCACAATTTGCTCGAAAGATTACGACACTTAAACGCTGTTCGAAGTTGTTTTCAACGATCGTGCTTGACAGTCTGATTATAAAATACGCCAGCTAGTCGTTAGCGTCGTTAACGAATCGCGTTCTATTTGTCAATGATTGGTCTATTTGCTGCTGATTCGACGACAAATTTTTTTTAATCAATTTCCCAATGAACGGAAACTGTAAACTCGATGAAAATCGCGTAGATTTTTGACGAGTAATTATATCTGACTATCAACGGGCTATTTTCACGTCGTCGTTTTTAAACGAAGTTTCTAGGTTCCGATATAGAATCCTTAGAAACCTTCAGAAACCTATTGATTTCTATTTAATTATCAAATACGCAACTTATTCGAAAAGTAGACTACACGCGCCTGGGTAATATTATTATTCTATCTTCGACTACAAAAATTATTATATTCTTTTTTTTTCACCTTTTATCAGCAACTTTTCTCTCTACACAAATAGCGACGATTTATTCAAACAATGCCAGCATCCCTCGAGCATCAGTCAAGGTAGTAGATACTGCGTCATCATTGACGCATAACTTACCTCACTCGTTGAACCAAGAAATCTCTCCTTCGCCAGAACGGTCGTCCAATCTAAACGTCACCGCGAAAAAATATTACAGCAATTTCCGGAACGCTGTAAAAACCTTCGGAAGAATTTCTATTCAACCGTTTCCTGACCCATCTGACTATTCCCTTACGCGTAAGATCCGTGAACGTAATCCGACAAGGGGTAGATGGCGTGGTGTGGGCGCGGTTGACCAAAACGTAATTTATATTCAACCAGAAACGCCGGTCATTTGGATCGGGTTTCTGTTTCGCGCTGCTAATATCACGGCCAAACATCAGTGTGGGATTTACATGTTAAGCATTCAAATCGCTTATACCCTTCCGCACGGTCTATCGCCCAATCGCCTCTTTTCAGCATCGGCTGTACACTATTTGATGCGTTTCTAAATTCTTTCGACAAACGCAATAATACGATGCGTGTGTGTTGGATATCGATGAACCCCGGAGTGAGATCAAGCGTGCATTAAATGTTCTTCAATGTAATTAATGGGAAATTTTAGATAACGCATCAGAAATCGGCGGATTTATCGAATAAACGTGTTTTAGGTTAATTAGAGCTCTAACTGAAATCCGATACCAGAATTGAACAGAATCCGGCTGTAATTTTGTTTAATACCTCGCAATTAGGTTCGATTATTTCGTCGACTTTTCTGAGAGCTTGGAAATAGAGAAATCGTCGGTTTTCATCGACTAATTGTATCTGGTCGTGTAAGACGATTCTCTTTGCTATAAAATTTCGTTCGTTCGCGCAAAGTAAAATATCCTAGATGAGAATCAGATAACGCGACAATCGAGATGACCTCATGTTTGAACAAGTAGGATGAAGCTAGTCCCCGGTGCGCCCTTCAAAACATTCGAGCCCAGTTTCCAGCTAAATCAGCCTCTACAGCCAGGCAGGTCCAGTTTTCGCGCGTTATTATTAATATTACTATCAGTCCACATCAGGCTGGTTTAAATTATTCCAAGCTTCAGCTTTTGTCCTCCTATGAGATCTGCATTACGTTGAAATCCCTATCCGACCCCTGAAGCATAATTATATTGACTTTATACCATTGTACAGGACTAACCTGTTTCCCTGCCGACGTGTATGCGTGCATCCGGATAGCACGCATAACGGATATCCGTACGAATATATACATACAAGAGCAACGTAACGAGATATCCGATCCATTGTCGGATAAAAAGGATATTGCTCGCCTAATGGAACTACTATGGCCACGATGCAACATTCTCTGATGTGAAAAATTATTTGGGGGCGGGATGGCAGGAGGGGCTTTTGTTACATTAAAAGGGTCGGGATAATTTTTGAAACGCTTTCATTCACTTTTCCGAAGCACTTGCGCGTTTATGTATAAAAAAGAAAGGAAAGAATTGCACAGATTCTTCAATTATATCACACTTCTAGGAGTTCGAAGAGACAAGTCGAATCGAATTAAAAAACTCTCGAACAAATCTTACGGTTCTTTATGTGGCTTCCTTCAAACGGTGCGATTGTTCTACTTGTGGGGTACTAGCACGTTGTCTTGTTCTACTTCTTCCTGAGCAGAGATCGTCATCAAGTATGATGTAAGAGTGTAAAGATGTAAGATGATGGACCACCGTGTAGCACAAGTCAGGGTGAATTTTATTGTTCCGCGAACATTGTTCGTATCCGTTAGCTGGACTAAAGTTGCTTCGTCGTGAAACGAAGATCACCGTGAAAAATGCAACGATTCGTTTGGCTTTATTTAAAAGATAGCTCGTTAAAAGAAACTTTTAACCGAGCACGGTCCGATGATTAATTTCACTTGTATTTTATTTCATAGATACTGTCGTTTGGTCGTTTATCTTCTTCGATTCGTTATATTTTTCACTCAACATTTACCTCTTTCTAGACGCTTATTTTTCACGGACAGCTTACGATATTCCATCATATTCTATGAAATGTCCAACAAATGCGTGATTTATTTGATTAGAAAATAGAAACCTGCCGATACGCTCCGGCAGGAAATTATATATCGCAAAAAATTGTTTTCCATAAATATCTCCAACCAATAGAATATCACTATTTCCCGCAGAGCGACTAGCTACCCCTAAACCAACCGATTGATATTTATTATCAACTCTGGCCGATAAGGGACGATACATAATCTATAAACACTTAATACTCGACGAAAATACCGTTTTAATGGTGAACGTTCGTCGGCGTTAATCGGCAGCCAGCCGGTGCTCTATTATATCCTAATCGATATCATCCCTCTTCCGGAGTACAGCAGCCTCTCGCGCACGCCAAATTAGCGCGCGAAAGAATTGTACCACGTACACTGTACACGGACCACCCCTCATCATCGTCTCCACGATAATATTCGAAATGACTGCGTCGAACTCTCTCCCCTTTTATCCTGTTTCACGACGTAGAAGGGGACCACCCTTTTCAGACGGTTTAATCTCGCGTGGAAAATGTGTTCGTGCGCGTGTGCACCGCGTATTACACGGTCGCCACGAGGTATCTATACTTCGTCGATAGGATGTATGGCGCGCAGAACGTTACGAGCAGTTGCCCCAATTTATCCCACTTTTTTGTGCCGAGAGCTTTTCAGCTTTTTTTCTCTTTCTACTCCTAGCCCCTCGTCCCACTCCCTTTGCTCTCCGATGTTCCGTGGCCGTTGGCTTTTTACTCCATCTCAGCCGGTACTTTTAAGTGCACGTACAGTTTAGTGCACTCTGACCGCGCCAAGCAACACCGATGCGGGAGACATTTTTATTGCCGCGGCTTAGCGAATGTGTTGCCGATAAATGTTTCATTCTGGGTGACTAATGCCGTACATATATGTGCACATATCCATACACCTCGCAGCACCAGGATTAATAAAATATTCACGACCAATTCGTTCTTGCTGTGAACGATACTATAGATCCATTATCGCGATGAACGCGAGGATCGAAAGAGGAACTCGTTACACGTAAGCTCGCTGTTCAATTCTTACGATCAGGAGTATCGCTGTCTCGTTTAGTCACGATAGGAACTTCAATTTACCTGTTGCCTTCGCTAGCTCTTAGGACGCTTTGAGTACCTCTAACAAGTCAGCGAAGCGAGTTCCGATCCTCGTTTATGGATGTTTAATTAAACGCCGTCGTAAATATCAATTATACGAACTTCTCAATCTACCTATTCCCAATATAATTTCTCGTTAATCCTTCAAAAATATACAACGCGGGTTCTTTATTCTATAAAGAAAATAAATCTAATCTACTAATGCAATCTAAATTGCAAAGGAGTCTTAAACAATAGAGCAACACATCCACTTTCCATGCTAGAGGCATCGGACCTCGCACAGAACACAGAGGGTGTTGGCTGATCGAAAGCAGGGGCCTGGCCTTTGAGGATGGTGACGCGACTTTGATTTCGTCGCGTCGAATAAAAAACAGGGACTTTGTAGCCTGTCACTGGTAATCAATGGGTGGGCAGCCTTTGCAAGTTTAACGAGAGACATGGCCACGCGTCATGTATTTCTTCTCCGACCATTTGGCCTTTTTCGATCGGTATCCCTCGTTTCGCCGCGTGTTCGCCTCGTCTCTGCGTAAGTCTCGAATCACGTTCACCCCTTCCCTCTCCGCAGATTCCTGTTTCGCTTTCACGTTTGCTGTGTTCGTTTGATTAGTCACTGGTCCTCTATTCGGCTATTTGGTCGCTGTGTTCTGTTTTTACTATATCCTCTGCGACCCGGGGAATACATTCCACTATACGATTCATTCCGTTCTAACCTCTTCTATACATTCTCGTTAATGACGTACGATATCTTCCGAGCTTTAATTATTTTTTCAGCGACTTCGTATAAATTGAACAAGCTCGTGATATAGGAGACAATCAGGAAAAATTCTGGCGCTATATAACTAACTCCACAAGCCACTTTCTACTTGCCTCAGCATATTAATTAGTTCGTTAGTAAATTCCTTCGTTGTGAAGTACATGCCTTATATAGCTGACGACACGTGTGCGTCAATGGAACGTCTAAGGGTAGCTCGATTCCATTGAGTCTCTCCTTTGTTACACAAAGGACGCGAACCTAAGTTCCGAATAGTTCGAATCCCTTTCTCTCTCCTCTTGGAACGATTACGCGTAGCATCGAGTAACTAATTGGACAACTATCGTATTCAAAATGACTATAAATTACTGGAACAGAGCGTGGCACAATGAAATCCGAAGGGAACGTTTAAAATAGAAAGTAAAGTCCTCTACAAAGGAGTTTGCTCGAAAAAAAATGTTTAATGAATTGCGAGTAGCTGGAATAGTCTGTGGCTGTGTAGGAAAGACAAAAGACAGGAAGAAAAGAGGTAATCGTGGGAGATTAAGAATAGAGTCGATATTGGCGACGTTAAATTTTCAAGAGCACACTGTCGTTTATGCGTTCCGACTGAGCGGTGTTTGCGGTGCCTTTTGATTCTCGTTTGACGCCATCGACTTGCACGGGCGCAACAATGCCGGGACGCGTGTCTCCCGTAAACTGACGCTCGATCTCCCAGCGGTAAGATCGGTTTGCTGGGAAATGGTTGGAAAACAGGTTTTATCAAAGCTTCGTAAACGAAAGCGTGATTACGCATAATTCGCACTGTAGCATTGAACAGTGTTTCAGAAAAATGAGCGTGAACTCTGAATGCGTCGTTTAATGATAAAGCAATGGGAATTCTTGACGGCCCGTTTAAGTTATTTAGACGGGGAAAACATCCAAACAACGAATAATTGCGATATTCTCTACGTAATAATTACTGGAACTTTGAAAAGAGTTTCGCGTCCTTGGGCATCGAGGCGCTTAACAATGCTTAATCTTTCAAACTCAACGTCACTGTCCAACAAATACCACTCGCCTTTTGAGATATCGTTATCGCTAAAACGCAGTGTTTAAGAGAAACTGCAAGTTCCCACGGTTCGTTTGCGAGTTGACCAAACTGTGGCGTCGCAGTGGTTTGATATTTATTGTCCGTACAGGAAGGACGATTGCAAAATGGCCACGGCTTTCCTTCTTTACGATCCAAGTTAGCATCGCGTTTCGGAGTTGTAAACGTCGGCCAAGGAGAAAAAGCGCGACATTACTTTAATTCTGACCAACTTTGCCGGTCGTTAAGGCGGCTCTTGCGATCGTTGCGTCACAGTCACCGGAAGTGGCGAACGTTGCTTTTAATCTCACGACTTGCGGTTTTTATTATCAACCACGGGAACGTTCTTCGTTGCTTCTTCGATGAAATTTCTTCATCTCGGTGTCGATGTGCCATTTTAGTTCTGAAACTCGCGGTGAAATTAAATATCGATTATTTCCAGCAAGGAATCAAGGGAAACGCGTCGAGCTTTCATTTGTTATGGAACTCGATATAAAGGAAACTAGCAGTTTCAGCGCGTCCAATGCTAATTAGCTTGAAGAAGAAGCGTCTGGGTGGAGCTTAGTTTTTTGCAGTTGCTAATCGAAGCTGTAGGAGATAATGATTTTCGTTTGTGCGCTGTTACTTCAATTTCCCATCTTAATTCCGCCTTAAACCCTTCATCTTTATCCTTCTTACGAAACAAAGTTTCGAAACGAAGAAAGGAGCGCCGGATACTTTAGTACCGATTATCTCAACTTCGACGGGGATGGAAGGCTTGTTTGAAGCTTACTCCAGTCGCGATTCGGTCCTCTGATTTCTGTAATTAAGTCTGCTACAATTCCACTGCATTAAAACACCTCGCGTTTAGTAAAAATTAGGATATCAAAACTTACAAATCCTCGCTTTCTTCGTATTGTAGCAAAGCAAATCTTTCTGCGATTCGGTCAAACAAAAACCGCGCGTCTATTTGTACTTGCAGTGAAAAAGAAGCGAGAAGGTATTTGTTGCATATATATATATATATATAAAGGAAAACCCCTAAGCTCCAGTGGATTCAACGTGTCGACAAGCTAGTCGTGAAGTTATTTATCGTGTTATGCATACAGTAAGGGAGGGCGGGAGTTAGCCCGTTTTGTCAAGTACGCCAGCAGATTCTTTTATTTGAGAAGAACTTTGGAGCCAACAAAGAATGGCACGTGTGCCAACCTTCGAGCTAAATTCCATAATGGTGAAATTTTTCAGTAGCCAGTTGCTAAGCAACCAACTTATTATTCATTTCGACGTCATTTTCTCGCAAATTGCGCTCCTAAATCGGAGCCATCCGTGTGAACTGAGGCCCGACGAGTCAGACTCGTTCGAATGGAAAATCTTCATCCTTCGAGGCATTAATGTCGTCTGGCCAGTTTCTCGTTTCCACGAACGGAAGAAAACCGCAGAGTACCAACTGTTCGGTACTTCGGTTCGAAATTCCGCGTAATTACATCGACTTCAATTCGCTAATGAGGAATCTTCGGCGCGGAACATTCTGATTCCGTTGAAACTGCGTTCCATTTCATCGCTCGAATCCGGAGCTGTTATTTTTAACCGCTTATAACACAACAACTTCATGTAGTTTACGTAGTTCGTTCACGGAAATCCTCCGACCTGTAATCAGCGTGGAAACTAACGAGCACCCTTCAACGTCGTAGTCTTTGATAACTCGCGAATCGTGTTCTTTAAGTTTACTGGACGTATTCTCCATCCGAACAACGAGCTCGCAATCTCTTCGTGAAGTGACCATAATTTGAGAAGCCTCGAAGAAAACCGCAAGAGCTGCTCCAAGTAGCTGTTATATCCACTTTCGTGAAGCAAATTATACTAACTACGGACCTACTTTTAGATCAATATTGCTAAAAGAAACTTGACAGGCAATATTAACGCGGGAACAATGAAAAATTGATGCAGTTTCTACTCTTCGCGTCAGTTTACCGTCGACAGCCTCGTGTCATCGCGTAAAATAACCGAACGGACTATGAAATCCCCGTCAGAATTACCGCTTATCCTGTCCGTAAATCAGCCGTCGATTGGTCGTAGCGATTCGCCGTGCCTTTGTCGTTGTGCTCGTAATAAGGAACTTGATATCTTTTATCAAAGTACCCGAGGGAAATGAGCGCGTCACGGCTTTGCGAGTGAAGAAGCACAGAAAAAAAGCAGGCTACCCGGGGGGACTGGGGTTGGAAAAGTAGTAGAAAGACAGGGGACGGGGAGGGGGAAGGCGGAGTGCACGCGAGATTGCAATTTAATCAATCTATGCCCGAGGTTGTGTGCACCAGTCGACAACGGTCACTGTTCGATCGTGTAGCCTTCGTTCAGTAGGCTTTGGCGCGAAGTGTCAAAGAAGACGACGCGCATATCGCCAATTAGTGTACTCGCCGTTTATCGATCATCCGATCGATGATTGGGTTATATTCAGCGAACGTGTTTCGCCTCGACTGAGATGAATTTCACGCGCACGCACGCACGCTCTCGTTACGTCGCCGTCGTCATCGTCATCGTCGTGTCGGGTTCATTAATCGCGACCGAACGTATGTACTCGCTTGGTTCGGTGTTTCGTATGCAAGCTTTGAAATATCTGGGCTATGACGAGATTCCAGACGAAACGAACAGCGATTGTCTTCAGCGTAGCCTGTGTACACGTGCAAGCAACGCAACGTGCAGCACGACCAGCTGTAATTACGACGCGAACGTGTCTGACAGGATAGAAATTATTCGACGAATTTCACACAAGCTTCGAGGCTGATGGAACGAAACGTTGGTAAAAGCTACGTTATTTTGATCGAATGTTGGCGAATTTTAAACCGATAATGAACCCCGAGTTTGTCAGTTTCTATCAACGGTAGAATGAATGAAGTAATCTTGCGAATAATACCAACATACGTATATCGGAAGGGAAGTAAAAGGGTTGCCACGGAGACGCATTATTACGCAACGGAAGCTTTTCCGCCTGCTTCTAGCTTCGAATAGTATAGTTCCTCGAGCTATCACCACTGCATACGGTATTAAAATAATACTTAAAAACAGATAGAGCCTAATAACTAAATCGATATTTTATAATTATAAATAATAATCCGAAACTCGGTATGTTGGATTCGATCTGGACGATGGTTAACAATGAATGCTGGCCTCTCGTAAACTCCTCCAGTTTCCTGGTCCTCGTTCATGCGCAAAGGACGATCAGAGACCTGCGAATGAGTCCGATGGGAGTACGTCGAAATAGATTAGTCAGCGATGCGCGTTTGCGATTGCCTTTCTTCGCACAGCAAACTTTGCCAGCGCAACATGCGTCCTCCCGCGCCGTGAATACGTAATGTACGAGCAATTTACGGCAGTTCGACGTTATCTTTCCTGCATGCACGCGTGCATTATGCACGTAGAATGGCGCGCCACGACCGATTCCCCTCGGGCACGGTGATCCACCGACCCACTTCGCATTTAACCCTCGTTTCGTCGGTTTCGCTGCCTATTTCCGGCGTGATCGTCAGCCAGAAACCTCATCGTCGGAGCTTCTGCCACGATTCTTCGACAGCTGAAAACGGAGAAATGGTAACGAGCAAGAAGAAATCGTTTTTTAAAGAGCTGATCACCTACAGAACTTCTTGGAATGGATTCGTTCTTACAAAAAATTTAGCTTAGAACTTCAAAAGATAAGGTCGAACGTCTAACGTGTTAGGGTTGAATCTTGGGACGCCGGGACCGTTATTGTAAAAAACAAAAGTAAAGAAACGAGGGAGAAATCGTTTTCCAATCTGTCTTTGGTCGTGAGCAAAATTCAAATCAGCAGGGAAACGTGGACGAACGCCAAGCAGCTTATTCAAATGTATCGGCTAAACGTTTGCATTGATTAAAAACCACCAGTCAGGGTAGGGAGATGACTGTCATTAGCATCGAAGCAGCCGTTCGGATTAAAAGTGACTGTGTGTTCCACGTCGGTGAATCGTTCTGGTCTCGTACAAGAAAGGGAAATCGTTAGGCAGGATGGTCGTTAGCGTGAGTTTTTCCGTTCGACCGAGGGGGTAAACCAACCCCTCAGCTTCGCAGTCGTCTCGCTATTTCCCGGCGAAATCTCGTTCTCTTCTTTCTACAAAGCCGACAAGCTGACTTAAATGGTGAGAAAAGTTCGAGGTATGGTACGCGTGAAAACATGGCTTTTTGTTCCGCAGAGTAATTTGAATCCGAGAGAAATTGAATCGAAACATCGCCGCTGAATAATAAATGAAACAAGTTTATCTATCGAAATGGGAAAATGCTCTTTCGAGATTAATTCTCCGTGACGACACAAAGTTGCGATTCATTTCCTTCTAATCGTATCAACGACTACTACTACAAACAAACCTAATTCCGTGAACGAAAATTGCTTCTGGCGCACTTTTTTTCATCCTTTATGATCGCGATACCTCTCGAAATTTTACGAACAGAGGACAACTCATCGCAGGAAAAGTTAAACGATCGCTCAACATCGACGAAACTGTATTCACCCGTCGTTGTTACCATGAAACTCGCCCCGTTCTTGTTCCGGCATTCATTTTTAGATTCACTCGATTTTCTCTCTTAATGGTGCCATCGGAGGTTGTTCACACGAGAGGTGAATATCTATCCGTCGTCAGTCGGGAAAAGGATATTCAGGCATTAAGTATGTAATAATTAGACGAGTTTTATCGCACTCTTCTTCGCCGAGGTACACAAGGATACTTTAATGTCCGTTTAATCATCTAATTAATGCTGTCCGAGCGTTGGACTTACGGGTTCGTTGTTCCTTCGACACTCGAGGGACCCCTAAGTTAAGGTTGGAATAATTTAGCGGCGCCATTTCCACGCGAAAGATTAGCCATTTTCATCGGCGAATGATTAATTAATATATCGAAATTTCTTTGAAAAACGAATGTTGCCAGATAAAAAGTTAGAAGTTGGCCAAGTTGACCAAAGTGAAGCGGACGTATGGAAAGATTTGTTCACGAGCGATCGATGAAACGTTTCAGCAAGTATTTTTGTGGAAAGCAACGTTAAGTTCATTCGATGGACGAACAGGAAGTATGCAACGAGACCGGCACCTTCGGCGCTCGCGTCAAACTTGGTAATTATGAAAGTTTGCGGCATGGAATTCTTGGACGAAGAAGCTTGAATCTTGAATTACTTCCGAGGCCGATGATGTTATCTCTTCCGCAATGCCGCTGAATGATCAACTATTTACATGTTCTCTCTTTTCCAATGAGATTCGCGATGCGAACACGTTGACGCGATAGGACGACGTTAGCTTGTAATTAACTTGTCAGAACTAGACCCACGATTGTACCGGAGAATCGTGTAATTTAACCAAAACTAGAGGTAGTAGCTCTTAATTTATTCTGATCTTGATTCTAATCTTAATCTCGCTTTTAACCTAAAGTAGTTTTCCTCTTCAACTGCGGCAAGATGTATGTGGATCGCACGAGGAAATTACTAGAAATTTTATAGTCCACTTCCTAATTTTGACGGATCTGGTACTCTTATTAAAGAAATACACTAGCATTGAAATATTAAGAAGAAAAAAATATATATATAGTGAAGATATCCAACAGAGAATCTGCAGCAAAGTAGAAAAATTCGATTAATTTCGAAGAGAGATAGTTACTTATAAACTACCGAGGGTTCATCGGTCGATATAAGAATGTTTTTAACATAGTTCGACCAACTATATATAGTTGGATATTTAATCAGCGGTATCACTAAGTGATCCAGCTCGTTAATCGCACTAAAACTTCTGGGAAACTTATCACATTTTCGACGAACTCGACGTTCTCGATGAAGAAGTATTCAGGTTAGTTGATATATTAACATCATCCAACGTCATCGAGATGCTTCGAGGAAATCGACATTTTTCAATAAACAGAATAGAATCGTTTCGAACGAAATAAGAATTTCCGTAGCTTTATTGAAAAACAAGACAGCGTACTTTCGAATATACTTGGAGCGTTTCATGCACTTTGGCGAACATCGTTTGTGGCATCGTAAAAGAGGGGAAACTATTCCTATCAATCGCTCCGGCCGCCCTTTCGTAGGAAGTAACAACGTTGAGAGTAATCGGTGCACTGCAGTCACTCGACGCTTCACCCTCGTTATTTTTATGCGAGAGTGCTTTGCGAAACATGCTCCCCCGTGTCCTGTACAGGCTCAACCCATAAAAAGGCCACGTAGAACCGATCACCCATTCATTTTCGAGCGTAGTCGTCAGTCACGTACGGAGGCTGACCGACAAAGCGATATCGATTAGATCACGCTCCGTAAGTCCGTATCAGCTGTGGGCGGTCGGTTATATCCATAAACAGGTCGGCGTACTTTCTTCGAGTTCAAGAAAAAAAAGAGAAATATTTTAACCGGTAACCTGGGAGGCCTTTGCTTCGTACGTCGATTCAGAATAGAACGACGTCCCGTTGCTCGCCGTTATTTATAAAAGTGAGATAAAAATTGCAGTGGCGTTCACGGCATCCGGTGTATTTAAAAGTCTCTTTTACATGGTCTTTTACGTAATCAGAGACGTTGCCTTTTTACAGAGTTTTTCCTCCTTTAAAAATAAATTTTTATAATTTTTTCATAAATTCCAAATAGGTAACGATAACGAGAATAGAATATTAACATTTAGAAATCTATTAATTAATTTTTAACACTGTAAGTGATCGGATAGTAGATCGCTTAGCGGTAATCTGTCAAATGTTCTGCTATCTATTAATGTTAATGTCGATACATAACTTTTACAAATACTTGGAAGCCTCATCATCTTTAGCAGATAATTTATCGCTATAGAAACTTCAAACAGCGTTATTTCATTATATCCTTCGCACATTCTCGCTGTCGATGACAGCTGAAGGAACATCATCCCCAGACACGCGAACAACGTCGAACAGTGACAACCCTTCAGCGTGGAACTACCACGAACTCAACGAACGGCATTCTCTCAATCAGTAGAATAGTCAGCGCTGTGTCAGGCACGCGCAAACACGCCCATCGCCTCTGCACAATGAATTATATGAGGCCGCTGATCTCCTTCCACGAAGCCTCGGGCTGAGCCACATCCATAAACCATTCACGGTGTTTCGCTAGAACGGCCGGATAACGCGGCAGCGGACTATGAGGGTGAGATTCGACTGAGTGCATCGTCGATTGAACGCACGACCAATCGATCAATCAACGTTAAACGATCGTCAAACGGTAGCTCCTTGCTTTGCAAGATTTGCACGTGCCAACAAGTGCCCGCATCTCCTGCTTAATGATTGGTCAAATACGCGAGTTGCATTCTTTACCGACAATTGTATTCCGATGGATTCGGACATTTATACATAAAACGTACATTTGTACGTTTAGAACGTCAACCGACGAAGTTCAGGAAATTTGCAATAGATAAAACAATTAGGCGCGAACGTTCAAATTACATGGCCCATTGAAAAAGATAATTCTCAATGTCACGATGATGTAACATTATTCGTCTCGAAAGAACTGTTATCGATGCAAAACTTTCCCCGATCCAAAATCTCGAAAAAAAAAAAAAAAAAAAAAAGAAAACAGCGTCGAATGGTCGAACGTATACACACGCGAATCGTTTCACGGCTGAACGAGTGGCAACGAAAAGAGCGCATCGATCACAGGCCACCGATAATGAACAGGGTATGCGGGTCAAATTTTCCATTCGGTTAATTATCTGGGTGACGACGATATTCTGGCTCTCAGTATTGGCCCGTAGACAAAAGCGTATACCCAACAGCCAGAGCATGGAATAAACACTAAGATGGGGTCGTGTTATTGGTCGCAACAACGATGCCAGTAGTTACAGAAACGTTGAGATTAAGGCAAGTTCTATCTCTTTCCTTTCTATTTGTTTCTACGATAAAATTAGCGAGGAACTGAGAATATAAATTTAGAAAAGAAGATCTTTTAACTCGGCAAACCTTAGAAATTCATTCGAATACACAGCATATAGAAAGCGAAATACAAGAGCACTTTCTGCATTCGTTATTATAGATATGTATGTATACCGTACATAGTACAGTACAGAAGAGCCCGTACAAAAAATCTGGATTCGCGGAATGTCAAAGTCTAAACATCAAAGAAGTCTCGATTAAACGTCTTCGTAGCAGAAGTTTCACGCATTCTTTTCAAACATTACAAAAGAAGAGAGAGACAAAAGCTGGTTGCCGGAAAGTCAGCGGTGAAACGCGAACGAAAAAATAAAAAGAGATGGGAGCGGCCCGGACCCAACAAAAGCGGGTTAATTTGGTAGCAGCGCGAGAACCATGTCGCGTGCAGTCGCGTTGTAGCGTGAATACTGTTCCGTCCCCGTGACTAGTCTACAATTTTTTCAAGCTCGTCGCTGCAACGACGTGCACCAACACCCTTCACCCCGTACATGGAACGCGTTCGTAACAAGCGTAAGCTCGGAGAGCTACACGATACGCGTTTGCAAATGGAGTGAACAACGCCGCCGGGAAATATTGAAAAAATCTTCCGGCCCAGATAGCCAATGTGTACACGCGTCGTCGAGAATCGTTTATCTATGTGCACGTCGTCCGAGAAATACACCCCGCCTGGGTTTTCAGTTCGTTAAAGCCAGTAATTCTTAATATCAGCGCGTACAATAGTCATAGCAGCTAAACTAATTACTTCGAACTTCGAGATTAAAAGTTTTCTACTTTACTAATTAAAATACAAAAATTATTTTTTCTCTCACTTTTCTCGTCAGAACTGACGGTAAAATTAAGTAAAAACTTGCCTGATCCCCGATCGTTTGGTGATAAATTTAGGCGAGCTGTTACAGCAGACGAAATGTGGCCAAAGTTACTACGAAGCACATGATGTTACGGGATCAGCTGTGGCTTCAGACCTGTGTTCAATCAAGACCCGACGATTTCAAAATGAAATCACCATCGGCAATTTTCGCGTGCGCCAACCGATTGAGCTTGCCAGCAGACCGATTCCCCGGCTGCTCGAATACAGCATCGATACTCAAAGCAGCCAGTGGCACGCAACCCTCCGCCGAATTTCATTACCGTTTCCTAGCAGCGGACGTTTGTTTCCCGTCGTTCAGACGTCTCCATTTTCAAAGACGCCGCGATTGGATCGATGCCGATACGCCCAAATGAGTTTAGCGAAATATTCAATTTGCCATTTTCTCCGAAGGATTCGCAAATAAAATGTTAATCTCGAATAATAAATTTTTTCCTCGATCAGCTTTTAGATTAGCGACGAATGTTTTAGCTTTTTGCTTTTATTTCTCCAGACGTGTAATTCCAGTTTCTTCTTCGATGACCACGAAAACCAACGTCTATAAATATCGAAGCTAGTCCAAGTTCGAGCATACGCTAGTTTTTCTGCCAATGGAAAACTTTTCTGACGAGGTGCATCGTGTTGCTCTTGCCTTGAAACAGATAACTCTAGGAGCGCAGAGGAATAACGTTGGAAGAAGACAAACGAGCGAAATTTATAGATTCACGTAAAAAAAAAAAAAACTTCGGGCAATTAAAAATGAAGAGGATTTATAAGGAAATTCAGTCGAAGTTGTACGTCCCCGAAAGCAACAGCAGTATAATTTTCCACCCTCCAAATTCCCAAGAAATCGATAATCCGATAGGTTATCGCAATATTTCACGAACATCGTTTCCCTTCCCTTCCAGGAAGCTTTACCCAGTAAAGTCAGTAAACCTTAGCGATCGTGGCCAGTGCTATTTCAAATGGACATATAAAATTTCGCTGGAACTTCGCTACATAAAAATCAAAAGTCTGGCCGAACGTCTGCTGATACTACTTGCTACTGTCGCTTCAGCTCGAGGATGTACCTTCCTTCCCTTATGCTTCAACTTTCATCTCGGTATCGCTGTTTATCTTCGCCTCGTTTTCATTAATTATATTTGCGACCATTTCATCTATCATTGATTTCTTGTATTATTTTTAACGATAAATTGCAGCAGTCGTAGTAATTTCAATTTGCGGATAAACAGATGATAAAATACTATAATTATTTTGGTTGTATCAATTCATATTTTACTCGCATGCTGTGTGTTATTAATTTAGCAACTAATAGCTACGAAAACTATCCTTTTGGGGATCAAAATCCATGATCGCTTTTTGGGTCAATGGGTGCGACGCTATCTATGCTCATGCATACGCAATACGTAACGCGCAGAAGTATTACCATCGAGCGAATCTGACACGTGTATAGAATTTTCGTCGTTCGGAAAACCGAAGAATTCGTATGTACGTCTCAAAGACCTTTTGAAAATTAAGCTCTTGAAAAGCCTCAATCTCCGTGAACACCGATATTGGGGTTTCAACGAAAACTCGTTAACGGATCCAAGTTTTCTCAGGTATGTGCGCATATAGCAGCTTTTTTATTACTTTTTTCTGCTCTTTTTTTAAAGCTCGTCCCTGTTCTGTTTGAAAATTCTTTTCAAGGTCTCTATCTTTTTCCAACTCGTCGCAGCCTATTAACTTTTTGCAAGCCACCGAAGCCGGAGAAATTTTTGCAAAATCCGGCTCGTCTGGCTTCCGCCTGGTCGGCGAACAGAGGACCAGACGGATCGATAACGTGTAGGCCGTATGCAACAAAACGCTTCACCCTTTGCGATCGGTGAAAGTTCCAACGGGAATGTTCCAGCCGACTGGCCGGCAAATTTTTTAATCGTTCGTTTGTTCATCGTGAAACTTCGTAACAGCAATTTACGTTGCTGAATCCTCGTGTCGTGCTCTCTCCATCGACGCGTATCGAGTGCTGTTAGTTTTGATACCGTGCAATCGATTTTACAATGCTCGTGAACAATTACCAGAGTCCCTGTGCTTGTACGAGTAAGTTAACCAACGTTTGTAAGTGGCGTTTGTATTACTAAAAGATAGAGATTCTCGGAAAACGCAATTATTCGATGTAACGTTATAGATCGTCCTCTGTTCTTCGCTAGTAACTCTATGCTGCTATACGATAAATTATATTTATGATTATGTGACGTATCAAAACCCACAAATTAAACCTTATGCGACAAAGGATGGAAAACATTTTGCAAATCAAAGTGCAATTATTGCAGAGAGATATTGTAGAGATATTGCAGAGAGGAAAACTTGAATGGAAAGGAAAAGCACGAAGGAAAGGGCACACGTTACAGAACATACAGCATATGAGTTCGAAGTAGAACTTGGAGAGTTTGGTCGGAAAGACCGGCGAATTAGTGCAGAAACTTTTCAAGCCTGAAAGTCATTTCGAATATTGGATTTGATCTCTCATCGCGACGTCCAGGCTACAACTTTCCCAAGCAATATTCTATCGAATTACCGTGCGCTCCCAATCGGCAAGGTGCTCGTCATGATGCATTGGAATTAGGTAGAAAGTCGTTCCCTGCAAAAGCGACCTGTCTCACTTGGGATTTATTTGATTCGTAGCTCGAATCGATTGTTTCGTTTGATATTCTCTTGTGGCGTTTCCTTTTTCACATCCTTAATTCTCTTATATTTCCCAACGAAATAAGACTATATGCATAGAAGTTATTCTAATCTTATACTCGAAAATCATCGCAGTTATTATTTAAAAACTGAATGCAATTTAATAGAACATTTTGTGCTACGTGAGCTACACTATGGACATAGAGATAAAAATTTAAATTTGGATCGAACAAAATCCAGCCTCTGTCTCTGTTACGTATGGATTAGATTTGGATTAGATTCAGATTAGATTTGGTTTAGGTTTGATCTAGGGATGAACGTAGCGTTAAATTCAAATAGGCTCGTGATCTAGGCCTGCATGTGTGTCTCAGTTAGGCCTCAACTAGGTTTGAGTTAGGTTTACTACGAAACTAACAGATTATTGCAAACGTTAGGTCTGTCGTGTCCCTATTTCGTTGGTCTAAAAATATTCTTTCCAATCGATATAGAAATTTCAGAACCTTAAGCCTACGATTTCTTTGGCAGAGTAGTTTCACCGAAAAGTCTTTATATTCGCTGTACTGCGATTCGAATATTATAGCTTAGCTTCGCGAAAATTCAGACACGACTGACGCATCAGGAATGTAACATGCATATGCGTACTTGTACCTTTATATCCTCCCTAATCTTCGTGTATTACGACAAAAGTTTCGATTCATCATCGAAATCAATCTTGATAAGCAACAGTTACTTTTGAGACTAATAATTTGTCCTAATTAGCATCCTGGGACGACATGCAGCTATTTAAACTAAGAATTTATTTATTTATTTTTAATCTGCACACGGTTACAATTAGGTCTAAGTTCAGGAAGAAATGCTTACTTTGATGTATTGCAAAACACTCTACTTTCCACTACCTAACATTCGATAGACGCATACTTTATCCCAACGTTGTAATCTTCATAAAACTTGGTCCGAAGCGAAGGACAATTTTCGCATTTCTCTTTCAAACTTCTGAAGCAACATTCATCCGGAATGTTATTAGCATTTTTACATGATTCGCATTTTTCCAGGAGCGGATGGAAATGAGTAGCCGAAAGCGAACCGCTGGCTAAACAGTAGGTGGTCGGTTGGGCCGCTTGTTATACCAACTTCCGGCATTATCTAAATTACTTTGTACTCGACTGTGCAGAAATTATAGCAGATATCGCAGAGTTTCGACATTAGAGCGCGGCCTCAATGGAACAATGCCCTGAAACGATAAAGATGCGGCTAATTCCATTCTGGCTTTTTCCGAAAGATCCTACCGTTCAACTGCCGCATTTCCAGTACCAGTTACCTGGCGAATCTTCTTCATGGAGATAATGTCACGGAATTGCTCGCCTGCGGCGTTCACGTAGATAATTAAAATGATTTTACGCAGGGGGACTGGCCATGGGCACTCTTTAATTAATGCATGTTACTCTAACACGCAAGTATCCACACGATCGGACTTTATTGTATCCGTCCAACATGACTACTGCTCGCGGCGAAAATTTCGATCAATTTGCACTCACCAATTAACAACTCCAATTACTGGTCACGATAATGTCGAAACGTCAGGATGTTCCTAAACCAAAGGCATACGTGTATAACATAGAACGTTTGTTACAGTTCGCAAGTGATTCTGAAGGTTTAATTGAATGAAGATCTGCACATACGCGTCGACTGAAACTGTTCCTCAAAGACCTCTTAAGACGAAGATCTTGGAACCGTGTGAGTGATAGGCCGTATTCAATGCTCTGAATTATGAAATTATGTATGTACTTTCACAAGATTATTTATAGATTACGATGGAAATTAAACGAGTTATAATTAAAAAGTATAGGGGATCCAGGTTTCCTCCGCAAAAAGACCATAACTCTTCGCAGGCTTGTAACGCGGTGGTAACAGCCGTATCGATCGGCTCACCTTGTCAAGGGGGTCTCGAAAAATTGCGCGAGAAAAAACGTCCCTCCTCATCCTTCGAGTAGACGGATACGCGAGAGATCGAATAGGTGGGTCGGCTGAAAGGAACGAACGCGAAAAGATGAAGGGGAGAAACAGGGGGAGGGCAGGACAAAAACATGGAGGAAAAGTAGAAAAAGCCCGGATGAAATATGGGTGAGGAGAGTCCGGAATGGGGGTGGTGGAGGTGGCGAGCAATGCTAAGGCAATATCACAGTCGACTAGCGACGGCCCGAACCGGCATACTAAGCGAGTTGGAGTGATTTTTAAAACAGAAGACGGGACGCCCGCGGGAATCTTAAATAACCGTCGCGGCTGGGCACAGGGAAGAGTGGCGGCCGAAGGGATGAGACCGAGGAAAAGAAATCGCAACGTCGTCGAGGAATATTCGAGCGAACGACCGCGACGGGAAGAGTGACAGGCCGGGAAATTGGGAAATTGAACCTGAACCCTTTTATCGAATGCGAATGCCACCCGAGATACTGAAGCCTCTCTCGCGTTGCCGCGCCTCGATTCTCAATGCACCGGGATTCGACTGACATCGCCCCTCTCCCGTAGCTTGGCTTCACGATTGTTCGTTGGTTCAATTAAACGGTATTTTAGAAACTTTTTTGTACTTCCTATTACTTCGAGGAACAATCAGCGCCGCCAAGTTATTTTTCTTAGCTGTATGGTTTCTTGAATATATTTGAATATACTATTTGATCAATCCGTATCTTTGTGGCCTCGAATTTGCCCCAACGTGCTGATATTTTGCAATGATGCATGAATCTGAGATTTAACTGTAGTAGAAAGGGTTGAGTTAGACATGGATTACCTATCAAGTTTGGGTTAAGTTTAAGCCCGGATAAGCTTTACGAGGTATTAGTTCTGCTATTAAGTTCGGTGTATTCATACGGACTAGGATATACACAGGTTTCCCCGAGATGCTCAGATGTACGGCTGTCAGACAACGCAGTAGAATTTTAAATATCGACGGTGAAACCGTATAGAGCTGGGGCTGACATGGTGAAATGATGGTTAAGAATTCAAAACATGGGAAAATATACGGAAACGCGGTACACGGCCATAAAATACAGGAGTAGCGTGGTACAACTGAAAAATGATGCATCAAAAAGTATGAAAAATTCTAGTTTCGAGAGAGTTGCAATACAATTTACGGGGCACGAAATTTGAAAAGTTAATGTTTCCACGTCGTCAAGCGAAAATGTTTGAAAATCCGTCGCGTCCGCGGCAAAAAATTCGCAAGTGAAATTGCTAAAATGTCCCAGCTCGTTAAAAAACTACAATGTGTGTTTTCTATGACGATAATTAATGTTCCAAGAATCACGGCGAATAATAATATCATAATTGGAATATCAGTGTTCTCTGGAATCTCAGATACCCATAAATTGATTTAACAATATTTAATCGTCGATCTCTTGATATCTGCGTTTATTATCACAAAAGATTCTATGATCTTTCTCATTTATTCTGTTTCATCGGATGCACAGTTAAGGATCCTTGGAAAATTGCAATCGCCGGCAATGGACGTCTTTGAAATTCCTCCAAGGGTTTCCAATTCCCTTGGAAGACACGTCCTGGCAATTTTTCCTCAATGAGGACAGAGTTTCGAACGAATTTTCGGTATCCGGCTTCTTCACTTGTCAACGCCTTATCCCTTCGTATCCCCTGTCCCTGGATCTTCGAAATCGTGGCAGATTTTAAATTTTCATATAATCCAGAGAACTCGTTGTTTCGTCCTGATGAAGTTTCGTTCGATAGAGTTTCTGAAATAGGACAGTTCGATTCAAATTTTCCAAGAAGCTTCTCCGATTAATTGACTCTTTCTATGTATCTACGAACTGTCTTTGCCTCGTAACCTTTAATTAGATGTGACTTTTCGAAAGCACGTTGGACGAGTTCGTTAATTGCATTGGAAAGTGTGAAATTGTCAAGAAAATTATGCAAAAGCAATCGATCGGAAATATGAACAAGTAAGCGGGAAACGCAAACAAATAACCAGGTTATGTAAATCAACAATTCGACAGTATAAACATACGGACGAAAAAAGTTAACAAACACATGGAACGAAAAGAGTGTACTAAATGTTTTGCATTATGTGCGCTCGAAACCATTCGTCTGAACATACATCATTGTCTAACATAATCAAAAAGTATAAGAGAAAGGAACATGGTAAGATACAACGCGAACTAGACATCTCTGAAAGAATTCAATTAGAACGAAGAAAGTTGTCGAGAAAACTCACTTACGTTATACCATTTTTCCGACTTACACACAAAGAACGGAGCTGCCCGCGATAGTTTCAACGTTTTTCCACCTTCGACTCTTAGATGTTGGCTGTTTCTTGTATTTCAACACGCATAAACACTTTTAAAAAAGCTACTCTAATCGAATCGGTTTGGTGGTTATTGGCGATTCAAACTTCGTTCGACTAGTGCCATCGTTGTCATCGATTAGCTGCGTGACTTCTATTTTCGTAACATACGCTATCACCTTTCGAAGAGACTTACCCGAAACAACGTCGTACATCCGAAAAACTAAAGTAATAAAAGCTACAGGATACTTTTCTGCGGGATGGAACTTTCGTGAAACCAACGACTCAACAATCTCCCTTAATAATTAAAAAACTTTGATGCATGAGATATCTTCTTAATATCTGATAATCAGTTGTGACGTCTTTTCAGCATTCAACCTATTAATTAAACGACCTTTGCCGTAATCTAAGTTATTTATTATTTTATAATTCATGCAGAACGCGTCTATTTTTTACACGGTTAAGAAAGATCTATTGCGATCCTTTGACTTTTCCAAGTAATTCTATGCACCTACGATCTCTATAGAAAGGGCTTCCGTTACCGCATGACACCACAATGTTACGCAATTGTTCCATTTCAGGAAGTAAAAGTTCAAAGGATACGGATGAAACCCACAGCAAGGTATCATTTAACCATAATTGATTCACGATAGACGTTCGATATATTTTTACAGCCGACCAAGCTACGTTGCAATTTTTCATTTCAATCTCACACTCAACTAACATTTCCATCAACGCTGTACAAAAGAGGAAACAAGAATCAACCTATCTTCGATCAAAAGCAACTTCCAAACCCCGCCTCGCTTCTCTCTACGTGACTACACGCGCGAGCTGATCGCGCTGATTCGCGCGTGAACGAGCTGCAAGCGTAACCGTTGCTGAATTTCAACGAAGATCCGGCGTCGTCGCTTCGGATCCGGCGTTGGCTCGCGATGAACAAGCGCAGGATGCTCTGTTTTTAGGCGGCCAGTCGTTTCCTCGACTTTCGTCCGGGGCACGTAATGGCCTGGATGCAGCGCATTCGCGTATTCCAACCAGTCGGTCCTCCTATCAGCTCCGACCGTCACGCGTCAGGAATTGCAAATTAGATTCGAGCGATTTACTCCGAGCGTCTAACACGGAGACGTAGAATCTAAGGTAGCCCAGGCCCGAGGTATCGCTCGCGTCCTCTCTTCCCTGTATCCGCGTTAGATTCCACGGATTCCACGATGATTGTTCAGAGGGCGAGAGACGCGACGCCAGCTAAACCGGAAATTTTACTTATTTCCCTTAGAATTGCTACGTTGTTCGAAAGAAACGACCGGAAAAGAACATCAGGAAAAAACGGTCACAATTGCTTAGAGGAAGGTTTTGAAATTTTTATTTGCCTGCAGTAGGTATTAAAAAATCGTATCACATAATTCGTATTGTATCGTATCGTATCGTATAATACGAAACATTGTATCGCATAATTTCGTATTTGATTTAGGAATAACAGAGTTAACTTATGATCCGCCATTACATAGTTTGCCGAAATAAACACACGTGTCTTGTATGGTACAATTTCCGAGGTGAAGTATTAGGACCTTTAATCTTCGAATGGCCGAATAGCAATCGTTGTTGTTGTTTGCAGCCGGTCAGTTGAAATATCAGAGAGAAGGGGATAGCTAGACCGAATGCCGTTCAAATTGCAGCCATTACCCCGATTGGAGTCACTTCGGATATTTCCGTGTTTTTGTAAGATTCAAGAGTCGACTACGAACATACGAAACGCAGTGAAGTTCGAAGACCTACGCTCTTAAAATTCCATCATAGTTTTTTGTTCCCGAAACTCGTCAGAAGCTACAAACGTTTTCTCTCATTTTTACCATAGATTCTGCAAAAATCTCCCAACGAGTAACGCGCTACTAATTACGCAAAAGTAATCTCGAATCTCGTTAATTTTTCCTAAGAAAAACTATGTGGTAGAAAACAAGAGCTGTAGGTGGAATCAAAAAGAGATATACGACGAGCACCGCAATCGATAATTTTTATATCAAAAAGTATTTACTGCAATTATCATGGAACTACCATCGCTAAGAGCAGCGTAATCTTGTACCGGTAGACAAAATTGGTTTACTTCGCGTCTTGGAATTAACTTTCCTTTTAAATAAAGTGAGATTTTAGCGCGTCGAAGAAATGGCTCGTGGGAAACTCGATCTTCTTCATCTTCTTCGATGACTACTCGACTGTACTTTTTAGTCCCCATTGCCACCATTCCGAAGCATGTAGTTCCTTTCCGTCAACTAGTAGTTTATCGATCACCGCATCGAAGCGTCGCGAAACTACAAATGAGTTTACCCTGCAACTCTCGCAAGAAGGAAAAGAAGATTGATCGAGCGCCTGACCTACGCACTGTCGATTCAATTGGTCGCAGAGCCTCCTAGTAATAAATCATCGAGCCGCGACATGTCGCGGAACGACTCGTACGAGGCGTGTTCTTTATCCGCGCAAAATCGGCCAGAATAGAACAAGGCGCATGGTTCGACCCGAAGATCGTGACAGCTTTGGTGAAAAGCTTTAGAAGGATGATGGACGTTCGTGTTATTTATAATCGGGCCAATCGATAACGATGAATCTCGAGTTAAAAAAGACAGGAAAATCATTTTGCACCGATGCAGCATCAAATGAAGAATATATTTCTCGTTTTGCCTTAAAAATAATTGTAGCGACAAGGAATTGTTTTCAATTCGTTTTAACAGTTCCATGTCGTTTGAAGAATGGCTTTGAAACACGCGCAACGTTAGCTGGTTTCTGGCATCGAAATTTATTGAACGATAGAACGGTCGAAAGGAATTTTTCAATCAAACGTAGCATTAGTTAGAGTAGTTTCCTCTCATTATCGTTCTAGCATGCTGTCACCACTACTAATGCTTTATAAAGCAAATTTAATTAGCTTTTCCAATTCATCGATTAATTCTACGTTAATTCTATGTTAATATGGTTGAAAACATAGATTAACAAGTATACATAGCGTATAAAGAATTATATAATACAATTAGATATTGATCAAACGTTATCTACCTAGGCGCTTGCACGCAAACTCTACTAAATACTTAGTAGTACAAACAGATACTAATTAGACAAACATTGGAGTATTCACTCTGCACCTAAATTCTCGCGTATCTGTCTTTGACCAACGTTAGTTTTTATTACACCGATAAAGCATGATTGTGTCTATTGAAAATATACGTGTCAGTCGACGAGTTTCCCTATTACTCCTTCATTCTCAGTGACGATGAGGAAACAGAAAGTGCGATTCAACCACACGTTACGTATATCTGAGAACGTTTCGGATGGACAGGAATGCGGCAACTCACGTTCCTTGCTTGCATTCCAGAAGCAGGAATGTCTCGGCTTGAGCCGCGAGATGTAAAATAGGAAATGAAGTAAACTTTCGCACAAACAGAGGAATAGAACGTCGAAATTCAAGTTCCGTGACAGGATTCTTTTTTTTTTTTTTAATTCGGCTGCGTTTTCCACGTCTTCGTAGTCCAAAATCTCGTTTCTCAGCGACGCGTTACAGAAAAGCGATGGGATTTAAAATGTATGAGCCACACCGCACGAAGCGATATTTTATTCAAAAACCCGAGCGACGCCAGGAACGCGTCACCAGGTATTAGGATTCGATAATACGGCCGTGAAGCGTTTTTAACACTGGCGTAAAAGCCAGAGGAAGAGAGGGTTTTGCGCGGACCTCGTTTATTATGGGCGCGGCTCGTGCAAGGAGCGGTTCCGCAATTTCAGCGTTGCTCCTAACGAAATTCGGAGCTTAAGAACGAAATCCAATTTGGCCATTTGGGCATGAAGCGAGGCCGCGAACCACTCCGCCTTAATGCGATTTGCGATATCGCGCGCAGTTTATGGTAAGATAGTCGGCGTCCTTTCGCGATTAGAAGAAAACACTAAGGGAAGACCATAAGGGCGACAAGTTTCCTCGATAATTCTATTCTTTTTTTTTTTTCTTTTTTTTGTATTTTTGGTTTAAGATCGTCATACGTAATATTACAAAATACAATGGTAATATCTGAAGAAACTAACGTCATTTTCCAACTGGAAGATCAAACACCAAGTTCTTTCTCGCCGGTTAAAGAATTCTTACTATTTCAATTCGCATTTCCATTTCTATATCTTCCTCTAACCGGTCGTTCTAACGAAGTGGTGGTTTCAATTTTGGGGGAAAATCCACCGCCAAGCGGTAACCACCCCAATAAAGAAAACTCTCGCCCTCCCCTTCGGTCTCGTGTCGCTCGATTATTCACGCCAGTTGATCCCAGAATTACACGGACTCCCGAATAAATTTCCGGCGAATACGTAACGAGGATTCGGCCTTTCGCTGCCGATAGAGCCATGAATTTCTGCGCAAATAGCCGCTTATTATCAAAGAGGATCATCGTCGGGCGATAGGGCCGATGCAAGGAACACCGATGCAACACGCTTCGCTTGTGCAACGTGTTTCTGGCCAGCTAACTTTGTTACCCGATCAAACAAAACGTGTAATGCGATGTTAAATCGTGCGGTTCGATCGATCGGATCGAGCGTTGCGCCTTGTAATCGGAACAGTTCTTGTACTGTCAGGAGAATACATATAGAAGCTTATGATTATCATAATTGTCAATAAAACAAGCTTTAACAGTCTAGCGTTTTTCTTCCACAGAAATCATCACCGTTTTTTGCTCTTTTTCGCTCTAATTAAACGTTCAAATCGTCGTGCAACCAGCCGAGTTAATAACTCGAACAAGAAGTTTATTCCATAGCTTTATAAAAAGCACATAAATGTTCCAATTTCCTAGCTATCACGGTAATCCATCTCGCCGTTTATGTTACCAACTCTCTAAGGAATAAAAATCGGTAACCGCGTTTAAGATGGGAAAATTGCGCCGAAGGAACACGAGAGATGGCAAATGTAGAGACGGTACAAAGGGGGTAAACGAGAAACGAAAGTGAAACGCACGAGATTCCAAACGGTTTGCCGCAAAAGAAACGAGAGCGCGAGCTCAGTGGATTTTCTGTCACACAATTCCTTCTTTTGCTAGAGTCGAGCAAGTATGCAAGTTCTCACGTTAATTAGAAAATACAGCAAACGGCGAAAGGTCGAGATGGCGTCGAATCACGGATCGTCTGGTCAAAGGAAAAAAATTCTGAGCGTCGGTATGCCAGAACTATCCGGCGGTGAATTAAAATACTTGGCAAACGACGAACGTTTACCCTGCGCATCTGTCCGCTCGAACTTTTCAGCGAATGGAAATTCACAAATCATTTTGACCAGCTGCTGGCGAAAGTATCGGAAAAGAAGAAGGAAAGGCACGAAAAATATGAGAAATATCTAGAGTATCTGGCGAGTGAGTTACAGATTCACTTGCTTTGACTCCGCGTACGATCACAAAACTCATGGCTGTTCGACGTTTGGTCCCTAGCCTTCATCCAATTTTCACTCCCAATATTGCTTCTAATGCACGGCGATCTTCAAGTTTGCAGTTGCTAGTGACGCATGAATAATCCAATAACTCACCTCAGAAAACTGGGTTATCGCACGACATTCTCGTTGGAAAGATTTCGTGTTGCGTTGATCGTTATTAGATGAGAGAACGATTCGAAATAATGCTCCGATTTAAATCACTCTTATCAACATCGACAACATTCTATTCCTGGACATGTTCAAACAAAAGAAGAACTCCAGAATTACGTACGCGAGCAAAAGACAAAAGGTAACAAGCAACGCGAGAAAATCGAGCGAGTAGGTACAGATTACGTGTTCCACGAGCAGATTGCAGTCGTTGTGTCCGCTGGATTTATTAAGCAGCGTCATATATATTCGGCTGTCAGACTAGTGTGGTCCACGAACTGAAGAATCGCTTCCGATGACGAAAGAGGACAATCGCTACTAGACGTGCACACAATCGGCTGGATACTCCAGAGGAGCGCAAAAAACGGTGGCTGGCATCGATCAAACCTAGCTTCACGTTGTGATAAAGTACCTAAAACGAACATAGCTCTTCGCGATAACTTCTGCGAACGTAGGAGAGGCGGGCTGACAGAGAGGTACAAGACGATGAAGACTGCACCCGTCACGTGTAATTGCGATTCGATTAGAAGCGTAAATCACCGATCTTCGTTGCGGTAACTGACCTCAGCGATTTCTACTCTTAGCTTCGTCCCCGATCGTCGTTTATAAAGCTACACGAACAATGGCGAAATTGATGAAGAATGAAAACAACCATGTAATAAGATTGGTAATAAACTCGAATATATCAAAACTGGAATACATTTGTACACTGAGTCAGACAGAAAATAGATGAATCTAGACGATACCAGTATTTAAAAAAGATGTTGAACATCTCCAAGTGTTCCTAATTTTATCAACGTACTGAAGTGATGTTTAACAACGTTTTTATCACTTTGTATAATTACCTACGAGCTGTCGCTCACTAAGTTAATTCGTAAGATAAGATAGGTGTATGGATCAGGCCCAAGGGGAAACTCCATGTCTACTGATTACCGATGTGCCGATAAACCAGGCTACCGGTTTATGGCATGTCGTTACTATCGAGCGTGTAGAAGCGAGAACCTAACAAATTATCCGGCCCGCGAACGTGCGAATTCGACAGCCATAAATAATTTCAAGATCTCGACTTTCAGCTTCGACGAGACCCAGTAGACGGTGTAACGATTATTTAGAAATTTTCAAAAGTAGCAATATCTGACGTCCATGTCGTAAATCCGAGCAACTTAATCGTAAGAGATCTAACAAAATATTTTCAACCACAGGTAAGATAGAAATATAAAGAAATAGCACGTTATCGTACGTACAACGCAATTCCAAGTAACAACGATCTGTCTGGGATCAACAATTTTTCCTTGTAATCAATCGCGTCGTTCAAAACGTGGGGGGGGGGGCCAGCATATAATTCTCATGATTCTCAAATAATCCATCACCGACAACCTTCTTACCCCAAACATTCTACTTTCGTTAGCCAGACATTTTTTCCATTATCCCTTTTGGAGCAAGGTACTCGCGAGTTGATCGCGTAATGCAAACTTACGCTTTAATCTCAGTCTTGGTCTAAAGCTTCCGGACGGTAATCCTGGAACGACATGGAAATATGAACTCGTAAAGCTATTGAGCAACCGACCGGAAACGGACGGCCATGTAGGTGTGTAGCGGTGCTCGGGACAAGGGGCCACTAATGCTCCTGCGAAGATTTATCGTCACACGCCGCTGGGAATGTTACGTAAGGTTAAGCTCAGGGTCGAGGCGTTAGGATTCGACCTCACCCAGCGATCCCAATGGCGTTGCACTCGTGTAAATCCCAACAAGTCGCTTCTCTTTACAATTATATCACGCAAAGAGTCTATGAACTTTCGGAAACAGCATTTTCATCTTTACATCAGTTACAAGGTGACTTCTGGTTTGTAAATCATCACGGACTTACAGAGTTTAAATTGCACCGGACCGGCTAACTAATCCGGAAACTAAGTACTGCAACACGTTATTAAGCACGCCGTAATTGTCTCGAGTTGGAATTTTGCTTGGTTGGGAAATTTCATGTACTGACAGTGGGAGTTATTCGAATTACGCTACTCTGTAGAAATATTTTTAGAACGAATGTTTCGCAGTAGACGAGTAATTCGTGATCGTTTTATTTAATAAATAGATCTCTTACATGGTCCCTAACGTTGATCGTATCCTTCACGGTACGATTAAAGTCTCTTCTATCCTATTCTCGTACTAATCAAACTTATCGTCTTATGCATTACGCAGTATACATTACCATCTTCTTCAGTCGCATGGAACGGTGGTCTGGGCACAAACTCCAAGGATTACCTGGACCGTGTTACGTAAACGTTGGTCAGGAAACAAGACGGTCGGAGCCGAGTCAGGGACTTATGCCTAACTAATCATTGCTTTGGCGATTAAAGCGGAGACACGATCGAGGAATGCGAACTCTCCTGATGATTCTCCAACGGGTAGCTCCGTGAGCGAACTTGGCCGCCGCGCAACCGACCGCAGATCCGCTCTTCCGTAAAGTTTGCATCAAACGGGTGCTCTAGCTGACCAGAGCATCGACGAAACTCAGCCTGTGAACTCTCCTAATGTCGTTTACACGTCTGCCTGTGGAGGTTTTTCAGGCCACGGACAAACAGAGTCCACTAGCCAAACAAGGAGGAAGAAGGAGGAGATGTAGCGGCAGTAGCAAAGCAGAGAGAAAGAGAGAAGGAAAAGGGAAAAAGCGAACTGGCTAATTACAGAGACTTCTCTGTTCGGGCTACTAAATTTGAAGCAAAGCTCGCGCGTTGAAGCGGACTAATTGTAGTGTGAATGATTTACCGCCATTTATGGCTGGTCTTCTTACAAAATTGCCGAACCAGGTATCACGGCTTTATGCTTCTGTGATCATCGCGAGTTGGAAAGTTGACGGACCAGTTAGTTTTCTCTCAAAGTAATCGAAGAAACGGGCAAAATTACTGATTGAATTGCTGATTGAACTAAAACGTACAATAAACGCGAATGTTGGATAATATTTGTTTAACGTAGACAGACGATGATATCGAAGGTTTGTTTTCAGAAGTGTAATAACACGACGCTTCGCGCGAGGTTCGTTTAAAGAGCGCATCATTCTCTCCTCTTAAATAGAAATCATGCGATAGAGTGCAACGTTACGCCGCTGTTTCACCCGCAATTGTGTTACGCGTCGATCGAAATACTTAAAATAGTACATATAGTAACAGTATAGCGCGTAAAGCAAACGAAACGAATACGAAATCTACGTCGTTCCAACGCACAACTACATGTTCGTCTGTTTAAATAATTTTATCGGTTGTTCAGGTAACAGAAACGAGAATCAGAAACTACGTTGCAGGTGTTCATGTCGACCAGAAAAACCTGACAAAAACAATAATACGAGAAAACCGCACGAACGCCAGGAACAGATATAAGCTGCCTATTAAATCCAGCTTTGAGTCCGAAACTACCAAAAACTAGTCATCGATAAAAACTGCACGATATCTCCATCGTTCTGCCGCATAAACTAGCTTTGTCAAACAATTGTACCTTTATATACATTGATGTTAATCAGAGTTGCGAAAAGACCAAAGCAGAAATTTTGCGTGCTAAACTTCCTGCCGCGTACACGTTCAACTTTCGACACAGATCTCGATAGATTCAAGTTTCGATTTTACGTCCCGAGAGAATTCGGCTGTCCCGTTTATCGCGGTTCACCGTCACCACGTATTTCGCATTATGGTCGATCCCGGCTGCCTGCCACCGGAAACCTGACGATTTAAATTTAAACGAGTCCGCCATGATGCGTATGTGCGTCTCGTTCAACCGCTCCTCGTTTGTGGTAAGATTATTCGCCACTTGTTTCATGGATCATTATATGCGTTTTCGAGTTCAGAAAAGCGAAAACCGAGTAGCCTTCAAACCGCTCTACCGCACGTTGAATTGCCCTTTCAGTTCGGTTGTAGGGGAACGAAACCGTTTCAATTCCTAAATTTTGAATATGCAATTTTTCATCTAAACTGGTTCTCGACCAAAACTAGGGAAATTCGACATGGATTACTGCTCATAACCTGCGATCTTAGAGTAAGTTGCGCACCCTTGGTAAAGATCATAGGTGATACTTCTATTAAAAAGTATTCTATTAAATATTACGCCTTTTTCATAGAACCATTCGCTTGAAGATGCGATAATAATATCGACTTTCAGCACATTATAAGCTCTCAGTCTGTTTATAAAAAAGGCACCATGACGCAATTAAGGGATAATAATATTTCCATCGACAATTTCTTTGAAGTTAAATCTACGCTGAAGCAATAAGCGATATACGCAAGGAATCGACGATCGTGTGCATTATTCGACCGCAAATCACGCGCATTCTAGACATCCTCGGCAAACCGCGGCTGAGGCGTTAATTTTACTATTATAACACTTCTATGGAAGGCGGTGGAATCCCATCTCTGGTAAGCGGTATGCACTTGCCGGAGAACGAAGCTGCCAACGACAGAAGTCGATCCGTCCCGACGTTTCAGGTAGAATACTGATAAAGGAATTATCTCGGCGATATTCTATAGCGCTGTACACCTACGACATCGTTTCTTATAATACCACCCCGTTGATCCCGCCAAGTGCGAAGGTAAGATGTTTTTGCCAGCTGAATCTTTCACAACACGCTCGAAATCCTTGCGGAAAGCTGTTTAAGTTGTAACCCCTGGCTGAGCCTAGTATCTGTTTGATGCGAGGAAATTGCGAATAGGATTTTAGGGGTGGATTCCTTAACATATTTCCTTTGCCGTCACACTTAACTATCTTTTTTTTTCTTTTTCCATTGTGCATTACTCTAAAAAATAATACGACAGGTAGGTCAGTGGGCATAACTCCCCTCTAACGATATTCAAGCATTAATATTCACCGAGAATTTGGTAATTCGTTAGAGTGCGCGGTCACGACATCGTAAAGACGACGGGGAGGCTCGTAAACATTGGCGAATTCATTTTCCCTGTTATTCCCTCATACATATTCGATGGTCTAAGTGAAGGGACAGGCGGCGCGACGGGGATTATGCAAAAGTAGATATTCGCACGTCGTTCATACAGTCGATCTCGCGATCGTAGGACCCTCAAACCTCCGCACAGACGCGTATGTGCTAGTAATCGTTTAATGACGTTAAACGTCGTTCCATGATCCGTATTCAATTAGCGCTAATTCCGCTGGCGAATAAATTTGTGTACAGCTTTTAACAACCAGCGCGCGCTTGTTCCAAACAGGAAGACGGACGAAAGCGATATAACATATTAGGTACTATAATTAATTCGTACCGCTATAATCTATAACGCATCGATGCTAATGCCATTACCTGGTTTGAAATAGATATCTTGAACATGGTAAAAAATTGTTGCGTTGATCGACAGAAGAAATCGCTAACTAGCGAAGGCTGTTAATCACCTGCATGATGACTATTAGATTATGCCCAGAGGTAGCGTATTCGAGCATTCCTCACGTGTAATTAACACGAAGCACTGAGCATTTCGGAAGCTCAGTCTGTACCGAATACTCGAATCAATGCGTCCCCTACTTATTCATTTCCTTTAATCAAAGACAGCAGCCTGCGAATGTTCTATGTAGCGAAACACGTTCTCTCTCAAAGGATTAATTTCCCTGGGATTATGCTCCAAAGAATCTTATATTCGCAGATATATATTGTAGTAGTCCTCGGCGGAAAAAAATGTATTTTATCTAATCGATAGATGTAAATTTGTGAGAAATCTTCTTAATTAAGCAGATGCCAATTCCTCCCAGCTGGATTATCATCTACACGTTTCCCAGTTCCAAACTGCCCACTGCAACGAACAATTTGCATCTTAAGAAGCCACGGTTGACAGGTATTCCCTTGCAAGGTATAATTCGTCTTCCTTTCGCCGACAAAATTTGTTAGTAGAAACGTCGCCGTGGAGTTTCGGCCCAGTTCACAAAGATCCAGTCGCGCAACAATCATCACAGAAAGAGAGACGACAGTCCCTTCTATGCCGTTGCTTGATGCAAGACGAGGACGGACGCATTGTGTTAAAATGCCCGTTCCCAGGGATTGGTCCGAAAGGAGCTTACTACGTGTACGCAGACGCGGCACGCCAGGTCAGTTCCGCATGGCGGATAGACGCTGGATTTATTGCTTTTGTCGCGGAAATCCCTATGGCACAAAGGCTTGGAAAAATTGCGGGATGACGCGACACACCTAAAGGACCACCGACCGGCCTTTCCTTCTTCCCGGATGATGCATTGGAAATTAGTGGATATCGCAACTTCCTGCCCGTTGTTTTATCGTAAAATCTTGTACAGCGGAATCTGCGAGCATAGATCAAATTTCAAAACGAAGAATTAATAGAATTGCACAGAGAATCTCGTGTTCTACTTTGAAGAATCAAGGTGATCGAACTTGAAGCTCGAGTATGTATCTCGAGCGTGCACCAGCATCCTCTCCATCCCTAACATCACGACAGAGAAACAATTCCATCGTAAATATCAATGACTAGAGGTTGCGCAAACACGCGGTCCATCAGAATTCATCGGCATCAGAATACTCTCTGTTTCGCTGTCTCGCTCATTCTCTCTCTGTTTCCGTCTACTCGTAGAAGATAGGATCGAGGACATTTCCGAGATGTTCTCGAAAATCACCGGAGTATCTTGAGGCCGATGCTAATGCCCTGATGCGACATCTGCACCCTCGAGACGTCACGCAGATATGTCGAGTATCTCCTGGACATTACTGCATATATGCGACGGCAGACATTTCGCGGCCGGAGCAAGAACAGCAGGAACAAGTGGAAGCTCGAGTGCCGGATGGGGGATAGAGGTTGGTGGGAGGACAGGAACGTGTTATTGCACGGCGAAGAACTCATCAACGTGTTCCAGGCCGCGTGTTCGTGCTCGTTCGTGTGCACGTAGACCAGGGCTAAGCACAAAGGCATCAGCCAGCTCGTCGAACCGCTCGCGAACTGAAAATCCATGTGGCTGTGAGAGATGTATATAGATAGGAAGCTACGGTTACGTGTTCATCCTCTTCCTGTCTTTCTCTGCTATATGTGTATGTACATTGTACATTCTATGCAACAGCCGTATCTTAGTCTCTTCACCGACGAGGAGCGTTATCGCCCACTTAAGGCAATTTACTTCTCGGATCACTTGCCAAAAGCGAAAGGAGCCGAACGATCGATGCCACCTGAGAGACGAATTCTGAGTTATCTTCTATATCAAAGGCATTTGAAAACGTTCCTGGTGATCTTTCACTCTAACCATATACTCTACACTCCACCTGGCTACTTCTACTGCCACGCTATGTCTGCTACCCCTTTCCGTAATAGAGACACCCAATGATTTCAACTAGCAGCAACTTAACTCGAATAATAATTCTCTCTGCAAACAGCCACGTGTAACTATCTCTCGAATCGTTTCTTTTTCCAAAATATCCGACACGAAAAATCGAAATGGATCCTCCTATCAATGGATCTTCCCTTAAAATCGAAGATATTAAAGAACCACGTGGATTCCGTTTCCACCAGACGTCTATTATTCTCAATTGACACAGTAGAGAACGAGCGAATAATGACTTTTCCTATTCTTTCGTACAGAGAAGAAAAGCCAGATTAGTCGGCATCTATTTTTCTTTTTTGTTTTTAGCACACAGAATTGAACACGATATATCGGCTGCACTCTGTTTCGGAAATCACCACTTTGTCAGAGATCAACATCGAATTCGAACCTTTATTCGTTTACGATATCAGATTTCTACGAAGAAACGTGAAACTCTGGGAGTACTCGATATTTATCAATTTATGAAAAGTTTTGAAATATTACTAGAAGATAAACTAGAATAGCAACCGGAAAAATTGTAGACGTCAAACTTTTCCATTTCTTTCGAAAGGTCTATAGAATTCGTCTATTCAATAGAAAATTCGTGAAACGTCTCGACATTGGCCCAAGATGTGCTGGATTAAATGTTCCATCCAGCTCTGTAGTCTCTATGAGAGACGATCGCTGATTTATAGAAAAAGTTGCCGGATTGCTCGAAAGCTTATTTGGTGGGGTGCTTCGAAAGCTGCAAGAGGACTTTGCCGGAGCTCGATGACCCGCGTTCAAGAAAAGTTTGTCGCACGGAAGAGCCTCAAAACTGTTCCAGGTTCTCCGGTACAGAATTCGAGGGTCAGCGATCGAAACACAAAGACCACAAGATCGATGCAGTGTCGAAAATTTTACGATTTAATTTCCATCGGTCGTGACACGCGATAGTTCTATTCGTGACTTCCAACTAACATGGCAACTGGCCAAACGCGAAATGCACGAAATGACATGGCACCACCGCTCTTTCTCTCTTCGTCCTCCAGTGAAAAATGTTTCGTTTTACAGTCTAACTTTAGATCACCGTTTAAGCAACATATCGTGAACACGACCGCTGAAAGCTCCGACGATTTCTGGCCGATCGAACTTGGCAAAACACCGTAGCAAAACCCATCTACTCTCCTCCCGTTCGTTCCTAGAATTGTTTTACCGTGATTGTTGCACGAACATTTAGGGACCAAATGTTTTTCGACGTTTATCGACAACTCACGAATGATGAAGCTTTGAGAAATACAATTTTCCACAGAGAGAAGAGATTTTAATTACGACGACAATAAACGACGAGGTTTTTACACATTCTATGTGTCAGAAGTATGAAATTTGTTTCGTAAATCCAGCACAGCAGGAAATTATTCGCTTGAAATCGTTATTTCGTTTGTATATAGTAATATAAAGTACTTTTGAAAACGTTATATTCGTTTTGGGCATCGTTGTCTATTAACCAAAATGGGTAGAATGGATTCCACGATCGAGGGAGCACATCGAAATCACGAGAACGATCTTCCACTAACCGGTTGGCGGCGAGTTACGATCGATGGAACAGTAAAAATAATCTCTCGCCACGCGGAAAGCGAGAGACGAGATAGCGACAGGTATGGCGAGAAAAATAGAAAAACAGAGGAACAGGGGAATGGCCCATAGCGTTGAAATTTTAAAGCGACCGGGGAACCAACGACGAGGTCATAAACTTTCATTCCGATTTGGTAGTGGTAGAGAAAGGTGAAAAATTACCGACTGTACTCAACTCTTTGTCTCTCGATTCGTTTCGCACAGTAGAACTTGATCGAGTTCGATTTGAATCGAATCCAGCACTTTAAACATTGGTGAGAAATCGTCCTATCGATTTGAATTTAAATGCTAGATATGATGCTTCCATGATTCGAAATCGAAATTTCACGATTTGAGACGAGTTTCGACAAAATTTCTCAACTTTTGATACTACCAGTTCGTTCATACACAACGTTCATTTTAATAGCTTTCGCGATCGTACGCGATGATCACGTTGGACCCGCCCGTTTAATCGTCGTAAATGATGGCGTGAGTCCAATGGCGATTTCGACGATAGAACAAAATTTCTCCTGTCTACGTATAGAGAACGGCTCATTTATCTTCGACGACACACGGTGGAGCATGGATTACGTGCTTCGAATGCTTACGATCCCTTCTGTCGGGGATCTCGTCGGGAAAGTGCCGCAATATTCTCCGGTGTATGTTAAACTTTAGAAAACAGGCAACCTAGAAGAGCGGATTTCAATATCTATCGTTGAGACATCGATGGAACAAGAAGTGTTGGAGTAGCGAAGCTTACACGTAGATATGCAGCAATTTAGGTGACATTCCGCTCGAACAGACACAAAAAATGATTAAAAACGAGGAAATACGGTACTTAACGGAAGGATTAGCTGGTATCTTGATGCTGGCCTGAGTATTCTAATCGCGAGGTTTATCGATTGTAGAGGGATTCGATGGTCTAGTGGTCTACCGATAGAGATGTACAATTATCGAGGACTCTAAGGTTGAAGCGGTGTAGTCATCAAGTGCTTCGTGACTGAATATTGCAGTTAGTTGAAAGTTCTAATTGCGGCGTATTATCCACTTTGAGAACTCTAATTGCATTTCCTGCTACTGCAGCTTCTGAAGATTCTTTCTGCTTCGATTGCCGAAACATCGAGTACCCTTTCATGACAATTTTCAAAAGTGTTATTGCTAATTATGTGCTTAATTGTCGCGATACTTCAATCGCCAAATAACCGAGTCTGCCAGTCGAACTTTCAGCGAAATTTAACAAAACTCTACCAATTCATCCTGTACTTTATATACGTTATTCGATTCGCATAACTCCATTTATATTCCATTGTGCGTTTAAATTCCAAGATCCTCGAATCCTTCTAAACTACGAACTGAATAAAGCTTACCGTGGTATGGTATACACACAAACCGCAAGTTTTGATGAAATGCGTCTCTCCAACGATGACTCGAGTAACTCGAGTTCCTACGTCTCGTAGACAGGAGCATGCGTCTCAACGACAAGACTGAAGACGAACTGCCTCTTTGACTTTGCTCTCTCTAACCTTTCTTTGATGGCTGCTTCACGACTTCGTTCTCCTGAAACGGATTGCTTCTCGCCGCATAATCATACCCCAGGCTTGTTCCTTTCATTGCCGCCTCCGCTCCGATATTGATTCAACATCCCCTTTGTTTTGTTTGATCTAATACCAGCCAGCGTGAACGCGAGACTTAACTTTCCGGCCCAATACACTATCCCTCGAAAGATATTGCGTCTGTATCAATATCCAGTTCTGATAGCGAACGGTTGGGATATACCAGTGGGAATATTCCCTCGATATATCGTGCCGATATTTGTCCTACGTTTTATCTAAATTGACGTCTCAAGCGACGTTTTTGCCAGTTTTTTTTTTTTTTTGGTACTACCGTTAAAAACAAGCGAATTACTGCGAATTTTTAAACGAACGAATCAAACCGTATAGGAATCAGCTTACTGTGCGGTTTAACAAGATTCCCGATATTACTTTCTATTTTTCGAGAACATAGCGTTTATCGAGTTCCATGTGTATCTACATACGTTTAGAAATACATTAATGATATCGACTATTGAATAATGTAATTAAAATAATTCCATGTGCAATTATGAATATTCTGAACATATCATTTCATTTCGGTAACCCTTTCAATGTATATGGAATATTAAATATGTCTTTTAAATATTACATTGCATTGTGTAAATTAATGGATTTCAATTCGGGTGTATGTAACCATGTTTGTTGTAACAGAGATTCATCCGGTATGCAAATATAAGCAACCACAAAAATATAAATATTTGTCGAGACCATGCCCCGTATCTCGTCGATCAAGTATGTGGATAAATTTCCAAATAAAAACTGTATCGAATCCATGCGTATTTCGTGTTTTCAAAGGAACGTCTTGTACGATAAATTCGAGAGATTCTTAAACTGCGTCCTGAACAACTACAGTGGTTGACGTTTCTCACATTTTCAGACGTTAACGTTCCGAAACGGACAAATCGTTGTGTATATTTGTCGATAAATGTTTGGCATACATTTATAACTCGGATGAAAACTTGCAACTTTCCATCGAATGCTCGACGTAGTCGACTTTTAATTTAGGATGTTTCACGTTCTAATGAGGCGAACCATAAGCAAAGTATAAGTTTAGTATCTCGATCGCGGAGTTCTTGATATCGATACTATCTAACGATACACTTGAATGATTAATCAAAATGAATCATGCATCAATCAGATATGAAATATTAAACGTTTCGCTACCAATTATTCCAAGCTTCACAGCAATTGTTCAATATTTCACATAGCACTGATTATAAATTAAAGCATGTAGTGGAAATCAAATCAGCGATATAAACTAAATTGAATGAATTTTGGACAAACGTACACGGAAAAGTACTACCGTGTTTTATAACGAAACGTTGCAATTTCGGAGCGTCGAAGAATCCTGCTTCGAGCTTGCGACTATGACATTCGGTACATCTCTACCAATCGAATGTCTAACTAAATTTTCAGTAGACGATGCTGTATCGAATTCGACTCGATTTCGCGTTTCGATTCGACTATACAGCGCAAGGAATCTAAGTCGAACTCCTCTTATGTGTGTACGTAGTTACACGGAAATACGGTTGTATTTCTCCAAATCTAGTTAACAAAATTTGCCGATGCAACATGCACCATAAACTACACATATCTATAAAATGTAAATAGCGAGATTCAGTTCACTTGCAGGAATCTAATATCGGGAAAGCTAACAATTGCTAGCAACAATTTTTGCGACTGATAACAATACAATAAGTAATATCGTTCGACCATTGAACGCTAGATTCGAGAGTCTGCCTTGTCGTATACCGAAAGCATCCACTTCGTACTCTCTTTCTTCCCGCTTTACCAAGTAAGCGACATCGAAATTCTTCACGTCGAAAAGTTTCCGGCGCGAGTAATTAAGACCTTACAGGCGTGTAATGGCCGCATAAATCGGCCGGCCGTAACTTGTAATCCACTTTCGAGTTCGCGAGGAACATCGCGCCACCACCGCCACCTCCGCCGCGTTACACGTAAATTTCCCTGCCGGTTTATGCAAATTATTGATGGAACCCAGGGCTAATACATTGTCGCGCGTGCAACCGGAACCGCCGACGAACTCACACATTTATACAAGGGTAAAGGGGGGGAGGGAGAGAGGGAGGGAGAGGTCTGGGTGTCGATACATTTTCCGAAGGAATTACGAAAGCTCGCCTTCTTCCCCTTCCATTTAAATACCGCATAATAGCCCGATAAATAAACATCGCGCGATACCATAGCTTCGCAGACCGTGCGAAATTTATTTTCGACCGAGCTGGATCGAAAATACGACGCCAAGGGGGATGAGATCTGGAATAGAGCTTGTATGGGTTGCGATCGCGGGACCGATGATAAATGGTAATATTACCAGATATAATATACTATCGTGTTGAAAACTGGTGAAATATGATTTTCGGTTTATCCCCTGTAAAAAACACGTGTAGAATATGATTAACTGATCGAGTATATGATAAAATATCATATCGGCGTTCGGATTGAATCGCTCTTTATTTGAAACACACTGTACACACGTGTGTATGTATAGAACGACGATAAACAATCGAACAAATTTTGATAACCGCTCTAGAAGTAACGAGTAGAGACGTGACCAAAGAGTCGCAAGAACAAATGGTATAAAATATCGATGGTAGGACCGTTCGATGTATAGGCATAATTCTCGAATCTCAAGCGGCCGAGCAAAATCAGTTTCACGCAGACGCGCCGAAACTTGAACGCGAACGAGTCTCCGAGGCCGAATCCATCACTGTCAGCGATCCGATTGCATTAGAGAGACCGCGGGGCGGACGATCAATTCCGAAACATTCTTACCGTGTACCAAGTACTACTCCGAATACCGTACAGGCGACCGGGCGTTTCTGCTAATTAACCTGCGCACCTAGTAGGCTATCGAATCTACCACCGCAAGTGTAGAATTACTTTGTTGTCTCAGACTCACCTTCAGATGCTCACGATGCTAGCTCCGCGGTGTCTGCACTATACAACACAGATACACACGAGGAAGCGGGGTATGGTAGCACGAAGCACGCGATCCACGAGATTCCAATGTCGAAGGGTAGATCGAAGCTATGTTTTCGATACTCTTGTCGACTGTTGCTGAACGATTCGTGCTTGATTTGCTTAATAAATGCTTCGTCGCCACGACACTGTTTCTCGGTTCCCGCTACGCGAATCACAGCTTCACGAAAATTATCACACGACACTGATGACCAACAAGCGAACACAATCACCGAGCGAGAGCAGCTCTATATATACATATACATATGTATATATGTAACGAGCGTGTCACGTTGTCGTTCCACGATAGCCGGATTGTTCACTGTTCGCGCGAGTAACTCTATCGTTTGATCCAGCCTGTGCTGCCAATGAGAAGAACGTTTCCGGCTTGAACAACAGCCTCGAGCGGATCAAACGTCATCTCGTTGCAGGAACCCGTGCATCGTTCCGTCACGTTATTGCCGATACGTACGCGACGTGTCGCCGCGATCTGTCTCCGCGACAGTACACGATATCCGACTGAAATATTTCGAAAAGTAACACCGATATGCGCAAGACGAGGGATATATGAACACTGTGGCACACCGAGGAAACACGGACACGGAAACAACAAGCCAAGTAACGCGGTACACAACACGTAACGTCGCCTCGAAGCTCACGAGACGGACTACGGTACGAGAATGAGAAGCTCTGCGAGCATTCGCGCATCGCGACGCCAGAGACACCACACTATCCCCGGCGAGGCGAAGCGCGCCACGGTCGATTCTGCGGTTCCCACCTACCGACCGAACTGTACCTACCCTTCCTTATAGCGGTTCTTTTAATTTATGTTACACATTTGCCTTTTTTTTGCCAGCCATTTATTTTCGATGATCTTCCTAATGTCGTTTCAAGTTTTTCGGACAGGAAGAGAAATTCCGTTATGGTTCTTGAAAATTTCGCACCGCTATATTTTTCAGTTTTCATTTTCGGTTAGAATCAGTTTAACATACATCTCTGTAGTGTAAATATTTACTAGCTATTGAAAGTTATATATATATATATATATCCTTTGAATTCTATTCATTTTGCGTATGTTGAAAGTAACTGTTTGGATTGAACATAGGAAGGATAATTTTCTATTTGTTCATGTTTTAACCCATACAATTTTTTGTATCTGCTAAAGTTCTAGATGAAGCAGTTTAGTGCAATCCATTGACATCTTTGAAACAGGATGACATATTCAAGAAAAAATACAAAATCTAGTCTTGGATAGTGAAACATCGGCGAAGCTGATCGAATCGCGCCGCGCAGACTCCACTAGAGGAGAGACAGCTGGTATTGATTCAGTTCTACCAACGGAAGGATACTTTTTGGTAACTTTGTCGTATATCTAGGGACACTAATACGAAACACTTACAGATTGAAGTTCTTCAAATAAAGTTCAATCGATTTTCTTGCATAAATTTTACAAAAGATACTCTTTTTGATTAGAAAAGCTGAAAGTAGCTTGATAAGTAGATTTACGTTCGGATCATTAATTAACTTGCTCTATTGAGATCAATGGTTCAATGTATTTTGAAAGTACCCAAGAATCGTGGTTAATACGCCAGAGGTATATTATTTTGAGCTAGGCCGATTCTTTTAGATCGAAAGTAATTCCAAGAATCTATCTTGTGTCTATAATCTAAAAAATAAGGTACTTTTCAACAACTTTTTACAGGAAATTTGAAACGTCAAACGCATATCTTTCGATACAAAGAATTATCAGCCGTCCAGTGGAAAATTAAAGCGAAAAGTTTTATTAGCCGGAAAGTTCAATGAATGAAAGTTTGCTGCAACTTCCCATAGAAGTTCCTTTAAATGCTGTTCCTTATCACGAATTCTTGTGTCGGCTGGAGTTACGATGGGTTTCAACGACGAAGGGGAACCGAGACAGTTTAAACGTTTCCTCATTCAACATGGCGCTGTTTTGCGAGATCACGGCGCGTGAATTTACCAAATCTCAAGGAAACATACAGGACAAAGGCAACCAGATGTTGGTAAAGAAACCGCAACTTCGTTGCCTTTCCCTTTGGTAGTTTTGTTGAACTCGCACCGGATTAAAATTTTATAGATTCAAGGCAGATTTCAATTTTTGATTGCTCCTCTCACAGCTCGGTTTTTCGTCCACACGAAGCATGACACAAAGGCGTAGTCTGCTAACTTTCCAAGGCTCACGGTTGTCTCTTAAGTTATCAAACTAAACTTCCTCCTTGCTAAAGCACGAGACCAAAGAACACTTAACCGCGGAGATTTTAACCAGGAATTTAAAACAATTACAACTTTCAAGTAATTTTAAATTTCCTTTATAAACCTCTTTTTAATATAATAAAATGCCCCAAGTGAATTTATCCATCATGCCCCAACTATACCCTGAATAGTGTTCCATCCGGTGATTCAAATTTCTTAAAAAGTCGTAGCACCTTGCTACGCGCATAATACGTTTGAAAAAAACCTTCGATACGACCCATTTTCCCACCTTTTGGTTCCCACCTAGGGTTTCTAGGAAGAAGTCGCATGTCTGGCAGAAGTTGAAGAATTCCATCTGATATAGAAGGGCTGTTGGATGGCATTCGTGCGTCTTTCGAACGAAAGAAATAACGAAGTATTCTGGTGGCATTTGGGCTGCGCTTCCTACCCACTTTCAGCGAGTTTCTGTCTGCTGTTGTCTACGAAAAAAACCGCGGATCTTGTGGTATTTCTTTATCAAAATCCGCGGTTTTTGCTGAAAGGAAGATTCAAGCAGCAACGGTCCTTAGCCGTCTAATGTTTTCGATGAATCTTCTCTTCTTTCCTTTGCACTTTTTATATGACATTGGCGTTATCGTCAGTTTTATACGAATCGAAGAAATTTTTAAGAAGATGCGAGATATATCCGTGTTACAAGAGCTAAAAATTAATGTCCGAGGAAAAAGTTCCGTGATTAATATTTAGACATTAAAATGCGTACATATCATGAAGTGTAAACGAGCACATAATGACGCTGCCAACTTCCGGATGGATCCAGTTAGCTGACGGAAACCTGTATGGCAGTCGACGCGAAATCGTTTCGTGAAACTAGCAAACAACTCACGTGTTGGTGTCAGTTTCTTAAACTCATCCCAACGGTTGTTCCCGTGGCCGAATTGTTGGGACGTAGAGACGCGCCGGCTGGTACAACTTCCGATCGACATCGCGGGAGAATCTGAACTTACTACTTAGTTCTTGGTCATCTGCGAACACCTATACCCGTAGTATTTTAATTAAACGCGTCGTCTATATCTATGTGTGATCGATAAACGACAATTGCTCGTCAGTGAGAAAAGGTAACACGCTTCTCTCATTGTTGCCGTATTCCTTTTAGCTTCCATCGTTGTTCGTCCAACGGAAACAACATGGAGGTGTAACTTAAACGCGTTAAGCAACAACTGTACGAAATCCAGGTCTTTATGGAGCTCACACATAGAACTCATTTTTATTCGTTGAGGAAGAGCATATATACACATGGCTTTTACGTAGAAAAATTGTAAATGACGTCTTCCTTTATAATATCTAGCCTATTTTCATTTTGTTATTAGTTAGCGAGTATGATCTCTGATATAAATAGTTATAAAATTTCTACCAGGATATTTTATTTTAATAAACGGTTTGGTGAAGTATTCTGCAAGGTTAATTTAATTTATATTAGAAATAATTTTCTACACCGCATACGTTGTTTTGCACGTTTAATATACTACTAAAGTCGTACACATTGTACAGAAATTCGATTATATTATTTTCGATTACTAAATTTTATGTTTTCCTGACATCAAATACCCTCTATGTTTATCTTAGCTAGACATTTGATAATTTCAAAAGACAGCTTTCTCTTTATACACTAAAACGAAGTAGCGATCGCGAGGATTAGAATTATCCGAAGAATAAGGGTTTCACAGGGAATCACGGGAAACGGAGTCGACGTTCCAAACGTCGAACGGCCGCGGTTTAACGAGAGAAATCCTTGGGGATGTGTTCCGGAAAGGTGAGTCGTGGTCATCGAGCTCCTGGTACGGGATCAGTACAACGAAGGACGTGGCAGAAAGAAAAAGAAGACTAGCAGCACTACGACCACGAAGAAGAAGAAGAAGAAGAAGAAGAAGAAGCGCGTAAAGCTGACACGAGAAGACGGGCAACAGGAAGCTTTCGGCTACAGCCAGCCCACAATAATCCCCTCCCGGAAGATGAATCACCCTGTCGACCGTCTCTCAAGATACGCTGATGGCGAGATAGAAGCAACTGAAAGAAGGTGTCTGGCTTCAGAAACAGCTGCTGCCACTACCTAACGTAAACTCTTTGTGTTGGACGCGAAATTCAGCAACGGTAGCAACAGCAATCTCCAAAGTCCGAAGAAAATAAATGAAAACGCAGCGTGAGATTCAATTTAGAGGGGCGAAGGTGAAACAAGACGTAAGGCAGAGGGTGTAGGTAGAACGAAAGGTACCTCTGCGAAAGAATAGTATCTGACCGACTGTCAACTACTAGCCAAGTAATTCCGCTTCTACCACCGACCCGTTGAAAGCTCACTCGCCAGCGTTCATGTAATATAATTAAATGAAATTGCGCACCACTAGCTCCTTTGAGTTCACTTGGTCAGCTACATGGAGCTTCTTCATCCGCTGTAAATAATTCTAGAACGAGTACGCTACAGCTGCATTTTGAGAGAAATTTTGAGGGGTGAAATGCGTGGTCGATATAGAAATTTGAGAGAATAATGTCCAGGAACCGACTAAATCGATAAACGAAAATAATAGGTGGTTCTTAATTTTTGGTTTCTTATTGTTTGCTAGTATACGGGTTCAATTTATTTTATGGGTTTAATCATAAATAATTCTTGTACATAATGAAGCAGGAATTCTGTGAAACATGCGTTCAAACAGTGCTCTTTTTATATAATACAATTTATACTCTGTCGATGTTAAAGGGATAATAACAAAGGGAATGAGAGAGTAAAAAATGAAACAGACGGGAAATAGTTAAGAGAATGTTGATTTGTAATATTCTCTCGAATGGACTGTTCGTAATCCAATTTCTTGCAAAAGAAACCATAACCTATATAAATTAATGTAATGATCAATTACTTGTAAAACAAGTTACTGCAATTCTTTCATCACTCTCGTTCTGCACATTACGTGAAATTATACTTAATTTCACATTCGACGATGTAACTATTCATCTGTAAAAAAAAAAAAAAAAAAAATGTTGACTAGCTTACCGAAGATACGGGAAAGCTAATGTCCTACAGAGAAATGTACGAAACCCCAGAGAAAAGGGATTTGCGTGTAGTAACGGACTGGGGGAGTGACAGCAACGTTGCACCCGGCTCTTGTATCCGCTGCCAAAGTGGAAATAGAATGAAACACGAGGGCTCCGATTCGACACAAACAACTAAATAGAAATTTGTAACGAACGGCCAGCAAGGGAAGCTGAATGAAACAGAAACGAAAGCAAGCTTGCCGATGATTCAGATACGTAAGTTAGTTTTGGTAACGAGCAAAGAAAAAACGTGGATCTCTAACAAGCATCCCTTTTTCTCTGTCAACCTACAACAGGGTATCAGCGTGATCGTTAGCATTGCTTGCACTAAACGTATAAAGATGCTTCTACTCGTAAATTTATAGTAGCTTGCATATTTATTATTTCAACGTTCTTTCATCTTCTGGCATAAATTCGACAGATCTGTATTGAAATTTCTAACATTGTTTCTTCGTTGCAATTGTATTTATTAGAAAATTTAAGTACTCTATGAAAATTACATTTCCCGGGATATAACGTTTTAACGAATTTATCCTCTTTTTTTCTACCGGGAAGCTTTCAAGTTGTTAGCATTGAAGAAACCCCCGAGAAATCGTGCGAATTTTCAATTTCTTCCGCTCTAAAAAAACAGGATTTTCATCGTACGGAGGATGCCGTGGATAAAGGGGGTTGGCAAAAGGCGTCCCGATGAAATTCAAAGTTTACCAAGCGACGGGATTACAGCAGGAGGAACATTAGCTTGGCTCCCAGCATCGCCACATTGCTGGCCGAGTCACCGCGATGAAAATATTGCTGGAGATTTCATTATAGATAGACGACGACCGTGTCTCCAGAATTGCCGCGTCGCGTTCTTTCGTCTATTTCTTTTTGTCTGCCACTTTTTTGCCGTCTACCTGTTCCAGTCTCCCTAGGCCGCTCCATCATTCGCCATATGAGTGATTTTCAGCGTTCTGTATTAATTACCTATCGAAAGAACCACTGGAATGTCGACGATGGAAAAGAAACACCCACGCGGTTACAATCCGCGGAATTCTAACCGATAAACGGAATCTTGTTGTCCCGTTTCGTGTAATTTACGCCTCACGAGATCCTGGAATTTCACCGCTAGCTGGAAGGGAAGATTTTTGCGGCAAATCGGAACGTTTTAGGTTCAGCGGTAATCGTTGGGATGATCGATGAGTTTTCACCGATTGCTCACCGGTCTCGTCGCATTTCAGTTATCCAGGGTATCTTTATGTGTTGTAATTTGGTGTAATTTATTGCTGCTTCTTTTGAAATTTGATACATTTATAATAATTTGACAGCCGCTTACGTTTCTTTTCATTAGGCCAATCTTCCTTTCTTCCGCTGCCAATGAATTCATTCCGTCCGGTTTCCTTTTTTACAGGACTTCGATTTATTCAAGTTTTATCGAGCGATCACGCAGAATTCTTAAATTCCGAACAAAGAAATTGATACGATTGGTCGTACGACAAGCGAGCTCTCGCCATTTCGTAAATTAGCGGTCGTGAAAATTTTATTTGGGTTTTGACCTTACGGTAGCATTTTCAGATACGATCTCGTATAACTCGGCACTCAAATGGTACTTACCCTTGGCAAGATAAGACATACTTTTACGAGACAGCCAGATCGGCAGCGAAACGTAAAAGCACGAAGTGAAGAAACTGTCCATTCCCTGAGCCTGAAGGAAATTTAATTTACGAATAAGATCCATTCCGCCATGTTTAAACATGAGTCGGACGCGCGAGAGAGATCATCCGCCCATGAAGGGCAAAAATAAATTCCAGAGAGAGTTAACGACGGGAAAGTTAAAGAAGAAAACTGCCGGTCGCTCGAAAAGGACAGCTACGATTCTTTGTAAGCTCTGAATATTAGGGTCTTCAATTTCCACGGTCGTTGTAATCGAATCAGGAAGCCACGAAGCAAGTTGGTACATCTGTCAGCCTCAACTTTTAATATAAGTACGCCCAAAAATGTTGGTTGTCAACATGATGTATGAAAAACGAAGAATAATTATTACTTGCAGATTATCCTTCTGTCTCACAGTCCCAAGCAATCAAAAATAAATTCAGCCGAGCAACAAGAAGCTATTTCGTGATTAATGACTCAAGAGACCGAATCGACACGTGCACGATTCGCAACGTATACTCGCCTTGATCTTCCAGTGATATACAGCGAATACCGAGATGCGATAACGCAGTCGATCGATATATGTAGATCTTACCGATTGGCTTTTGAATACACGTAATCGATATTATCTAATTAGCGGAGGTAATTTTAGCGAGCGATCGAACGACAAAGGTGATATAGGTGAATGCAAGAGGGCGAGAAAAGAAACGAAACGTTCAAAAACGTAGCGTTTTCATGATTTACAAACAGATCGGGTCGTTTAGTGGCGAGCACCGAACTCGCTATGCTTCGCAGATGCGTTTAATCACTCGAATATCCGATAATCGATATTTCCTGTGGATATGTCGTTGGAAACACCGGTTGGAATGCTATTGCGAGGTCGCGAGATTCTCCGGCGATCGAGCCGTGAACAGTGTCGCCGAAACGCGCGTTCCTTTCGTTCTCTTTCTTACCGCCACCCGCTTCTCAACAGGCGAAAATAATCGACTGCGAGAATAGAAAGTTCCAACGAGAAATTGAACGCTCGAAAATGTCTGGTTACTTGCTTTTCTGTTATACCCCTGTGGCGGATATTTACTGAAACTTTTGCTTGAATTTCTATTCTTTAAGCTCGAAAATTGCGCCAGGTGAGATCGAATTCAAATTACATTCTAAGGAAAATCGCTTTATTTTTGGAACGTTTAATTTTAAGTGCAAAGTCATCGATGAATGTTCAAAGGACAACTAGAAGCACAGCTGTTTGAATCTCAACAGCGGCAAAGCTTCTGGTTGAACGTTCTGAAAATGAGCCCCTTGAAACTACCTTCCTTGAATCCATTCCGCTTTCCTCCTTCGTGTCTGCGAAATTACATCCCGAAGCAATCGAGACACAAATGATTAACGACGTATCACCACCAACAGGAAACCGCGTACATCCTGGTGATCTCTCGTATTCACGGAGAAATTGATCGCGAAGCACGAACCACCGATGTCGGTCGCCGTGAAAGAAATCACGAAATTCTGTCGATAGAAGCCAGCGTTAGCGTTTGTTCGTCGTGGTTTTCGAGTATTTTTCCATGAACGCAAACCTCTGACTGCCATCGTCGACGATATTTCTCGACTGGCACTCGAACTATGGCTGATTAAACTGAGTTCAGCCCCTTTCGATGCGTTCCCTTTGAAATCTAATTAATCTGACATCGCGCACGATCGTTACCGCGGACAGTTAGGTAGTCTAACTAGCAAGTAGCCGGCATTGTCTCGACAACAATGGATATCTCTTGAAGCAGAAGCGGAGACAGAGGCCTGTTCTATGGCCAGCCGACCGGTACAAATTTATTAATTGGCTCAGCCTCGAAGGCTGGGAATTAGACTACCACTACTCTCAGCGAACCCGCTACGGGACACGATAACGAGAGGTCGATCTACTACAGGACTATTTAGAGGCTGATTTGCACTTCGAGGGCGCTGATTATACTGCAGAATGATTTTAATAGATCCCCTTCACGCGGTCAGGCAGCCTTGAAATGGATTTCCTGAAGCACGCTTGTCTCCACTCTTGTGATTTGCCCTATTTACATAGTAGTACGAAATTATTTCAGTATGAAATTGAAGTTATTCGAAGAACGAATTATATTTTGACATGGAATTTTCGTATAGAACTGAAGTATAAGAAAATGGTACTCGCGTAATTTATTTATTTACTTACATGTGGATAAATATAAAGGAAAAACCCTTTGGAATAATCCGTAATACTTAAAATTGAATTCAGCTTACAAATATAGAATTTTACAAACGGAAGCTAATAGATTATGGATTCGAATTTCGAATTTCTAAAAGTTGGGGAAGTTGTACCAGAATTAAGGCATTATCGATATATACGAGGCAGAACCATCCGTAGATTTATAGATTCTTTCGTAACGTGACGCTACTCAAAGTCTCGATTCCGAATAGAACCAACTACTTCGAACGACATTTGTTTTCTTATGAATAATTCGAGCAACCAGAACACCGGGAATAATTCATGATACGTGTCTTCCATGTCAACCTAAGAACGTTATGGATTTATAGGAGAATCCGGAAACTTGCTCGTCTCGTGGTAAAGATTCCTCAGCTTCCGCGCTTTTTTTTTTCCACGCTCTTGTTCTTTTTGTAAACGCGCTCCGATATCGTAACTTCAGCTAAGGATCTAAAGTATAATTCTACGAGGTAGAATTTCTAGAATCCCATCATTGATTTCGGGAATCAAGCCTCGACTCTAAAGACCACGATCGCTCTGATACTTCTTCTTTCCCCGCGTCATTCTACCGTTGAACGTTTATCAGCCACGAAACTGCATCGTACATCACGTGGACGATGGGTCGCGTGTTCGTCCAGCTGACTGGACGACAGTTCCGCGATGTCACACCCACGATATAAGCACTCGTTGCCACTAATCCGCCCCCGTCAGGCGAAAGGCCAAGAGTTGTCTTGCAATTACGGCTTTCCAAACTGCTGCGCCCAGAGGCTACGTTACGCTGCACCGTAACTAATGCTTGGTAATCGTTCGGTTCAGTTCTCGCCGTCTCCTGTTTCTCTGTTTCCAAACTCTCCGCCCATTCCGAGCGGTGGCTTCACTGTCAACCCGTACCCTCGAATTGTTCGGCTATTTGCTAGCAAGCAAGGCGAACGAACGGATGTATCCCTCATTATCGGATCGTTTGTCGCGGCTGCACCTGGCTCTCTCGGTTTCCCGCTACTCGACGCACGGTTTTTATATCTCATTGACTCGTAAAAGTGTGAAGTAGAGTTATTAGAGTTTTGGCACGGATAACGAGTAGAGCGACGATTTCAGTTGTTCCAGATACTTCTCCTCGAAGTGTAAAATTTGTTCGTGAAAAGAGACAGTGTGATCATGCTAGTAACAACTACCTTTGGCGTTGAATATCATTTAGCTTCGTGATTTTTAGCGCGCGTTGTATTCTATATCGTTCTTTACGTAAAACGAAGTTTGTTTCGAAATTTATTTACAGGAGATATGTATATAACGAAACAACGACGCTTCAACCAACCTTTGTGCAATCTGTATATTATTTTCGGAAATAGATATTCTACTTTATCTGTTTACTACTAGAATCAACTTTCTTTTTATACCCCCTTTTCAGAATAAAATGTGTCGGAACAAAATATTAAACTGCTGAAAACATTTTCGCGATATTTTGAAAAGTGTCTAGAAAATTTGTTTATCTAGTCAACCATTCCGGATCGCCGGTTCCTTCTTTTAGCCGACAGCGTTATCGTTTGTAAATGATTTAACAACAGTAACTGTGACAAGCGTTTTTTCACCGTTTCCGCTTGAAATTTGCCAATTTCAAGCCAGCAGCCCGGAGCACATGCATATCCGCGTGTGCAAACATCGAAGCCGAAGAAGCCGGGAGCGAATCGAATGTGAAACGACGTTTAGCAATGCAAATTGGCCCGATGCAGCCACTAGATATATTTTCCCGATGTACGTTCGCGCGTACGTGTGCGACTTACATGCGCGTGAACCTTCGAGACTAGCAGAAGCGCCATTTCGGCAATCGATATCGCGTTTCCTTTGATGTATCGCAAGCCACGAATACAATTCCGCTTAATTTGCAAAGGCCTATGAAACTCAGTAATCCAATTCGACAGCGTTTAACTTTCCTTGCGTGGTCAGAAACTCGTCGATACTCGTTATTACGATCGATTGGATTACCTCTTTTCATGTACTCGAAGTAACTTTTTGGAAGGAAAGATGAATCCTCTGTTCTTTGTCGAACTAAAGGTGCTTTAACTATACGCTATCAGTAAGCAGAAACTTGTCTCGTGAAAGCCACGTGGCCCCTTCCATTAAACGTCCGGCGAATTTATCAAATCCGCGCCATTACACCGGCCGGCAAATCGAGAGTTCATCCCCGACTGTTCCGAGACCCCGAACTTGCTATTCTATCGACGCACCAAACTTTCGTCGGTTACTCTTCGATGCTTTACAACTGCAGCGGTATGTCCCATAGTAAACAATCGATAACTATGACGTCGATAACTTTAAAATACATATCCCAGAGAGGAAATACAGAGACAGAGACAAAGGGGTTTTTGTTTTTCAAAGAAAAATTAAGTGTACTACGCAGGTGACTGACCTGGAAATGGAGGAAGGATAAAAACATGCGTCTATTACCAACATATTGTGCATAAAAAGAGCGGACGAGACAGGATGAAATTTGACGTGATAAACACCTGGGAATTCTCAGATCCCATGGGATTCTGCATAAACAACGTAAGTCACGGGATATAAATCAAGACCAACGTACTTCTTTCCTTATTAAAGCTTATCTTTCTTTTGCGTATATCAATTATTAATAAGAAAAAAGAAAAAAACAAAAACCGGACAAATCTTACGGATAAAACTAGGAATGGAATAGTATCTATTAACGTTCTCCATTTTGCGCTGCGAAACGATCGTTCAACTTTTTTTACGCATTACGGAACACCATTCACGATTGTATAGCTCCCACGTCGTTCCTTCGAGAGGTACAGGTTGGATCTTTGGAAAAATATCCGCGAATTTTACCACCATCTCGTCGTATATATCTTCTGGACAAATATGACAAAGAGATATTTGCACCGTTCGTGCGGTAAAGGACCCTTAAAACATCACCAATTCACTTGTATTTCATTGTTTCAACAGCAATACACATTTTATGACACAATATTCTCGTGTGCGCAGCCAGGACGATATTTCAATCGAGCATCGCTGGTAGCGTACATCGCTTCATCGATCGATTCCTTTTTTAACATAGAAAAAATCTACATATAAAATAAAAAGGGAAATACGAATTGTATTAGCCTCGGATATATATAAAAAAAATAATGTAAACAAAATTAATACGAGAGACCAATGTTCAATGGTAATTGTTCAATGTTCAATGTTCAATCGTCCACACGTGTCATTTGTCATGCAGATATTATATTATTACGAATCTTTACGATGTTCCAGTCTATAGGAAGTGACCAAATCGCAGACATATGACTAGAATAAGAATTAAAAGTGCAAAATCTTATTTTGCTTCACGTTGAATTCGTTCGCGAAATATTTCTTTTTAGTTATTGTCAACGATGTTGTCGCAATTGGTCAGACAGAAGTGGCACCGCGCGTAATCAGGGGAAAGCCGGAACGAAATGAACTTTTCTTTATCGGTCGGCAGGGAAATCGCATTACCCCGGTAGAACTTCGAGAATCAATTCGATTCACAAACGTACACGGTGTTACATCGGTTTGGGGTATGAGTGGTGAAGTCGGTAGCCGTTTTCACGTCGTTTCCAACCCCCGTTCCCCTTTCCACCAAGCCCTTACTTCAGACAGCTTCCACCTCCCGGCAACGCTCTGTGACTTATAGACTTTGTTTTACTTAATAATAAAGTTCCGGTGGATAAAGGTAAAGTTGCAAGATAAATGGTACGCCAGCCGCGTACTGAAAAATGATAACCAGAGACTCGCCGCGACACTCCTCTCAGGGAAACACTTTCAGCCCACGTTGCTCCGCTAGAAAAGTATGAAAATCGTTTATTTCAGCTTCGTGTACATGTTAGACCGAGCGAACAAGACGTTCGATAACGTGGTAAAAAAGAAGGAATTATTTAAACGAGAATCAGGTAAGAACGGGAATCTAGATAAAAAGAGAAAAATGATCTTTCAACATTAAAAAGAAAACGGTAGGATTAAAAAAATAATCGAAGGTAAGCAGCATTTAGCATACAGATACGAAACTAAGGTACATATAATCTTAAATTGTAATTGTTAAATTTTAATTAAAGATTAAGTAGCGATGTTTGAGAGAAAATTTTAATAATGTTTGAATTCTGAAAAAAAAACCTACGAGAGAAATAGGAATGTCGGTTATACAATGAACGATTCTATGTAAAAATAAGCTCGTTAAACAGCTGCGGTTAGAAAAGCGTATCACATCCGAAGAATTTGTTTGAAATTCGCTGGTTTGTCTTTCATCCAGTAGGAAAAGATTCAGGCGAACTAAAGTCTGCTCTGATAATTGGTAATATTACTGAGAATAGTACAAAAAGATCGTATCTACTACAGAAATCATATTATTTAAACATTAAAATACTAGAAATCGTATATCTAAAGTATGAAAAAAATTTGCAGATCATTTCGTTGTACTAAAATCCATTATTATACCGAGCATTCGTTGTGCCACTACGGAAACTAATTAAGAACCTCGATCACAATTTCATTAGCTTCCCTTTATCTTTCCACTCGACACTCGGCATTTCATATCGGCTGGCCTGCTCGTAACTCAAGGGATTCGAACCTCAAACGACATCTTATCGCACTCACTTTCAATTTTATAGTCCCCAAGCTTTACCAAAGTCATTCTTCTTTCTCCACCACGTTCAAAATTCTTTTCCAAAATTATATATCCAGTTAGACCAAAAATAATTGCCGTTCCTTCTCTGTTTCAACTATCATCACAGAATTACAGCTTCAAGCGGACCATCAGATTACCGATTCCAAACGCATAGAGCTACTCAGTTGAAAATACGTAGCTGAAGTTTAACAATGGTACATGAAGCACGCGATAGACGCTTCCTACTTCCTGTTCACCGGCTTCTTTTTGATCGTGCCCGTATTCAAGGCTCCGTTGCTCGACTCTGTGCTCGAACACTTCTCGCTCTCTTTCCGTTGTAACATCGGAATGCTCGACTTCCCATCGCAAGCTACGGACACGTTCACCACTTTTCCGCTGGCCACTGCCTCCACCCTGTGCACGATTTCCGTTTTCTCAGGATACGAGGAGATGGGTGGCCTCTCGATTTCGCCCGAAGGCTCTTCCTTGCGCCTCGAAAACGATGGAATCCTCGTGATCTTCGGTTTCTCTTTTAGAGGTGGCTTTTCCCTCTGCTCCGCTAGCTTGTCCCTATCGATGCTCTGACAACTTTGTTCCGGAGGTGGAATGGCAGACACTTTAGGAATATTTCTGTGATCCCTGGTCCTCTGCAAACTGGACGTAGGTTTGATGATAATTTTGGGTTGCTTCATGCTCGAGGACGAAACTTTGGTATCCCTCGCCGTAATTATTATTCGTGGTTCTTTTCGTTCTTGGCTCGCGATATTTGGTAATTTTGAATCGGGAAACGAGCACGAAGTTAATAAATCTGATTGCAATTGTTCCATCGAGCTCATATTAGATCTGCTGGACGTGTTCGAGTCTAACGAAGTACCGAATTTAATTTCTCGGTCCAATTTTTCATCGGATGTGGCGTCTGATAGATTCACCACGATTTGACTCAAGTTCTGATTCGCCTGTCCCAGAAGATTCCCAACTCTAGGCGTGATAACGATTCTTGGTTCTATTCCGGGGATCCTGGTGTCCCAGTTCGAGCCTCCAAATTGAGCCTGTTTGTACATTTCTCTGCCAGTGATTCTTGGTTCCGACAACGCCGTCACTATACAAGTATCGTTTCCAGACGGAGACGATTTGTACCAGTTGGGATTGCCGATCCCGGCCTCCAGCAGAGCAATCGGATTCCCTATGTCCTTGTCCACGCTGTGGGAGGTCGGTTGAATCGTTTCGTTAACGGAACACACGGGATTCGAATAAATAGTGTCGACGCTTCCGCCGGCTTGCGTCCTAGTCCTATCTATCCTATCATCCAAAGAGTCGATGATACTCGGATCGGAATTGTTCTTCGTTGTATAGTCTTGCCTTCTGAGCAACGGACCAACGTGGAGATTAGTAATGACAGATTCCGGCTCCTGCTGACTCTCGTTCTCCTCTGCAAACTCGAGGCTCTTAGAAGGACCAAATATCCTTGGAGGAGGCTGAGGTGGCTGATGAGAGGACGAATGCGATCCACTTCTATAATCCTTCAACGAACCGACGTGCTGCTTGGACGCAAACAAGCTGCTGGGCGCTGGAAGGGACCGTCTTTTCTCGATGTCTGGCAGAACTTTGGGATAGTTTCTGCGCTTGATCGTCCTCAGGGCTTCCTCCGGGCTGACGCATTCCCTCTCTACCGTAGGCTCCCTACAGGTTACGTTTATATCACAGCTTGGTGGACTGTTGGCGCCGAATGTAGTTAACTTTGGTCCCATCTTCATGTAAATTTCCTCGCTCTGATCCACGGTCGATCCGTCAGGATTCACTGCCAGCTCAGGACGAGGTAAGCGGGATTTCAATTTTGGGTTAATCTTCGCGTAAAGACTGCTAGCGCTGCCAGAATCGGACTCGTAAATCCTGGGTGTGGAGAAATTCGGTTTCACGCTCTTCAACACGTTTTCCATCGGTAACGGATCGCTCTTCGAGTGATGATGCTCTATGACAACCACTTGAGGAGCTGTCTGTAACTGGCTGAGATCGACTATAGGATAGTCGATGTTCTTGCTGAACGAATCGTCCGGTTCGACGCCCTTTGCTAGCTCGATAGGCACCTGGTTCAGGATCGATTCGGTTCTTGTCGCGGGTGTGGCATCAACGGCTACGGAGACCTTTGGGACCTTTGATTTCTTGCCAGGACGTACGACCAACGCTGGATCTTGGTCGTAGATCGGCTCCTCTTTCCTTTCTTTCGATAGTTCTTCTTCTAATCTTTTCTTCTCCACTTCTTGTTGTTTCGTTAGTTTGTCCTGATGCTCCTTTTGCAAGGTTTCTCGCGTTTTCCTTAGAAACCTGGGGGAACACCTTTTCGAACACAAATATACAAACATTTAGAGAATATAAATAGAAAATAGAAAAATAGAAAAATAGAAAAATCGATGCTTCCGTAAGGAAGATTTTATGAATCACGGGCCGTGCACAAAGGAAAGAAATTTTTCAATCAAACAATTTTTCAAAACTTTTTCGGTCGATTTTTGCGAGACGAGTAAAACAGTTGGCTAAGCAAATTTCGACGATGTGGAATCGAAGATCGAAAACAATCGTGACCGTAGCAGTAATTTCGATGAATCAGCTCGCGTTTCAAAGCGACGAAGACTTTAAGCGAAATCGTCGATTGGATCAGCGACTGTTCGACGAATTTCTAAGAACACTCTACTCGAATCGACACCATTGTCAAACTATCCAAAGAAGCTGTTTCTAATTGATTCGCTGGTCGAAACTACCTACCTGTGCACGATTTCTTGTTGTATCCACTCCCTAACCTTGACGTGAGTATCAATAGTGGATCCAGAGTTCTGTCTAGACAATTTCGATCGTCTACCAAAGTTCGAGTTGTTGTCGTACGCCTTGTCGTTCTTTATCACGTCGTTCAGATCCGGCTTACTGTCGCTCTTGTAACCAAGCTCTCCATAGTGGTTCTCGAACTTGTCCGATTTCGCTCGTTTCGAATCCTCTCTCTGACTAACGCGTCTTTTCACTCCAGTCCCTTTAGCTTTCGCGTCGTATTTCTTGCAATAGAAGTAGACGAACGCCGTGCAATTGACTAACAAGAACACCAGTGCAAAACCGGCCAGTATAGTGATTATGGAGAAACTTTTTGGCGTGCTTGGTTGTGGAATCGCTTCTTCGTCCGATTGCGAGGAAGTTGTGGTATCTGCAGTAGTTGATGGTTCGTAGCGATCGTCCGCCTTAAATCTAACGGATAAAAGGCTTATTTGCTTTGTTGCGGAGATAAATCACGAAAAAAGGAAACGTTAATTTTTATCGCTGTATCAGGGACATGTGCAAGGGCGAAAGTTTCGGGAACTGCAGGTGTCTGCACGGAAGCTTTCATCACGGGAGAGAGTAAAGTTGTATCGTTCCGTGAGTATACGCGAGTTTAGATCGAAGTTAGTTAGATAGTTTCTCAGATTTGTACGGCCTTGTACAGATATTCATAGACAGGATTGCGAGTAATTCGATAAGGTGTTAGAATTTAAGCGGTTACTTGTTCGGAGGAATTCAATCATAGCGTTCGTTCGTTTGTCGAAAGTACGGGTCTTCTGATAGGTTGCTTGCTTTCAGGATGTTAATGAATTATGCCTTCTAGTTCAAAGTGAAATTAAAACTTTGAATAAACGAATGTTTCGCCTCATTGTACGCAAGCTTGAATGAATTCTATTCAACCGGTATAATACAGACAATTTAAGCGGCCCGAAACAAGCAAGAAAGCAGGCGCGATGGCGTGCAAGTGACGTTTCATTAATGTTTAGCACACGGTTGAAAAACAGTCCCGAGATACCGCTTTGTATAATGCGGCACGAAAATGAATATGTCTAATTTTTCAATTGACATTCGCGTTGAATTTTTAACGAGAAAATCGCCGGATATAAACACGCGTGTCACTGGTAGAAATTTTTACGAATAAAGGATTGTCAGTCGTTAACACGCTTGATAATTGAACAATGTATTGCGTGCATAAAAGTCTTGACGGTTGTGGATTTATTATTCCTAAAAGAGTATTCATCAGATATCTACGTCTTATGGGTCAAACTTGAAATTCAAATTATTCCTTCTTAATCCAAATCTTCGTTACAAACCTGGAACCATAGCTGTCATATTCCGTACTTGCATTTGCATACTTTCCGATCCCATCCGCGATGTCGAGAATCTGCGGTCTTGGTCCTTTAGGTCGAATCGGCAAAGGTGTGCCTTTGCCAGGAGGACGAAGCAGGTAGGGTACGTCTTCGTTCCAGAATTGCATCTCTGCAGACCGGTAGTGCCTACCCGTGCTCGGTGGTATCGCTATGTTAATTTACACTTGGTGTATTCGTCGTAATAACCATCAACGTGATTCATCAACAAGACAGCCTTGTGGACTTACTAAGATTAAGGTAGGTCTGATTTTGAGGTTCGTACTCGGGCCAATCGATATCGTATTGACGCCATTCCTTCGGTCCATCCGTCAAGTAAGGATATCGCTTTGCAATGTTCGGGTTCCTAATTTGCGAACAGTAATCAATTGGAATAGTCTCGAAGCAAAAGAAAAACAAGATTCTTTAATTTGTATAAAAACAAGATTCTCTGATTTGCAACGGTAAATCGTTCGTTTGCTTTTCGTATGTTTTTTTGGCCGTTTATTTACATTTCTTAGATCGTTCGTTTATATACTCTGAGCGATTTGTTTACATTTCTCAATTGTTTGTTTACATCGACTCTATCAGTTTTTCGCGTAAAAACACACCCTTCAACACGGTTTTCCTGTTTCCCCTAAACAACAAAGCACAGTACTGCCTCGAAGCTTGCTACGTTTTCAAGAAACAGAGCGTAGAATAAAATATGGAAGCGTACAAAGGTCCTTCCTGTTGTAAAGCACTTTTATCAACGAGATTACAAGCTCGTCGGTCGTTCTCGCGGCTCAATCGGAATCGAATTTCAGAATGAAAACCAAAATTGCGATTTCGCGATGTTTTCAATAAAGTTCCGGCAAGAACCGTTCCAGGTAGCATTTCCAGGTGCTGCTGCTTCGACGCGCGCGAAATGATATCGTATATCCACGCTCGGATATCGGAAAAGCAGTCCAATATCGAAATTTTGATACACGGTAACTCTACTCCGTTTCTGTTACGCGATACTCGCGCGTTCGAAGGAACTTCTGCCTGGAACGAGTATCTCAAAGGGAAAGAGAGAGAGAGAGAGGAAGCCATTCTCCGGCCAGCGAACACCATGATCCCTGTCCCGAAACGACTATGAGCGCAATTTTACCGTTCACAGTCGAACGTTCCTTTCTTCTACGATTTCTACGCGAGCATAAAATTCAACCAGATCGAAACTGACGATCTAAACGAAACGTCATTGACAGCTGGGGAAATATTTTCTCAAATGTGAACTAACTCAGTGATCAGGAACGAAATTCAAACTGCATCGATCATCCCTGTCTCGGAACGAAATTGTCAGACTTTTTCAAGGATCGTTTCTCTAGAAATCTTTTCTCTTTATTGGCTATAACATAAAGTAAAGACGCACCACGCCCTTCGTTTATATATCGTACGCATGGGTGCAACCATCGCAGGTATATTCTTCCAAGGAGGCGTGACACCGTGTCACGCGCAATATCGATCAGCCGCTGTCACAAGCCGTGTGGAACACACGTGGCGTCTACTTCGGCCGCCGCCGCCGCCGCCACTGCCGCCGCCACCGCCACCGCGTGCATTAAACAACTTTGTTTCGCTTAATTGGATCGACCCAGTTCCTCCTGATTCACCGCCGTGTCGCGATGCATATGCATTTGTGTCCCGACAAAAAAGTCTCCGGTTGGCAGCAGGAAATCGGGGATAAAGGAATGCGGGAAGTTTCGACAGAAACGAATCTCGTTGATCAAAATGAACTGTCTCTTCCGTATGTATATAAAACGATGATCCTGAAACCGAATGAAAGCTCAACCAGTTGCAGAGAGCGTGTTATCGATTCGGTCGATTGTTTGTTGTTTCCAAGGAAGTCGAACAATCGTACAATATGATATCTACATATAGGATCGTCGATACGAGAACACCGATAGGATCGACGAGGCGAACAAAAAGGATGACTCGTAGACGATATTGCCGGTAGAGTTCGTTTCCGAAAATTATCTCCTGACGCGTGCGATGAAATACGAGAGAAATTTCGTGCTTTCGAAGATAAAACAGTCGAGTCGATTGGCCCAGCCCGTGGTAAAACGCCCCGCACCCCCTCTGCTCGAAATGAAATGTGCCAGTAATTTGTATATATAGGTAATTTACTTGTATGGAGAAAATTAAAATGGCCGACGTATCGGATCGTTAATTCAGCAATAACCGGTGTCAGAATAACGAGGGTCAAATTACAGGTAACCAATTTTATCGAAAGCAACAGGATCGTTGTTGCATTATTTCAGTCCGACCTTCCATTTCCACTGTATAACAATTTTTAGTTATTCTCGAGCGATCGTTCCGTTCGACCATGTCCAACAAAAACACGCTTCTTTCGAACGCACCAAATATACAATTTCCAACAAATTGCACAATTCGAAACAGATTCTTCGAATTTGAAACTTTCATGGGATCGATCGCACCTCGGTACGCCTATCTTCCAAACGCGGTAATCTACATTCTCTTCGAAGTTTTCTGAAATTAGAAACAGCTCTCTCAAAATTATACTGAGAACGGTCAATAAAACTGAAAGATCGATCATCCGCCACTGCTTAAAGCCCCCCAATTTTCACGATACTTTGTCCATCGTTGAATATGCACGTTCTCCAACCCTAATATTCCGGTCCTAGCTAAACGAACTAAACGGGAAAAAGTATGCCGCTCCTTTTTCACACGCAGGCTTCGCGATGAGTTACAGAACAACAAGTACGCATAGTAAATAACAGAAACGATTGAACGAGGCTCGCAACTACTCCATTTAACCTACGTTTTAATTATCGCGCCCCATTTAACCGGTGCACGTTTTAGTCATCGTGATTTACGATCTACGGATTGAACCCTCTATCCCGGAGCAACTCTAGCGAAAAGATGAACGGAACATTTTATGATTCTTCGTTCCACGATTCCAACGGCCATTCTCAAAAGGATGGAAATTTTGGAAATTTACTTTTAACGTTGCCCCAGATTTAATTTCTATCGCGGAAATTATATTATTTTTCGATTACCACGTTTCGAAAAAGCCAGCTTCGAATGGGTATCATACCTCTCGGATTTTTAGTAAACCGTTGAAAACAGTGAAAATGGAAATTCGTGGACGGTCATTGCTCGACGCAAGCTGTTTATGCTGTCATCGGTTGAAATTAGCGAAGCCCCCGTCGTGCTCGATTCCATTATTAAATAATAAATTCGAAAGCAGACATGGAAACATCGCATTTTATTTATCTATGGCATTCCTCCACTCCCTCGCCCCTCGACTTCACTTTGACTGGCTTTACGGTAAATCTCACGGAATTTTATACAAATAATCGGAATATCACGGCGCGATGCGCGACTACGAGATAGAACTTTCAGGGTTTCAGCTCTGAAAATTCATTATCAACCGACCAATGGAAAATAGACTGACGCGCTTTCAAACATGATTTTCAATTATACGCGTTACTGAATATTTATGTTTAACCATTTCCCGATATTACTCTCGCTCGTGAGACTTGTAATTATTTTTCCAAATAGATTTAACCACGGCCATGTTAAATCTCCCTGATGCTCGTTTCTCGTGCCGTGAATCGCAACGGTCGTTTCGGCGATTGCTGAGAAGCATAATTCCCGGTGGGAATCTTATGCCGTTTAATTTTACTCGATAGCAGGGAAAATCTCGATGAAAACTGTGCCAAGTGAAAATGGCGAGGCGATGGACCGTCTTTCGCAGCAAAGAGTAGAACGATCGAAAGATTTCTTTTGGATACATCCGGCAGTAACGTACGTTCGCTGTAAAGAAGATAACGCATAGAGATCAGAGAATAAGAGAGAAAATGGAAAATAGCGGATCTACTTAAACCATTTCAACGATACCGAGCCTAAAGGCAATAATTCGCATTTTGTTATACAACGTACGCGTAACAGCGCTCAACCTAGAAGCAACTTACCCCACATAGGCGAAGCTGCACCACCAGTTCATCATTGCTTCGGAGAAGAGAGTTTCGCCGATATTGTATCGGCGACGCTGGTCGTATTTGCTCCCATCGAGAGGCACGCCCAGAACATAGGGCAGCTCCTCGCCGTGCACGGTACACTGACGTTGTTGCTGCGAACATACAAGAGCGCTTGGTTCGATATACTTTGCCGGCCGGCAACAAAGTTTCGCCAAAATTTCGCGGTCCAGAAGAACGGTCAAGAGGGGGCCTCTCTACGAAACCGCAGCCATTGTTATTAACTTCCGCTTCTCTGCGTTGTGCTTTAACTCCATCGACCCCATTGTTATTCTATATTCCGGTTGATCGATACTCTTCGATAAGCCCGTTCTTTCTGGACGATCGCGGTCAATGATCGTTGAGTATATATATTGCAGATTCCAGACATCGAGGGCAGTGAGTCTTCCTTTTCGTAGAACGTAAGAACGTCGATTTCCGAACAAATTGCACGTACCCGCTTATTCGACGGATAAAGGTCAAAGTATTTTTCAAGGAGAAATTCTAATTTTTTTACATCTTTTACGATTAATCGAGATACGTTTGGCGAATCGGTTGATTTGTCGCCGGTTTCGCTAGCGCGATGGCAAGAACGACGACGCGATGAATTTCCTGTGGAGAACGTCTCGCAGTCTGGGGTCTATCGTTCGTAAATCCCGCATCCAACGGAAGGGAGCCAAGCCTGTAAGCTGTAGCTGAAAAGCAGAAACGTTGTTACATTCGGTTTAACGACACTGGTCGGTCGCTGTACTCTCGGACAGAGCGTAACAGGCCGACACGCAGCGCCGATAAAAATAGTTGGACGGCGTCCAAATGGGTCTCGTAGCCGGGATTTTTCTCCCCGTTTGCGCACGACCGACCAACGAACAGTCAGTAGGTCACGCTGCCTGTTTCCGCCAAGGAATCCGCTGCGCCACGCGCTTGCTGCGAGAAAATGAATAAAATGCAAAGTACACCGTCTAATCGTACGTGCTGCAGTTTTCACGAGAAGAATAAAGCCTCGGCGGATTTATGCGCCTCCTTAATATTTCTGCCAGCTTCTTGATTCCTGACCTAGCTGAATTTGTCAAGCTAGACACACGGATGCGCCATTATCGCGCGCTTTTCCGGCCCGAGGCGTGAATCTTTTATCAAATTGCGATTGCACGAAGTTTTATTCGACTTTATGAAAACGGTCTGATCGTCAGTCACGGAGGATTCACTCGGTCCACGTGTATCCGAGGCAAAGGAACGTAGAACTCGAACGAAGCGAATTCAACGAAGAGATTTAGAGGCGTTCGTCATTTTTAAGCGACATGAGCGTATATTCGCGGTATGCTAACTCTGAAAGTGTTCCCAAGGACGTACTTACGCCGGAGTACTCCTGCATCGCTTTCGGATGCGAGAAGATGTACATGTAGCTCTTTGGATTTGCCCTCGAATGTAAATTCGCGGTCATTATTAATGGCGCGACGGTACCGCTGTCGGATAGAGCATCCAGAACGAGATCCCGATTCTTCAGCGTGTAGTCGTTCGTAAAGCCGGCCGAGAAATCGCCGTATTGTTCCAGAATCTTCGACAGAATTAGTTCCGCCTCCAGTTCGTGCGTCGCCTGCCGACCAAGAAATATCGCGTCACTTTGTTATTCGCGCGTCGGCTGAATCTCGCCGGATTCAATATCGGCCTGTATACAAATATTCCTACCCGAAATTCCGCCCCTCGACGTTCGCGCGTGCCAATTTCATTGCCAATAAATCGCGATCGATTTCAAATCGCGATCGAATTCTACTTGACAAACGAGGAAATTGAAAAAAAAAAACAGATTGACGTTTCGACAATTACCTTGGCATATTCTCGTAAAACTTCATCTCTCTGCACATCCACCATTCCATGCAACAACGCTATCGGTGACAGAATGTGAAACTTCTCTGATTCCGTGACGCCATACATCAGGTCAAACCTGTTCGACAGATTTGATCTTCAAACGGTTCTTCTTCGTGGAAATTGTATAAAAAACGTGTATTCTCTACGAACAAGTAGCAGATTGATTTCTGCATTCTTTGGAATATCCTACCTGCCAAATAGTTCAGAATTTTTCATCAAATTCAAAGGCTTGTCCGGGATAACCACGTTGTCGATCAACGGCGCGAATGCTGGAACGTAATTCGGCTTGTGGATTTTCACGTTCAGCAATGTGCTTACGTCTTGGCCACGTAAACACAACACCAGGTCATTGTCGGTCGTGGTGGGACAATTGAGGGCGTGCGCCACCTGAAAAATCATTCGAGCCATCTCTCAACGACTCGCGATGAACGTTCCCTCTGTCTGCTAGAATCGTAGCTGCACGTCGCGATGATGAAAAACGATATTTCTTTCTTTGTTAGTTCCAATCGCAACCGCCACCTTCCATCCTTCTATTTTCGAGTAGAAACGGGGCGATCGTACATGTATGGAACACGACTCGTTTGCCCCTAGCAGGGAACACGATATCGATCTTCTGTCGACAAGATGTCAGGTACGAATTCGAACGTTCCTTTCGCCACGAGTCAAATGTAGGTCCGTGCACAGAATACTGTCATACTTTCACTTTTCACACAATTTTACGCCGTATAACATTTCGGTTAAACTAAGATACAAATCTTTCGCGATAAGATACCAGAAACGTTTGAATAGCGATCACGCATATACAAGTCATACGAATTTGGTTCAAGAGATATAACGCGTTGTTGGTAACGGTCAAATAAATATCCAAATAAATACATCGTATCTTAATAGAAAGAAATTACGAGCAGAAAATTGTTGATACATCGGCTTTCATTTTGCGTATCATCAAGATTAATGAATCTACCTGTTTGGTGATTTGTAGGGGTGCTTTTCCGATAGCATCGGCGCTTAACGCTGATCCGGACATCAATATAGCCCGTTTGAAGAGACCTGCGAAAGATGGAAAGACGATTAATGATCCAACTCTCTTGAGATCAAGCCAGTAGCTACTTGTACGCGTGAAATGTTAAGTTTTTCATTCTATAGTATAATTATCGATCGAACATCACGGTACTATTCCCCCCGGCTTATATTGCCGTTGAAAAATGATCGTAGTCTCCATTTTCTCCTGCCATTTCTTGTTTACAAGGGTTATCCTTTCCATCGGCGACTTTAAAAAGAAACACACGAGCCTTCGAGCAAAGTACAAACTTCCAGAATCACGATTCCATCGAAATTTTTAATGATACCCAAAAGAAGAGATCGAAACGTTTGACCATAGACGTTTGTTTCGCTTATAAGATTCACGCGCGACAAAACGTCGAGTTTCAGTCGAACGAGCGTTTCGTTTTCTCGAACGAGTCGTATCCTTGTAAAAAATTATGTTTTCAAAATAATCTGACCAATTTCGTAAGAAATTACATCTTTTTCTTAGGTTCGTCACGAACTTGGTTTCTTCGATCGACTCCTAAAAGCGATACTTAAAGTTTGCATTTCTAAAATCGAAGCCTGTGCACGACGGTCTTATCGATTTCACGAAAATGGAGGTTACGTGTTCCTTTCGCGAAAGTATTCTCTTAATATTCAGGCATCGCAAAAGTCGCAAACACGCGACACCGCAGTAACCGTTACCTTTCTTATTAGCCACCGGGCTGATAAGGAGTAGGTTAGCGAAAATGGCGCCAGTACCATGGCCGACGAGCGTAATGCTGTTCGGATCGCCACCGAAATCAGCGATGTTCTCTCGCAGCCAAAGTAGCGCCGCTATTTGATCCAGCAACCCGAAATTGCTCGTCGTATCGTCCCTGATCCCGGGTCTCAAGAAACCTGCAATCAAATGTTCACGGTCGAACGAATAACATACAATCGTTTTCCCTAATATCGGACTTACTGAACTTTATGATTCTTCCGTATATTCTTCAAGATAGAAAATGTTTCGCGCCAATCGTAGCCCATCGATCTTTAATCTCGAACGATTCACCGTAATCAATCTTGTAATTCCAACAACAAAAAAAGATCTTACGTACGTTTCTTTTACACGGCGAATAATTTTTATCCAGGCGAGAAAAGAGAAAAGCCAGCTTTTACTCTACAAGGCCTACAGCCTGCACCAAGACATCAACTCGGGACGTAAAACTGGTTGGCATAACGTGCTCTTTCTTTTTGTTCACGCGAGCCTGCTCGTTATCCATATTTTTCCCCCGTTGTTTTGCAAAAGGCTGAAGTTATCCGGACCTCTCGCGAGCCAACTGTAGCCGACTACGGACCAACGGGAAGAGGGTGAAGTTAACTAAGCGCCTTCCCAGCACTTTAACCTAATTTATGATTATGGTTTCGCGGCTGCTTCTTCGTTTTTTCCTTCCTTCTACCTTTCTTTTTTTTTTTTCCTTTCCTTTGCCCCTTCCACGCTTTAACTCTCATCCCACTTGTCGGATGTGGCGGCGCAGCTCGCGCCACCGACGTCCATCCATTTGCAATGCGCGCGCGGAGGTTGCGTTATCATTTTAGGCCAAAGGATAGGCGGAAGCTCCTCGTTGCGAATACCCAGCTGCAGCCGGTAAAGCCGGAAGGGGTTGGAAAAAATAGAGCAGACCACGAGAAAAACGGCGACGATCGATGGAAGTTTCGGGGGCAAAAGGGCCGCTTTTGTCTCGCTCTTTTCTCGCAGAAAAATTGTTTTTTCTCCTTTGAAAATGATCTCGAAACTTTTATATACCCGCCATTCGTTTCACCTTCGCGACTTCTTGCTTCCGCGCAACGAATTCCTTATTTTTATCAAAAAACAGATAGATTTTCATCTAGCTACAAAATTGAACCATTTGTACAATAACACATATTTAACTGTTAGAAGTTACACATTAAACGATCGAATCGTTAGTAGCGATTTTCGTGTATCGTAATTTTTCGAACATAAAAAGCGATATATAAATTCGCAGGGAGTATAAAAAGTTTGAGTACTCCGGGCTCGAAGAGCGAGTCATCTTTGCGTTGTTTATACGAGCGGACGGATTGCAAAAGATATCAGGAGACGATGGCGGTTGTCCCGGTGTGCGATGACGGATCGATAGACAGCCGCACGGGAAGAAGGTAGAAATAAAAAGGAATTGGTCGAAGATCAAAAAGCCGCTGGCGTAGCGAAGCACGAACGTTAATGAAGCAGAATTCCTGATTTCATGCAACGCTGCCGCTGGCGGCGCTCGGCAAGATTTCATAAATTCGTATCGAGACGATGCGATGGCGCGGGACTTTCTCGCATAGTTCTCTCAGACGTTTCATATCCAGAACGATCGAATTCGATTTGATGTGACCCACGCCTCCTACTTCCGCCTAGTATCTTCTGATCTCATCTGCCTTTCAGATGAATCCATCGCGAAAACACAGCAACGCGGGAATACTTGACTCGTACTACTTGCGACGAGCAAGTAGTATAATCGTACTACAGAAAGACCGTACAGCGGAAACACGATTCATCTAACGTAACTTACACGAAAGATTGCAGCTTTGACATTTTCTTACATACGTGTTATATTTTCGAAGAACTGAATTCGTAAAAAGATAGTGAATTACATAGGTAAATAGGTTAGTCTAACTCTAAGCATTAAGTCTGCGTAACTTACCTAGAATGCCTAGGCGAAAGTTGATAGTGACAAAGACGATGTTACCATAAGATGTCAATATAGTACCGTCGTAGAGGTTGCCGCTATTCCATTCAAAGCTCTCTCCGTGAATGAACACCATCACGGGATACTTCCGCAGAGTCTTCTGACCTGAAGACAAAAGGGTGTAGGGTATTAATGTTGGCGGAGCAAGATGAACGTTTGCTGTGCTCTTTTAGTTACCGTACTTATTTTACAATGTTTCATAAAGGCGTCAAATAAATCAAGCGACATTATAATGCAAAATACATTTCGAAATACTTTCTGGCCAAGCATAGTAATGCATTTAGCTGGTAATTACGATGGAAAAACGATATCGTCTGTAAACGGAATATACAAAAGCGCAACGTTAATTGATCCATCGATATTGTATAAAGCCAATGCCGTACGCGAATGACGGATTAATGCAGAAATAAATTTTTATACGTTGACCAAAGATGCAGATACGATTGAATAACCAAGCGGATCGTATCATAAATTCATATCATAAATTAGTTCACTCGGGAACCGAATAAAGCGTAGATTGATAATTTTTTATCCACGCTCCGCGTATTCGAAGAAATCGATCGAATAATGCAGGAAATTTTCCTCAACGTCGCAATAATGTTTCTCGGGTATCGAGGAAAAAAGAACAACGAAATTTAACGAAAGGAAGAAAGAACTACGATCGCGTGGAATAAACGACGATCAAGATGATTCGTGTTGCTTATTGATAACGCTATCCCGTGTAAATTACGATTGTTACAAGGGCGTGTCCCTACCGATTGTATGTTTTCCCATGCGAGAGTTATCTTGATTTACATCGCTCGAAAAATTATCAGCGGAGTTTGCCTGACGATGGTACACGCGTGAGTCGGGTCAGTTGCAAAATTTATCACACCTCACCCCCTGGTCGAGCCTGTTCGTGAACTATTCACTCTGAGTTTTCGGTATTAGGGTATCTATAAATTCTTCTCCCCCATCCTGTAGACGACGTAGTTTCCTTTTAGCGAACGATCCACAAATTAGACCAGAACGAACACTGGCTCGACCGCCCTTCCCAACCCACCTTTACGAGCGGTCGAGATTTATCGGGGAATCTGTTTTACACGATTTCAGTTTCCGTCGCGCGACCAACTTCGCGCTGACATTTGAACACCGCTCCAATCCAGCCGGAATTAAATCATACGCGTCTCCTTGAAACCCGAAGATTAATTGTCTTTGAAAGTAAATATACTTTACTTTCGTCCCCTGTTCGCTTTACCAACACATCGCTCGGCGAACAATTATAGTACGACTGGCGAGCGAAGGTAAGTTTCCTCTGTAAACCCGCATCAACAGCAACTCTTACCGTATCCGCTCTAACCTCATCCGCTTTCCACAGATAAACGTTCTTTCGAAAGCGGGCAGAAATCGCTGCTTCCGTAATTTCCGTCGGAAGACACGGAACTTCCGTGTCACTTTTTTTTTTCCTTGCGAGGAGAAGAAACGATGGCGGTGGTTGCGCACGTGTCCAATCTATCTCTAAGTTCGTTTACAAAGCAGGTCGGAGAAAATTGTGCTTTATTAAGTACTATCCCAGGGAGTAGATATCGGTGATCCTTTGTTCGATATTTCGAGACGGTGACCGAATTTGTTACGCTAATGCGTATACCGTTGTATATCTTCCTTGGCAGCTAACCGAAACTGCCGACAGTAGCGGGAAAAATATGGCGAGCAAACGGGCAAGAAACGGATGGAGCAAGAAAGCGGGTGGGGATGATCAGCAACGAGCTGACGAGCTGTTAACGCGTTTATGGACTGTCAACAACGTATCGCGTTCTTCGAGGCCGCAAATTGAATCCGCTCAACCTGCCCCGGGGGCTGAAACGACACGTTTATACGAGATTTTTCCCCCACGACTAACTTTACGGGTCACGTCATAATTATTTGTATTGTTATACGAGTTCCAGCAGCTTGGTATTCAAGGAAACGAACTTGGAAAATTGCTGCCTTCGGTGATATATCTTTCCGACGAAATAATAATGAACGGAAGAGTAGAATAATTATTCCCGTATTACAGGGATTTAATTTATTACTTTCATATCTCGTTTGTTCACCCTCGTTAGAAATAATTAATACGCAAGACCTAGTCTTACGTGAGTGGTATTAAAAAAATATACAAGCCCATTGTTATCTCAGAGTCAGCCCGTGTAATATAAAAACCATCGCGTTTTTGTTGCATTCTGGTTCGCGGCGTGTTCGGTGTACCGTAGTCCAATTGAATAAAATTTCAGAGGCCATCGTTTTTGCCTGTTTGTAAGCACCGACCCTGCTGGTTATTGTGTCGCGAAAGAATCCTCGTGAACGAGCACGTTATGAGTCGAAAAAATTCGGGCATTCTATCCTCCGCGAGATTCTTTCGGCCAACTTCGTTTTCGGTGAACACGCATATACCACCCTCGTTTACGGCGCAGAATCGTCGAGCAAACGAGCAGAAGAGCGGAGGGAGAGCACGAACAATAGGAATATCGAAATTATCGCGGCGCTGGTGCGCGTTACTTCCGCAAAGAATCCATTGATTCAGCGGACCGCGCGGGGCGCATTTTCACCGAGGCCATCTCACAGGAGTAAAAAGGCGACGGAAAATAGGTCGATGCGATCGTACGAAAACCACTCGTGCAATAATAAATGCCCCGTATGGCTATTTCTATAAGATCGTATCGACCTATTTTTTTGTCGTCTTTGCCTTCAGATATACATGTACAATGGCGTTAAAAGAAGTCCCGTGTACGATATCGGAGCGTCCCATTTACAATCGATACTGCATCGCGTCCATCTAGCAAAATTATAGGCGTGAGAACGTGGAAATGAATCTTCGTGAACTAAATGACCACTATGGAAACAGGGTTGTCTTAAACGACCTTAAAGCTTCTTAAAGTTTCAATGCACGTGCAAAGAATCGTAGAAAATGAACGAGGCATCGGCCAGGCACGGTGAATTCCACTCACGAATGAAACTGTGGTTAGGAAATTTCCATAAAAATTAAAAGGTGAATCGTTGGGCTGTACATGAAATTGACGTATAACGGATCACGCCTGGGGATATGTTCATCTTTGGTCGGTGGATGTGCGCGCTTGGAAATCGAACCGGTCGCTATAAATCAATTGACGCGAATCTATGTCCTAATAAAAGGAGCAACGGGGTCGATGGTGCGGCGAGTAAAAAGATATCATGTGGTGCACTTTACGCTACGACGATATAATGCAACCTGTACTGTGTTCACCGAACATATTATTATTAAACTTGGCCAGTCAACGATAATGTTACAATATTTGCGACGACAGTGTCGACTGATCCAACTTTTCTGATATCGAACCACGTAATGAAAGTACCACGTACCGGAGAACTAGGCGTTGCTCGATCAGCTTTACTGACTTTATGTGAAACACGAATATTTCCTAGATCTTTTTACGATATTGGGGGTTCTTTGTTTCGAGCCAAAGTAAGCAACTTTTGTAACGTTCGATACAATAGCAGCAAGGAACTTTGAAACAACCGTGGCAGAGCTCATGAAATTAGAATCTGTGAACGTACTTCTTATCGAATGGCAGTGTACCGTCACTGACCATCGTTGAGTTGCTCCGTAATCCACGATCATTGCGCATCATCGGAATAATTTACAAGTCTAATACCAGAAACTGGAACAAGTCTACGGCGTTTATACATAAAACAAATCAACGTTCGATTTACGAGCGAACCCCTTTACGATATCAGCGAACTGGTTCGGGGGTGGTTTTTACCGCGACGTAATCATTTTTATCGGTCCCGCGGCCCCGTCGTTCCTGACCGGCGTCGGATAAATATTTATGGCCGTCCCGTATAGCGTTCGGGCGTCGATGCCCTCGTAACTCAACCCCCGTACGGCCGATTTCTTTTTATGGCCGCCGCCAGGCGACGAGTTACAGCTCCGTTGAATTTACGGGTGCCGCCCCGCTTTAATCCAGCCCTGTAATTGCCGACGGCCTCGAAACGCAACGAATCTCGTGTCTGGTTCGAGGTCGACGACATCTACCAACATCGCCGTTTCGTGCAGACAGAAACGATTCGAGGGTGGCTTTTGACAGACCGAAACAATATCTGGAGGGGGTGGCAAACGAACATGCTTCGCCACCTCGTGGTCAGATCGCGAAACTTTCCTCGACGGGGGTTGCTACGCCCTCGACTAGATGTCGGTACGCATCGTATTTTCGTAGGATTCGACAGACATCCTTCTATCAATATCATCAAATTGATTTCTAGGATGAATAATGCCAGCTCGCGCCCTTCATCTGACTACGGTATTGGAAAGCGTGAACGATATTGCTACCCCCGATTACACTTGCAAGTAGCAAGAATTTCTTCGAGGGTAGATATCGATTCTTTGAATCGGAGGAATGACTGTAGAGTGAACTTTACAGGGCACCGATAGTTATAGCAAGTCTGGTAAATAATTGGAAACCATTTGGTTCTGAAACGACTGATGTAACTTTCAACTGGTACAGCTTATCGAAGTCTAACAAAGAAGATGCTTCTGTATAGGGGAACGTCTTAAAAAAGTATTTCGCGAATTTCTAGTTGAAAACGATCGCGGAAATTAATCTACTTATTCGTAAGGACGACGTCAAGGATACAATACAGAGTTTCCACAATAGGAGGATGGGATTTACAGAAAACCCTTGAGAGTTGTTTTCTGCATACCACACTAAGAAATAAATTCCATTTGAATCGCGATAAAACGACATGGCATTCGCGATAGATATGTTTCTTCGAGCATGAAACTCTTTTTTTCTCTCGAGTAGCTTCGACAATGATCTACAAAAAGGAAGTTGAGAATTAAACGATAATGTTGAAGCATCGCTGTAACCATTTATACTGGTATTTCGTAAATTTCTTACAAGAGGAGATCGCAAAGGGTAGCGAAAAGAAAAAAAAAAAATAATGAAAAAATTTAATATGCAAGTGTACGCAAATACCTTTTACCGTTACAAATTTATACTTAAAGGTATCCTAGGCAGGCGCGGTGCTCATTTGCATGGAAAACGGGCGATTTTGACAGGTCAAAAGACCTCGTTATAGAGGCTTGTTCAGTTAATGGATTAACTTTACGCCCAAGGGAAGACAGGGTACATGATGAGGCTGGGTTATTTTCACGCGCGCGTTTTATTGGTCGCCTCGCTATGCGCATATCCGTTCGGCGTGTATTGAAAAATACAAACGAGCTAATTAACTAATTAGATCGGCGGTACCCAGATGCGCCAGCGATGCGCTGAACGGTAATTGTAAAACACGGATTAACGTTAGCTCGTGGGAACGACTCGAAAAACAACATTGTCGTTTTTCCGAGATCTCGTCCCTTTTTGCATCCTTGCCGTTTCGATGTAAAACGATTCCGAGGTTTTGCGGTGGCTGGGAACTGCCGTACAAAATCGTTTAAAGCTGTGTGCGGTGTACATTATTGACTCGTACTACTGGTGCGGTGTTTAAGTAGTACAAGTAAATTGCGAACGTATCTAGTACGTCACTGCATAGACCGATACAGTTTTTTTTTTTTTTTACAATTATCTCTGCGATACTTTAAGCTTTTTAATTACTACTCTTCAATTGTTGTTGTTGTCGATCCTCCAAAATTTCTTCGTTCATCCCTCTTAATCTCTTTCACGTAGAGATCGATTCGGAGATGGAGAATTGGTTAAGTATACGCGTTTCGAACATTCTGTTTCGATATGAATTTATAGTTGTCACGTTTTGCCAAGCAACAGCTACTTTCGCGAGCTTTCTCCGATCATTGGATCGGTCGTTCGAAGTAGACAAAGTGCAAACTCATGTCGTCCGCTTTTTACGGCCAACCGTGCCGTGAAAATTCAGAAGAACGAAGAATATGGTCGAACAATTGCTGCAAAATGGGGTAACACAACGGAACCTGCGTTCCCAACCTCCGTATCAGTCACCCCTGTGTGGAGAAACTCTCGCGGTTCGTTGCTTGTTACCTAAGCAAGTTCACGGACGTAACAGGGGAACGTTAATCGAGCATGAAACGGCTCAACGCTATAACTGTATCATAGTAGTGTGTACTTGAGTAATATTATGGTTATGGGACTACAAAGTTCCACCGTGCCGCGGTACTTCTGAGTTTTAAGGGTGGTAATGTCGAGCAAAGTTAGATGCCAGTATACACATTCCGCTGTAGTCCCATTTCTACATCGGAGCATGGCGTTGTTCCATCAAATGATCATACTACTTGAAGCATAGTGGGTGTTAACTACATTATTGCGTTATTGAATTTTTTATCCTCCCTTTTCGAGGAGGAAAAGAATTTGTCCCCTGCGATTCTACTATACCGTACTAAAAATATTTTCTCTACTTCTCCCACTTATTCTCTCATCTAATTCGTACACTATGGCACGGAAGTTTGTACCGAGGTAAATTTACATTCTCATACGAAAAACAGATTCAAAAGAGCCCCAACAGGGGATTCGATCCAGGGACATTCTCGGCCGTAGACGAGTACGCTACCCATTGTGTCAACCTCTGGTCGGGGAAACAAATGTCTTCAGACGCTACTTGAGCATCGTGGACGCATTGTGAAACACAAGCGAGCTGTGTTTCAATTGCAAAAGACGGTCCGGACGCGTAATAAGGTTACGTTCTCCACGGTCCAGAAGGCGAGCAACGTCAGAGGTAAAAAGAATTCTCTCCAAGATGCGGTCCTTTTTTTCTTCTTCTTCTTCCTCCACTGTACCCTTCTACTACACCATAGAGAGGGATGCTACAGACGGCTCTGTACGAACGCAACCATCGTATTACATTCGTCGTCCGCATTTTCATCTCAAAGAATTATGACTTCTTTGAAGGTTTCTCGACCATTCACTTTGGAGCCTCTGGAAATCCGTCGTTATTCGACTTCGCATACGAGTCGAGCGGATGCTGTGCATCTTTTATACAGATCCGTATGCACCTTCGAGTAACTACCGATTCCATGGGAGCCTGTGCCTTGCCACGCCAGAAACAGACGTTTCCCCGTTTCGAGTAGATATGCCCTGGTTGACCCACGTATTCGCTTCATCGTGAAAATATACTGCGCGAGACTTGCGGATGTGACTCGAGAGTTTCAGCGCTTTTCCTCGCTTTGGCGCGAAAGGAGATGAAATCGGCCGTGATTTCGTATACGTCCGAAGAAATTCGATCGACAGAAGCTCGTATTGAAAATTGTGGAAATTTATAAGGGATATTCGATATCACGATGGCTAAATACAAACAAGAGGCAAAGTACAAATAACTGGCTATCTCCGTTAGTGTTTAGCAAATTCTACGGCTTCTAGGTTGGACGTAAAGGCCACTGTTGTAAATCGATTCGCATTGAAGATCTCAGCAAAGTCGAAAAAGAAGGAAGCGGAGAATTGACGCAACCGTCTAGTGCTTTCCTCTCCTTTCTTTCTTATCTGCGAACCGAACGGCAAGAAAACAGAACCGTGAGAGATCCGAATGTTCGATACGAACGTTGCGGTGTAGATACATGGTCCGGCAAAGCCTTCCATTATCCTGGTCGACGCTATTCAATCCATGGTACACGTATCCCGATGTATTTCGCGAAGCGTCTCGGCTAGATAAAGCGACGCGCCGCTCCTCCAGCGTCGCTCGGTTGTCCATAAACAGATCCGTTTATCAGTTTCCTGGTGATAAACTCACCAGGCAGACGAGAGGATCCGTCACCATCTAAACATTTACTTTGGAGTCTCTCTTTTAAGACGGAAAACCAAGAAAGGAGAAAACAACATAGCGGAATCTCGGAAGAGTGGAGCTTAAGCAGAGGATCCGAAAGTTCGAAGTTCAAAGGTTTCTTAGGGGTGGTTTTCGGATTATCCTGGAAAGTTTAAAGTCCAGGCGTTAGGATTTATCCTCGAAATATCGCGCGCTTCTTTCTGGTACGGTTGCTACAGCTATTATAGAAAACTAAAGGTGCGAAGATGACAGGATGCTAGGCAATAATGCTCGAAATGTCAGTTTCAACTCTCCCTTCGCCCCTGTCACACCTAGCGACGTCTCCACTTTGAAAAACTGCGACAAAGTGGAGGTGATCCGTGCGCGGTGCTTCATCCCTTTCGTCCCCTCGTTTCGGTGCAATCCTCCATTTCCAGGTTGGAGAGTTATTGTTTTCAAGCGTCTCGACGTCAACGTCACAGGCGAAAAGTAACAAGCAAACAAGGCCGCCGCTTTCTTTTTTCGCAGAGCTGAGAGAGAGGGACAAAGGGAGAGAAAATAAGAGAGAGAGAGAGAGAAACGAATCTAGACGCGCGAGCGCCACAGATGCAAAAAGACACTGACGTTTCCCTAACGATGCGGACGATTAACGTTTATTCGACGAATAATGAGAATTGCATGCATAATGAAGCGACGCACGAAAGAAGTTGACGGTCCATTGCTCCTTTTTCTATCGATATTCCGGAACAATGCGAAGGAATGGAAGCTAGGAATAGTCTGCCGCCCGACGATCAAGACCTTTTTATACCATTTATTTGTCGATTTCAAATGTTCCTTATCCTTTGACCTAAACGTCGAACTATTCTGGAAGAATTCGAAAATTTATTTTCGTCCTATCGTCGAATGGCGTTTCCGATGAAATATTTTCAATATCCATCGACCGGTCTTCAAGGATTCTCACCATCGTCCTTGGACACGCATGATTCACTTTGACATTTGGCGAGATTTTCTTTCCATTCGCCAGATTTATCGGCTCCAGAACAGGCATTAATTTTATTTACAATGTGGCTCCGACTACATCGATAAACAATAAATTTAATACTACAAACTACATATCACTTACAAACTAAATATTGCTTTCCTTACTGGGTTTCAACGAATTTCACGTACACGAAAGTAAACGATTTCATGGAAAGAAGTTTCGCTCACTGTCCGTTTTTTGCATCGCGCGTTTCCCAGCCTGAGAGAAATAAAAGGCTATTGTAACATAGTTGTGTAAAATTTGTGCGAATGTACGCACACTTCAACCGTTGGATTTATATACCTTGGGAACTTTAAATATTTAGAGGAGCATGGTACATGTTCGACGAAATTTTTCCGAATATCGTGGTTTCTCGGTCGAGGAAGTAGTCCGAGCTGTTGAACAACATTTTTGTTCTAACGGAAATTTTATTATACCGAGTTCTCTTTGCGTACTGAGAAAATACGCGGTAGAATTTCAGTTTTTACTTCGGTTTCTCTATGACCAATTAAATACCGAATGCGTACAAATTCACAACGTACTGTAAAGAAAAAGTCTCGATGAGATATCTTTTCGATAAGTGTTACGAAATGTAAACTGATAATGCTACAAATTGTAAAAAGATCTACCACGTGTTAATTGATTTAAATTTCGATATAACACTTTTGTTGTTTTACTCAATTCATCGCAATCTCGCCACGGCCAATTTATCGTCACGTTGAGGAACATAGATGCAATTTCTAATTCAATTTAATTGCATCTTCTGGATTACAAAAGATTATCCGAAGCTACTTGTTGATCCAAGAACTTCTCCGTACCGAATACCTGAGAAGGGAACGGGCTATAGACAAGTTACGAGACAAAAGCTTATAATCTAATCCTTTATCAATTTTCATAGTTGACGACTTGAATTTTGTAAGGCTACCATGCCCGATTACTTAAAAAGGGTGAAATTTACATCGGCTAGAGAAGTATGTTATTAGATAACGTCATTCCCTAGCAATTTTCTCGGCGACGGTCGTTAGCTTTCCTTTTAATTAAGTTTGTAGCACAATCGGAACCACAGCGAGGACCGAACAGACGCGGTAATCGTTGATCGAGGCTGAACTCCAGCACGTTCTAACCCCTTACACCCGCTGGAATGTCAATGAAATGGCAACGATGCGGGTAAACCTAATAATGAGCGGTATTATTAAGCGCAATAACGTTTTTAGATTGCCCGTTTAAATGCATGAAGCGAGCAACTGGCACGCGCATCCAAGTTATCCGATATTACGGCGGCGGAAGGTATTGCCCTGTGTCGGGATAGATATATTTACGCGTACGCCAGCGACCAAGCAGCAGTACGATAACCGGACTGTCCTTTCTAAAGCGGAGCTTAAAAGCTTTTCCACCGCGTGCGCCGGAAAAAGCTCCCACAGTCGTAAACGCTACGAGGTGACCACGACTTTCGGCGAATACTGATGCTACCGCTTTCCTGCAGAAATTCTTGCCAGCTTCGTGCCAGCCCGAATCCTATGTCCGACGCCATGCGTCGCGACTCTCCTCGACGTTGGAATTTTTTCGCGGTTGGACCACGAATTCCCCTTACTTGAAATCGATGTCACACGGGACTTGATTTTCAGGGTGTGGTTTTCTAAATCGAGAGGGATGTTGTTCGATGTTGAAGCGCTGAGAGATTTAGATCGACTCCAGAATCTCTTCATTAACATACGTTTCTTTATTAATTACGAATAGTTGTTTGGAAAATGTGAAAAATAAAAAATATAATTTAAAATTGATGCACTATGAATCGAACGGAGCATGCTTGTACCAAAAATTTTTCCACTGTATTGGTAACAGCCATTTATCCTGTAATATATATTATATTTATTAATTGCTTATGTTAAATATAAATCCATTTTGCAATATTATACTGTTTTTTTATACTTCTCATTTTGTAAACTTTCTTCTGTCCGTCACTGCATGTAGAGCAGTACTTTATTCGAATTCATCATTTGAATAAAATTTTGTCTTTGTCGAAATTTGCTTATGTAATTTCAAATGAGAAGTTATCATGTTTCATGTTATTTTACAGCTGAGCTGCAGTAAAACTCGGTAATTTAGACTGGAAATAATACATCTTCACGCGTGTAATATTGTCATAATTGAACGTTCCAAGCAGTTGACAAATTAAGGCGGCTTCGCACTGCACAAGCAACGCGTTTCGCTTAATAAATGAAGCTAATTAAACGAAAAACAAAACGGTCGACCCACGTTGTTCACCGTGACTATTAATTACCTCGAACCTGGGGTCATTATAAAATTTTGCTGCGACATACAAAAATTCATCGTGCGAATCGCCTCTCTCGGCTATTCTCGTTGTGTAAAAAATTGCTCGTATAATTTCATACTTACTTAGAATCTTAATTCGCAAATTAATAATTCGAATACGGGAAATGTGCGAACTGGCAAAGATATAGCTTTAATCATTTATAATAGTTCGTAATAAATTTTAACCGCGTGAACGCAAATCCTACGATTCAGTTTAAGAATAGCTTCTTCCCCTGTTAGACAGGTACAAGGGGGTTCAATGGTACGAATTTCGCATATATGATGATCACGAGATCTCCATCGTAGCCTCGATTTGATCCGGATCTAAATTAGCCGATCTTCGCGAATGCGTTAATTATGCAAGTCGAACAGCAAGTGGTTGCCGTTGACTCGGGGCAGATCGGTCGATTAACTGAGCGATACTCGATCAACAGGGATGACAAGTGGAGAAAGCTCGAAAGCTTGTTAAAATCCAGCTTATCGAAAATCGCGACGAATTCATTGGCGTTATTTCCAGTACGTAGCCGGCGCCTAGACGCGTGATCTATTTCGTCGGAAGTGGCGGCGATCGATTAGCAGAAAATATATAGCGATTGACGTGACGCGGTAGGTGCATCGCTCAACCGATTGTAACGGTATCGGCTCGTAATTTCGGAAAACGACGCTCTAGGCAACGCCACCGCTACTAATACAAACAACCGGGACACCGGTACACGCTCGCCCGTTCGAAATTGTCGGCCCATCCTCTCCAACGCCCGATTGCTCACCCGAATGCGCTCTAACCATTTCCCCCTTTGATTCCCTCCTTCGTTCTCTTCCTGCTTCATACAGTATGGTTAAAGGCTTTGGTTCTTGAAATTGACGTTCAAGGTTCCTAAGCGTATTTGATAAATATTTCATAGAATTTCGTCTTTATCTAAAAATCGATACAACGAATGCTATTTCGTAATTTTCTATTCTACGTGCCACATGAATTTGCCAGCTCCTCTGTACGAGATTACGGAGCCGTTCTTCCCCGTAAACTACAAGCTACCAACGTAGACACACTTTAGCGTTCCGTGTAATTTCATCAGCGCAGCTGTAATTTGCCGGACTACTTGTCACGCTCGAACATTGCACCCTATTTCTAACCAACCGCGTATGTCCGCCGTCGAAAAACCGCCAACGGAACGATCAACACGAGTGGAAATCGCCATGGGATCAGAGTCATGAAATTCTCGTATTCGTTGCAACGTACTCTGCAATTTCCAGGGGTTGGCGTTTCAACTATAGGAACTTTATTTCTCCAATGATCGCAGTCATGACGATTCGCTTTCCCGGATACTACTAATATTACTGTACAAGCTTAAATTAATATGATATTTTGTTCAATTCTTCCAAACGTTATGACATTTATCTTGCGCGTTGTCTTTTAATGAAATACTTATTATATCGAGCACGAAAAACAGATCGAATAGGTCCACAATTCCACTTCTAAATACTCGACGGTACGATTGGTACCTGGATAATGATCGCGTCCGGCCTCTCGCTTTACCCTCCGTCCGTTATAGCGCATCGCCGTGAATGAATTAACGGTGCAATTAATCAAACGCACCGAATAATGAGCGTGCAATGTAACAGCGTTCCAGCGAACTCGAACGAGTGGACAAGCCTCTGACGGTGTTCGCGATCGCGTGTTAATACCGGCCACGAGAGAGTAAACCGAAACGGTTCGCGACGCATATAATGACATTTCGATAGATCCACGTTATTAATGAGCTTCGACGTTATTTACTTTGCCAAGTAACACCGGTCCGTAGCGCGCCATATTCTTGCCCTTGTTCGCGCGCAATGATTCCTCGCGTTTCGTTGATCAATGAAATTGCGTTATCGACTTCATCTGATCCATTACGCGATGATAACCATATCGTCGAACTAATACTCGTCGTGGGACATTGGCAATTCCCTGCTAATTGTAAGCCATTTCGATCCTTGATCTTTCTAGATGATTGATTAATCGGATTCGAAAAATGTTATTAATTTTATAAAACGTGGAAACTATGATTGCGGAATGGATAGTTTTATGTTTTTTATCGTTATAGAAAATGGAATTGTCTGTGGTGAATGAATGAATAAAAAAAAAAAAAAAATGAAAAAAAAACAAACTAAAAAAAAAATCTATCATTGAACAAGCTTTGTCCGAAACCCGTTTTATTGGAATAAAAAAAAAACGGGCACGTTCATGGAAGCTGCTTAAAAGGATCGATTGATCCTGTTCACTGTCGATTTACAAATTGAAGAATTTTCTGTATGATTTCTTCGCGAAGTAGACACGATCGTTAGCGTTGTCCGCGCTAAAATTATTAAAGAGAGAAAAAAATATACGGGGGAAAATCTCAGCCGCTCATTACGGCGGAAAAAGAATAATAATAGGCGAAAATTCACGCATCGCCACATAATGACTGAACCAGAATTCGAAATCATGGCCGATAGATCGTCAGCATCGTCGATAAATCGCAATGCCTTTCGTCCATTGATCTCGTTCACAGCGATATTTCACCGTGTTTCGATTATTCACCGATCATAATCGTTTGAATTCACGGAAACTCGAATAAAAGTTCCTAATGCAACCATTTCACGGTAGCATCCAGTAATTTTGCAGATTCACCAGCTGTATTTCGCGAAAATCCCCTCGAAACATGCCCGATGGGAATGTACTACTATCGTTGGACTTGACGCGTCGTGATAATTACGAGTCAGTGGAATTTGTTTGTCCGCGAAGATTTAATATTTTCTTTGAATAGGTTTACTAGTAGGAAAAATATAATTTTAACGAATTATGTGTCCGCTTCGATAACATTTCAGAGGAGAATAAAGGAGCGGAAATACAATGGCATTACAAATGGTAAAATTAGCATCATAAGCGGTTGAGTAGTCAACTATGCGGCGCCGACTTTCTGAACGCATATTTGATATTTATGGAGGGCGATGTCTCGTCGAAGTAAAAGCGTGCTACTTTGTAAAATTTCAAAGTCCCATCATCCCTCCTGGGTGGTCTAGTACAAAAGTTCCAGATAGCGAGTTTTCCATATCTAGCAACGTCGCCTTTCGTTTTTCGTTACACGATATGAAAACCGAATTTGTTCTTTCGTTAAACGAAAACGGAGAAAGAGAAACGAGACATAGATTTTAGGGATGGCACAACATGAATCTCGGTGGTCGGTAGTTTGAAAATAATTATTGTCATCCACGATATATTTTTAGATTCTCTCAACATCGCACGTGCATAATTGTACCGAGATTGAACTTGTTGGCGTGGAAGTGTCAGTAACACGCTACCTGGTATCAGCGTCGAATATACAAGAAACGATGACGTCAGCTAAACGCAGGAAGGCGAGGCGGTGGATAAAGGGGTGGCGACCCATTTTTTCATTTTGAGACACAGTCTTAAAGAATACGGGAGGATTGTAAAATCTGCGGCCTCCGAACTTCTTTCTCCAGTTTCTTCGTTCTTTTTTTTTTTTTTTTTTTCTTCTATTTTCTGCAGTCAGAATTTCGATACGTTACAGCGGCTTTGGGCGAATTCGGATTCAGAGCAACGCTTTCCAAATGTACGAATCTTGGCGTGTGAGGTTTTCTACGCGTTTTATTCTCAATCGCGATTTGCATTCCTGTTGCTCTGGTTTTTACGGTACCGCGGTGGAACAGGGAATTGGATCCGTAACGAAGGAAACGAGGAGAAATATTTAATGGTACGGTCTTGTATTTTATTTTACAACCGTGTTGTGAGTATTTCGGATGATACAACATCCCTTGAGAAACACGAATTTGAACGATATTACGGAATACTTTTCAAGTAAAAAAATAATAATACTTAATTGGCCGCAAAGTTCACCTAAAGATAAAATTTGGCAACCGTTTCATAATATGATACATACACGCGATGATAACAAGCTTGAGTAATATTATTTTAGCAGAGCGTGAAAACGTAAAAAGCCAGGCGTTCATCTCCTAAAATTAACTAAAGAGTCAATGTACACAATTCACCATTTCATACATATGTCTTATATGTTAGACGCATAGATAAACGTTTATGCAGAACATATACATAGGCGAGACTTCGCATCCGAAATAACACGTTACTTGTAAACGGCTCGCGGCTGAGTGAAGAAAAGCCAGCGAAGCAGCGCGCGTATTTTACTCAGCTAGGCCATGTGGAAAACGATTGACGTCACGAAGAGTTGACGCTACCATTCGAGCCGTTATTCGACCCGTTACACCGCGAAGAAAAGAAAACTGTTTCTCCACCAAAGGGAACAGACTGAATGCCTCGAAAATTATCATCGATCCAATAAGCAGCCGACCTCGATGCTCGCGAGCCCAAAGCTTCCCATTCAAACGACGAACACGCGAATTCATTTATTTGCCGCCTTTCGAATCGATCTGGTCTGAAGCGAGGTAGGCACATTCCACTGCGCCGTGGAAATTCAATGTTTCGCAATGTCTGAAGTAAGAAGTAACATTGGATGGATGCGGAGAGAAACGCTGGATGGTTTTCACGAAACTATTTCCTGTGTTGAAGCACGAAGTAGTTGAATTTCCGCTTCGGTATGTGAGTTCGCTAAGATAGGCTGAAATATCAGCAACCTTCGTATCGTTCTATATGATTTTTATGGGGTTGCTGGAAAATGTACAACTATCCCTTCGGAAGGAAGTACTTCGTAGTATCCTGGGAACAGGATAAGCCAAATAAATTTCAGAGATTTCAAGTCGGTATTTATTCGCGGGAAATTACGAACCGATAATCGGTCGATAACGAGATTTTAGTCGAAAAAGGATCGATCGGCCAATGATGTTTGTCTTGTAAGTTCTAAACAGGAACGTACGATCCAATATTCCCGGTAATTTCGCTCGACAACATTTCAATAGATGTGGCCGATTTATTCCCGTGATATTTTCCCGGAATGCCATAGCTCGAAAATATTCACGATGAAATAAGAAACGGCGTGGTTCGCTCACGAGGCTAACCGACTCGCTTTTGTGCCGTGCGAACCAGCTTCGGCCAGGTCGTGAGTTATGATACGAAATAGCCCGTGAAACGACAAGTCGTAAACTTTTAATAACACGCTCCTGAACGAACGTCTCGTGTTTCCGTTTGTCTTGAGATCGTAGATAGTCCCCGCGACGTCGGGCTGCTAATTCCGGTTGTTACTTTCGCCGGAACATCGTCATTTTTTCGGACAAAGACTGATGATTTATATCAGAGCACTGCTTTTCTGTGGAAGGACGAAGAACTTCGAGATCTTTTAAGAACTTCGAAAATTTCTCAGAAAATTTCTTGCGATTTTAATTACAGAATCGTAGAATTAAATTACTAAATATTCCGTATTATCTTCTTCTCCTTCCTATTTCCTATCCTCATCCAGCTTATTTCAATTCTTCTTTTCCCTCTAATCACCAATTACGCTAAATGTTCCTTTCTTTTTTAAACAGACGAACGTAATCCTGCTTCGAGCATCGATATCGTCTGAATCGAATTACGTCAACTAATGCATGCGTTCCGCGACGATACGTCGTTGATAAGAACAAAAAATATTTCAAATACAGAGATTTCTTTTGTTTCGACGCGAATTAAGCGTATCGTTTGAATAACTTCCGCTGTTCCATCCTCCTTTTTCATTTCTTTTCGTTCTTAAAGCTCCTTTCTAGGGAGTAACGGGTAACTTAATTTACAGACGGATTCAACGAACGACGAGATATCGGGCTAAGAGGGAATAATTAAATGGAAAGCAGCTACTCGACGAATGGAAATACCTTTCAAGGAATGGGTATCACCGTTGGGGAGACGCGTACGCCCACTTGTCCCGCTACTCTTGATTACTCTTCGTTATCTTTGTACAGAGATCTGGAATCGAGGACTGACCCGTACTCAGACTCACTCTTCGAAACTCAGAAGGAAGTCGACGAACGGACCGCGAATATTTGTCGAGCGTTTCGCCTAACGTGTCGCTCTTCTAATGATCCCCGTTCTTCGTTTGTTCCGTGACAAAGCAGACGGCTGTTAATGATTCTTTTCACAGAAGAGGATATCTTCGAGGATTATTCCGTCTCAGGTAGAACTTTGAGAAAGAGCAAGATGGATATATCGAAGATATTTTGAGTTCGTTAACGACATTTGTTTCACAATCGACTTCTACGTCGAAATGCCATTTCTTATCGGTAATTTAGAATAAATAATAATAACGACATAATTCAAGAGAGCATATTAATAATTTAACGAGTGGTATTCACGAAACCGTAATTCAGCATGCGAGGGAGGAGAACTCGCATTGCAGCGACTGTATAGCCGAAGTTACGAGATAAGTACAGGTCTTTGTATACTAAATTACGTCTCGCTGTAACAGTCTCAAACCTACGGTTATTCACCACCGCAATTTTCTATAAAGAACATTCGTTGCAGCGCGGCACTTATTCTAGGCTGTCGCTTATGAATATGGTAACATAGGAAAGATGACGAATGCGACAAATTTACTCGTACTTTATCACTCGACGCTTTCAAATTTACATAGTTATACAGACACCTAATCTCTATCTAACTTAAACGTCTCTGTAAGCCGACTCTTTGGTAGGAATAGTCTTATCCACGCAATGTCTCTGTAAAGCAAATTTAGCAAGCACAATATTAAACTATCGAGCCGTAGCAGAGTCGATAAACATCTTCAGACGAGTTTCCACGTCGATGGAATAATTAAGGATTCATTAAGCTGGCCATTGTTCGAAGCACGTAGAGAGGAAGACGGCTCGAATTTTCAACGACACCCGTCAGCATCATCGACGCCATTGAAGAACGACACCACTTGAAACTGCGGGGACTTTAGCTGTTTGCTGCAAGCTGCTGAGTACGTAGTGCCCCTGAATGCGCGCGCGAGTGTGAACACGGCGCTCATTTCACCAACAGCATAGCCTTACGGAAATACCATGCTTGTGCTATAGAGAGTCGCGTGGAGAGAAGTTACGGGGCCGTATTACACGACGTAAAGCCTACCGCAAGTGCGGCAATTAGTCGTAGCTGCGAGCGTTTGAATTTCTCCGCCGATTTCTTTACCAACCTCGCTACGATTTCAACGCTCTTTGCGCAGTTCCTGCGGTCTACGTTTGCGGGTACGCGCCGAGGATCCGTTTCAAGATTAACGCATTTTCTCGCTCTTTCTTAATATTTATAATATTCGGTATATTTGGTATTCTATGTGGACGAATTCCGCGTGAAGTTCAAGGAAATTGTAATAAAAAAAAAAAAAAAAAAAAAAAAATTGGAAACGAATTATGTTAAAGCGAATTATGTTAAAGAGGAAACAGATAGTCGATGATGGAAGTTGTGTCTCTGTTTTATGCATTAGAATCCCAGTCACATAAGTACGGTATAAATTGAATTTGTAGAATTTGTAACTTCGTTTATGTTTTCAGATATAGTAAGGTCTTTGTGCAAGATTCGTATCATGGACGTTTCGTGAATCTTCGCTCGGTGGAAATTCTCAAAGCAATCGGAAGTTTACTGGGCGAGACGTGCAGCGTGCTCCGTTATAAATTAGCGTTTCCAGGTGGAAGCGAGCCGCAAGTTTCGCTGTGCAATAATTAAGCTCGACCAGTGTGCAACGAGAATTCGACGCGCGTTGCACGATCCGCTGAATCCATCGTATGTCCTTCCGCACAAGGCATTTCTGCCAGCTGGCCAAGTAACGGGATGTGACCAGCTGCGCCGTTTAGAAATTCGGTATCAACCGTGAAAACGTTTCAGCAATATCGGTGATTGAATATCAGCGACCGCTATTAATCCTTTACGATCCTATGCAGGCAAAGCCGGTGTTGATACGCGAAAATACGCGTAAAAAAAAGTAATCCAATGGATGCGCGTGTGTACAATAGGATACGATGATCCTAAAGTATATCTGCCATTTTTATTTACATTTCCTTGATTTGTTTACATTTTCAGGTTGTTTGCTTATATTTGCAATTTATTTATTTCTACGAAATTCGAAAATATTTAAAAAGGTATGGTACATTTCTAAAAATGAAAAAGCTAACCGAATGCAAATACCGTGGAGAGTAGCATCATTCAGGTGTCTTTTACTCGACACGGAAGCGTCGTTCTGAAGTTTCATTTTCTTAATCCCTAACGTTTTAAATAAAAAAATAAACGGAGCCCCGAAGGAGATGAAACTTAGAGTGTTTATTCCTTGGATAAAATTAGGGAACGGGAGAAGCGTTCGAGGAATTCCTACAACGCAATGATGTTCTCTGTTTCATGACAGAGATGACTGTAACCACAGTATACAAGAAGAAATAAAAAATTTGATTAAGCCTGTAAAAGTTTCCACGAGAAACACAAAAATTACTAAAAACTGTCGGGGATCCATATAACGGGAATAAAATAGGAAGCAAGGATACGAGCGCCATCCTGTAACCGTCTCCCGTGTTTATGGAAGCCGACGTAACTCCGATATTGTTACAACAATTGCTTTGTTTCTTGGTGTCGAAGAACACAGCATCGGGCTGTGAACAATACGATCGCAGAGATAATAGTAAAAACTCTTCGGTGATAAACCAACGAAACTCGTACAATCCATCGACCGCGTTTTAAACCAGTCATAAACTATTTGCGCTCACCTCGTTTCTTGCAGTTTTGGGGAATTGCAATTTTTCCCATGTACGCTTAAGACATCCTTGCTACATAAAACTGAAGGTTTTTCCTTCCTTTCGTTGCCACCTTCTTGCTAGTCTTTGCTATGGAAATTTTTCATTGGTACATGTCTGCCATCATGCATCTTCGTGCGCGTCCTTTTTCCTTCTCTTTCTATATTTTACTCGGAAATCCTTCCGTCAGCGCACCTGGTCCCCCTTTCTTGTTGCTTGGCAATCGATTTCTAACGTAATCCTTCTTATTTCGTTGTTTTTCACAATTTACTCTTTCGCAACTCGTCTTGTCGCTTACTTTTTTTCTGCCTCTTCATATCCCTTTCATAGGGAAATTACATCGTTCTCCAGAGAGAACCAATTATCCACGAACCAGCGTGTACAGTAGGTTTATGAAAGGGGAGCCTGAAAAAGTCACGCGTTACCCCATGGGATAATTAATTATCTATTACAAACGATCGATTAATTGTAGCCACGATCCCAGGCGTAATAAATATTCGGGTAGATAGATCCGGGAGATCGAAGGCAGTCGTTAATCACGATAAATCGAATTGTTGGATAGAAAGAGGCTCGGAGCGGCTGACCAGTGGCGGCTGGTTCCACTGCCCGCCGCAATAGTTTCGTTCGTCATTAAACATGATACACACTGCGAGAGATGGAAAATGTCACTGACAAATATCGTATGAGTTTGTTAATAACAGTTCCATAAATTACGCGCTGTGAATTATATAAAATTTACAGAAACAAAAATACATTTAACGTCGAAGAGTTTCACGAAAAAATATTTTTTGTACCACTGAATTACATTGTCCCCTGTTATTATCTTTGATATAGGATAAAATGTAAAATAACAAATAATCGTTAAATCGTGCCATCCTGAAAATCATATTGAACAGAATTCTTGAGAATTGCATCTATTTTTTTCATCATATGCGAATCTCTTTGTGTTACCAGATACGCGCTCTGCTTGCGAAAGGTATACTCCCTTGAGTCGCATAAAATGATAAGAAAGAAATTTCACGTGAAATGCGTGGAACGCGTGCGATCAGTTCGAACGTTGTATTTTTCAGCGTGCTGCACGGTAAATCATCGCGGGGCACCACCTGGCTTCTTAATGGGTCGCCGTATATTTCCCGGCAATAAGTGGTCAGCCCTTATCTGTGCTTGATGTACGACCAAAAAAGCTGTGTGCTTCAAATTGTTCGCGTTTTCCAAATAAGGAACAATATAAAGCAGCTTTGCACGCGAATAATTCATTTTCGTGGCTGTCTTGATCTCGAGTTCTCTTTCAATATTACAAATGCGATAGCAAAAATGTTGCTTGCAAAGTGAATTCAATTACAGAGGTTGAGATAAATGTTGGACTAGAAATCGAATTTTGTGTTCGGAGAAAATTCTATTTAAACATTTTTTCTCCATTAGAAATGTTTAAATAAAGCGATAACCTCAAAATATATTACACCGTAGTTTTAAACATCTTTACTACCACCTTCCAAAATTTCTGTTCAAGGAATACGTCGGAGTAACAAAGGAATTGACTCGACGACCGCGATACAATGATCCTGTCCAAAACAGAAATCGTGATGTTGCAGCAATACAAAATGAATTTTATCGATTAAAACAGATTCTATGGCTAATGTGGAAAATTACCGTTTCTGCCTGATAACTATTGGACAGAAATTGCACAAATGCTATTGTACCAATCGATGTATTGTTCAACGGGAAGTCGCAACGCAGATTCGATAGCAACGTTGCGAATTGTTCATAAGGTGAATCAACGAGATATGTTACGGTAATTTTCCCTGTGACAGAAGCCTTCCCTTGATCTCCGTGACTCGCTATTAATCAGCGTCGTAAATTTCACTGATATCGATGATAATCGATGAATTCCTTCTTGGTAATCTTCCGCTTGTTATGAAAGCGCAAAATTTGAAGTCGTTAGCCGGATTGGAGTAACGAATGGTTTTAATAAAATTGGACGCTGTTTCGGATAATGTGTGCGACTCTCTTTCGGGATATAACGTTCGCTCGTAATTCTTTTAATATTGGAGCGTCGGCGATCAATATCGGCCGGCAAAAATACTCCGTTTTCATAATAAACAAAAATGACAATATAAATTAAACGGGGAATTTTTAACTCAAATAAATTGAACATTAATAAATTTCAAGAAATTAGTAATGAACACCTCCAACTTCAGCTACGTCGTTACATTTACCAGTATCACGAATACACGAATCGCTCGTAATTTCTCCGAATAAATTCAAAGAGAAAAGGAGCGCGATTGCGCGTACCGTTCAAAGCGGTATTGCCGCGATTACAAGCTGCAAGCCGCAGATTCTTGCATTGTTCGAACCCATAGCGAACAACGCCAGGCCTCGGTTAGTTGGTCATTAAGCGAGCAGCCTTTCGATCTCCTTTGTTATCTGCCGTACAAATATCATCGAGCAGGAATATGTCCCGCGAAAGGGGTTAAACAAATGCCCCTGAAACTTCTGTAAGATTTTATCGAGCGAACGAGCGAACGAGCGACTGAGGGAGACGTGTACCCAGAAACTGGTTCAGGCTATGGAAGGCGAGACGGAGCAGCCAAGAGTTGGCGTACGACAAAGAGAAGAAACGAGAAACGGAGTGAACCAGAGCACGTGGAGAGAGCAGACTTCCGAAAGAGGGACAAAGAGAGGGCGCGCTGTTAGTAAAATAATAGGAACTTTATCTGGAAGTCTGCGAGTTCGCTCGGAAACAATTATATGGGGGGGGCCAGGCCAGAAGTAAGGTTACCGGGAAAGCAAGCGGAAGTGAAATAGGAGGGAAATAGTGGGCCAGAAGGTGGTACGAATGGAGAGAAACGCGGTCAAAGAAAGAGAGAGGGAAAGAAGGACGAGGAAAGAAAGGGGACAGATATTTATATTCATTAGAAAGTAAGAAGTCGGACTGGGGCGCAGTTACAGCCTGGAAATGCTTAATGGGGGTTTACACCCGCGGCGTTTTCCTACTGGGCGGCTATCTGCGCGAACTGACGAGTGTCCGTCCTCGTTTTGGATCAATTTCTAGTGTTTCCATAATTTTCCATCGTAGAGATTACTCGTTAGAACTACTTCAAGCGGTCCTTCGTAAACGACATTCTTATGTTACGTTTTGCGTTTAATACAACGTATGATGTCACGCTCTAAAAGAATTTATTTATTGATTTAAACAAATAACTTTACATTTACGGTCGAGTTGAGCGTTAATGCGGTTTATTTAAATCGGACATCAAATCAGTGTTTTACTTTCAAATTGTAAGCGGAGGTATCGGAGTTCTTTCGTTCATGAATCATCTCTCAGACCCTTCGATCCTCCGAAACGACCAGCAAGAAGTTGCGAAGTCCCTTGATCCGAAGTGGAAGTTTCGAGACATCTATTAGCGAGATTGAAAACTTCCGTTTCGTCGTCGTATATTACGATTTTCCTACGAGAGAAACTGAAGGTAAAAGAGAAACGTGGAGACCAGAGGTGGATGACGGCCAGCGAAAACGCGTGGCTAATGGCTTCCCGTAACCGTCAACTGGGCATCGATTAACATTCCCTGTTTTTTCTCCTCTGCTCTCATCACTTTTTCCAACTCCCTTCTAACCGGATTTCTCTTCACTTACATTTCGATGCTGCCGCACGGAATTTCAGCCAACAGAGGCTTACTCGTTCGAATTTGTTGTGTTCGCGTGCAAACGTTTTATTGGACGGGGGTTACGTCGGTTTCCGACTAAACTACATACGTGTATCGCTTGCCACGTGTACGCGCTACGGGGGATACACTAGTTAAATTGCCACTCTTCGTGAAAATTCGACAATGTCGTTTCAGAATTGATGTGTTCGATGAATATGTCGATAAGTCTGGCGGAAACTTAACGAAGACGTTGATTTCGTTTTTGTTCTGGTTATCCCCTCGTCGCTTTAAATTGTACTACGCAAATTTTACGAAACAAACGTTCTTTCAACAAAATTACTGTGGAGAAGCATACTCTCGTTCTTCGAATTAGAATTTAATCAGGCAGCAAGCAATGAATCAAAGTTAAGTCGCCACTTTGTTGCGCAAGTCTGAGCAAGAATAAATGACGATTTAGCTCCAGGGTTTCAAATAACTTTCTTGTTACGCAAATCTGCATTAGGCAAGTAATTTCAGATGCTCGTGAACTTGCAGCGATATTACGAATCAAGGAAAAGAGGAGCATAAAATCTAAGAACGCTACTCTATCTAAATGTAACTGAAAATACTGTCGAAAAAATGTTCTTTCTACTCTCGAAAGGGTTAACTTTCTCGTGAAATTCACAGCTTCTGTTTTTTCGCCAGGAAATTGAATCTCCCGTCTGAGAGCTTGTTTCAGCAAACTACGGTGGAAATTTTTTTCAAGTTTCAAGACCTAATGAGAAACCAGACACGGATTTTTTAATGGTTTGCTGCTCGATGTGCTGTATTATTATTGTAATTGTAAGCAGTCGAACATTTTTTTCCACATCATCCTTCCCTTTAGTCGAGGTTCTTGAGTATTTGTATCTATAATAATTCATAAAACGAGTCTTCCAAAAATGACAAACGATCCAAACAATTTTTCTACGAAATTTAATTTGTGTATAATAAAAAGGTAGCGAAACGGATAAATAATACGAAGAGAGTTGAGAATTTGGGCTCCTATTTCTGCAAATATAATGCACAGTTACTATGATCAACGAAACGAATTATGATCGTGAAAAAAAGAAACGATTCAAAGATTTTCAGACGAGAACGAGGTTACTCCTCGTGTCATTTACCTCGACAAACGATTTACGTTTCGAAGCCACGCCGATTTATCGATCCTCCGTCGACAATGATGCGATCCATACCGCCGTTTCCGGTAGCGTTCGCATGGAAAGCCACGTCGTTCGTCCCGAATAGATACCTCATGAATTTACAGCGGACTCCGAAACGACTCGATCGCTTCGCGAAACACCGCCTTACAACCAATCTTCGTTGAATTGCTGTGATTTGTAAACGATAAGGGATCCTTCCGAGGACGATACCTTCTGCCACCGACGAATTGTCTTATGGATGTTGCGGGCAAGAGTGATTCTTATCGAGGAAACGAATTTCGCGGTAGACGTTGTCTGCTTCCGATTTTAACATTGAGAATGAGACGACGAGATCATCTGGGATACGCGATTACGTGTATATTTGTGGATCTGAAGTGGCATTGTTTAATTTAGAAAAGGCGAAGAAGATTTCACGTCTATTTAAAAAGGCAAATGACTCGTTTGAGATGGCTCGAGGGTCTAAATTTCTCAAATATTTATGGAAATCGAAGAGTGGTAGAAATTAAATAGTTTAAACGTTTCGTGCGGGTGATCGGTGGTAATCGAACTGACGATAATTCACAGAATTAATTTACTCAATATTTGTAAAATTAAAGTTTTTAATTTACTCAATATTTTTGATATCAATGCTTTTAATTTACGCGATATCTTTAATATTGATATTTTAATATTCAGTATAATTTATATTATATGTAAAATAATTGCTATTGTAATTTAATATAATTTAATTAATATGTTTTCAATATTCGATGAAATTTTCTAGAAAATTCGTTATCGGTATCTCACATCCTATGGTCAAACGATTCTCAAGCAGTTAAAGGATGGACCGCTGAAACAAATAAGTTAATTACCTAATTAGAATTGTATAGAGACTGATATTTGCACGAAAATGTCGACGGCAGGCTCGATCGAACGTACAGAATTTATCTAACGGGAACCGCGACTGATTCCATTATGAACGTGTCCATCATGTGCAATTGCTTGTCCGATTTCCGATCAAGATAGAAGGGTAAGCAAACGTTGAAACGGCCGAATCAGTTCGAGTCTTGAAGGAATCAATAGACGGCCAACGGTCCCCGAGGCAATCGACGAGACACTAAACGTTCCTCGAATCCTCTTAAAAACTATTCCAATTGACCTGCGATTATTTCAGCGTGAATAACTGTCATCGCGAATCCATTGATTTCTATAGACGATCGTTTCACATACAACTTATCTAATTCCTTTTCGGGCAGATTATCATCGTCGTCTGTAGTCTGCCGTTTCCGGAAAAGATAAAAATTCAAATGAATTTCTCGAATGCGAGCTTTCGAGGAAGTAACGCCGGAGAAAGATCAATCAAAAGGAACAAAGGTTTAATCTGGCATTTAATGCGAAAATTAATCCTTGGCTGGACACGTAGGGCAAAATTATCAGGATGCTCACGTCCCAATTCCTTACGCGATCCTCAACGGCGGTATAATCGTGGGTAAACACGGTCAACCGAATGAACGGATATTCATAGTGGGCAGCGTTATCGGAGAGAGGTTTCTTCGACGCGGCCACGCTTCGAGACTTCCATAATGATGAACCGAAATCCGTGGCATGCACGACCGATATGTTACTGTTCGCCATCACGGCGTCTGTTAGCCCTTAGATAGGCTGTGAGCAGCAGTTGCACGCTCCAGCGCTGTTCCTCCATATTAAGTGGAGAACCCGGAACGAACAAAATTTCTGTTGCTCCTTCGTCGCGTCGCGTCGTGGCGATTTGTTTCGATAAAATCGTGGCACTGAAAGATACTTAAGATTATCAGATCTACGATTGAAATGGAGAACAATGTGAGAAATTGATAAATCGAATACGAGAATTCTATTTGCGTAGAAGCTCTTGTTTGGACTACTTGGATTTATCACACGAACCTTATCTTTCAGGCTAATTTTATATCAATCGTTGGTTAACCTTTCCTCTTTCCAAGCTGTAAATTACCCTATGGTTTGCTTTCTCGCATCCAGTAACTCTGGGCTCGAGGGTTACAAAGTGTTAAAACCATTAATTAATCAATTAGATAAAAGTAAAATGTCTACATTTCGCAATTTAATATACAGAAGAGAACACGTTAAAAAATTCAAGCTTTTCCTAATAACGTTTCATAGAGCCTCTTCCCATAGAATTTTCATGGTTCGTAAACACCGTCTACACCGGTCTATACCGCATAGTCTGCGTAGTTTAATTTAAAATAAAGTCGTTTTTGCACTTTACTACGAGTTGGTTCCTTCGAGAAGGGATTTTTACAATCGGTACATCGTTTATTATGCAAAACTCAGCAATTACTCGGACGTGATTTTCACAAGTACGAGCGTTAACAATGCCTCCTGTCCTTAGGCGGCACAGTTTGTTAAGTCGAACTTGAATAAATCACCGTTAATGGCCGTTCGACGGAATACGCGGCCGAGGTTAACACGACTTTTAATTTTCCAGTTTGTCTGCGATTCTTTAACGTAATTACGCGTTCCATTGGGAAAACCATTTGAGGTAATTACGTGGCTCACGTTCGCGAACACGACTGGATACCGTGATACATTACCAGCCCGATGCTTTTAATCGACTGTTTAATAATTCTACGTCTCGTGATTTCGCGATGACGATGCATGTTTTTAATATGAACGCAAATGAATCGCGTACACACCTAAGGCCGCGGCGTTACAATTCAATCTACGAAAACCACCGGGATTTTAATCAACGTGAAACATTTCTGATTAATGCGCCTCACGCTGCACCGTGGTGCACGATCCGTCGCGACCTTGAAAAACTATGTTGCTGACTCCATCTCGATTCGAATGAAAATGGAAAGAACAACAATAAGAAAACATACTAGTCAAAGAAGAACGGGTTCAGTTTCGAATGATTTAATTAAATGTTTCGTGTCGTAACACCGACAGTAGAGAATCCCAGCTGTGTATATCTATCGCTTTTGTGAATCCACTGCAACTGTGACTCCAATCGCCTCAAAACAACGAATTACCTGTTTATTCATGAGCGAAATATACGGTGTTTCGTTGATGATTCGCGAACCCATTACCAGGGATCAAAGACAATGAAACGAAGCTGATATCGTGATATCCCTTGGCAAGAGGCACCATGATAGTATGGAAAACAATTTGGATACATGCACCACGCATAATGATGTAACTGATTACACGACGAGGCAGGATAGGTGAAAACCGGCCACTGTATATAGTGCCCGTTAATCTCGATGGACTGCACCAGCCAGAGCATGGACACGCTTGTTTACCGAGTAACGATTAACTACAGAGATAGGGAATGCAAATAGCCGCGAATCCCGGCGGGCGTTTGGTTTCACCGGCTGGCCCGTGGATGTCGTCGGGTTCGTCGTGTGTTCCATCCTCCAAGACGCCTGCGATGGGAACTCTCGACGGTACTCTGGGAAATTACTATTACCGGTTAATGAGCTGCACCGGCTAACGTGCAATTTAGTTAACGAGCGTTTTAAAGAAACCTGATTCTTCCAGCCAAAGTTGCGTTGCTCCGTCTATTCCACATAAACATCATGTACAATATATGCTTGACTTTTACAACAATTTTTAATCAAGCCCTACGGAAGTATCTGGATGCGCGTATAGCAGCGAAAGTAACTCCGCTTTATATTCCAACGCTTGAGAGAAAGTTATCCGAAGCAATAAAAAAATTCTGTAGTCTATCCACAGGGTGGACGACATCGAAATTACAGAAACGCGTGGTCGAGGACAAAAGTTTTGGCTCGCAAGAAGCAACAATGACAAGAGATGGGGAAGGGCGGGTAGAGTATTGTCAGCCAGCGAGAGAAACGCGGCTGGAGCGCGTCGTTTATTTTAAGTTCTTTCAAACTCTCCGGCGCACTCGCCGGGAAAGGAAGAAGGCGTCAGTGGCGAAGAAACGGAGGGGCGTAGAGGTTCGTTGCACGAGAGACGGAGTGCGGAGGTGGTGGTACAAAGGAAGAGAAAAAGGGGGAAAGGAAAGAAAGGTCAGCCACCGGGCGAGAGAGCAGAGGTATCGTGCTGGAAATAGAGCAAAGAAAGAGCGGAAGAAGGAAGGGAGATCGGCTCTGCTCTTCGAACCATTAGACAAATTTTATATATAGCGGCTGGAAAGCTCATTCCTTTTTTCTGCGCATCGTTACCGACTATTGGTCTAGCTATCCCATCGTAATAATCGATCGTTTTAAGCTTCTCCACAGCTTCTTATCGAGCCCGACGAAATGTACAGTCCTTGAACTCGAGAATTTCTCAAATTTCGATGCATCCCTTCGTCCAAACTTCCACGTCACGGAATTTTCAAAATATTTTTACTTTCCTGACTTTTTCTGTCCCACTATGTTCGGCCCCCATAGTTTCGTACAGACAACACGAAGCCTGAAGATAACAGCTTTTTCCTCGAAGAGTCGAAATTCACGACACGTATGCGCGCCAAAAATGGCCGCCTGTAAATACGAGCGCGTTACTCGCGTGGGTGAAACAGCGTGTTGTAACAAGGAAGGACGTCGTAACGAAAACAACTTTCACGGCACGAACCATTAGACTTTTAAGGGACGCGTGCAGGCATCTTGCGACGCCCGACGACGCGACGAGACGCACGGCTTCCTCGCTTAACAAAGCCAATTTCCGGCCCGATCCCATAACGCCACTAACGGGACCAACTTCATGGCGATCTGAAATTCTTCGTGAACACTGCTCCCTGTGTAATTCTTTCTTTATTCTCTGACATCGTGTTACTGTGAACGCAGCATACTGACAAGTAGAACGAGGCCGTTCTTGATCAACTAGGCAAACGATGACGATATAATAGAGTTTCGTTTGTTCTCGAAATCGATAGCATTTTTCTTTTTAACGTTCTAACTTCTATTTTATCGTGGAAGATTTATAATCGTATGCCTATACAAACAGTTTATAAATAATACGTTCACAGGTAGCGAATTATTTATTTATTATTCACAGGCATCTTTTAATACAGCGTGTGGCTTCTCTATCCCCAATAAAGTAAAATATTACGTGAATTTATTTATGCTCAAAGATGATGAACGATTGCATTATAGAAGCATGCGAATATTATTGGTCGAGCGCTTTATCTACCGCGGCAAGTTTCATTTTGTCCGGATCGGCGTGATATATGAACGTCTGTCCTACTGTGGATTTTCAATTCCCGCTTGAACAGCCTCAGGTTTTTGATCTATTTGAACAGGATCTACTCTATCTCTTCTTGAGACGAATCGTTGAAAGACATTGCGAAAATTTTCAAGCACGTTGGATAGGTATGTTACGACGTATCGCCACAGCACGAAATAAAACTGTTCGACAAACATACTTTTCCATCGGTTTTATTCCGTTGTCTCGCGAATCTAAGTACGTTCAAGGCGATTTCTAAAAGAACGTATGCCGATAAAACGTTTTATTTACTTAGTTTCTACGAAGAAGATAGGCGCGTTAACGTACTACAAAGGAAGAGTAACGGAAGCGTGGTATCGGAAAGAACATCTGAAATCGGAGAATTCGAATTAATTTAATCGGACGGAAAATACAGTCAGACTGTGGCTAGTTCGCATGTAGAAACTTATCTTGCCATTTGAACGAGGGCAAACGGAAGCTTTGAATTTCCACGAGATTTCCTCTTTCAGGCTCGCGATTTTGTCAAACAGAACGAACGACTCGTTCGAAACGTTTTCAGCGTGATGGACATGCAACACCATGAAAGATCTCTCTGGTCCCTTGTAAATTTAATATTGACGTTCCGTTGCACGCTGAAAATCACGTTGGAAATCCCCGTGCATAGGGAATAAACGGAGGTGGCTGGAAAATAGGGGTTGGTAGATGCTTGAACGGCCACTATTCTCCTCTTCTGTCGTTCGACCCTCTTCCAAACCCCCAACCCCGCGTCGACGTCGCGACTGCAGATATGACAAACGCACGTGGGCCCTGAAACCCATATGCACTGATAACGACGTTATCGGCCCGACATGGAGCACACCATGTTATTCGCGATACGAGAACGCGCACCGACGCAACCTGGTAAAACGCCATCCATTATCCACACAGACTGATTTACTATTAATTAGTTAGTATCGACGGCGACAAGACAGACGTGAAATTTCATTCGTAACGACGCGTCGCGAGGTGGCGTCCCTTTTTCGAAGCAAGCTACATTAATCAGTAAATGTTACTGATTTCATATGGATGGTCAATTAGCCGCGAAGTATGAGGCGAAACAGACATTATCAAAGAGGGATGGAAGTATCCCATAATTCATTGACACTTTGAAATATCTTCAAATTTCTTTAGCTACTGACTGAACACGGTTTCACCGTTAAACAAGAAGATAGACATTTCTTAAATAACAAGGATTAGCATTTATGGATGATGAAAATCCTGGCAAACAGGTTAGTCAAAGAAATGCTAGTTTTAGTACAGCGTAAGTAATAACCGAAAATACAAAAAAAAAAAAAAAAAAAAAAAGGAAAGAGGAGAAGTCTCGGAGAAGAAGAAGACAGAAAGAGTGCGCGTTTCAGCAAGTTCTTTTGGTGTCGGATTAAGCGCCATACAAAAGAAATTGAACTTTTTTTTGTGTGCTAGAAGCTCGCGGGGACGAAGCTGCACAAAAGCTTCGAGACAGCCGAGTGCTACTCGAGCACACGTTTCCCTCTCGGATCATCCTCGACCTCAAAACTCCGATACATCCGCGGACAAACGATCGTCCTAGGTGCTCTGATTAATACTTATGGTAGACTTAAACATTTGCTTTAGATTACTGTATAATTGACAACCTAAGAATGATACTAATAAAGAATCGACTTTTTCAGCATTCAGATTCGCGTGTTAATATAGTAAAAAGGAAATGAGATTCCTAGGACACGATTAATCTATCGAAAAGGCAATGGGCACGATTTCCAAGCGTATGAAAGGATCAAAGTACATGTGGAGTAGCAAGGAAACGAAATTTGTCAGAGCATTGGCGACGCCTTAAAGTCCCCGACTCCGATTACGAGATTACGGGACTCCGATACTCCGACGCCGGACAAAGGGGATCAGCGAGCGGCAAGGATTAAGGCCAACGAAGAAATTGAATTTGTCGGAAATCCGTAAACGTGAAGGGAATCGACCGGATCGACGTGTTTCCGGCCGCGCACCTGACACTATTCTTCGAAACTCCTACGGTCAGCCTCGGCCTCTTTTTCGTGAGGTGTTAAGGAACGAAATCGTATCAGCAAGGAATGGAGAACTGTGCTTCTTTATCCGAGGATATTTCCGCTACGATGTCCATTCTAAAAGCTTCGTGACGTAGTATGTTGAAAATCGAACGGTTATGATAGAAACCATAGTGCATCGAGTGCACAATACGTGCTCTCACCTACGAAGCACAGTTTTATCATCTTTAAAGGTTACTGAAACGTGATGAGTTTCTATAAACGGCGATGGAGTTCAGATGTAATCGTAAGAACGCGCAAAAGGGGAAATAATGCTGCATTATTTTTCAGGCCTATGAGCTTCAGAGGAAAGGTATTTGACAAAACGCACGAATTCCATCGCTTGACAAACAAACGTAGAAAGAAAGGCAGCCACGGCCACTAATTCCCGTTGACGTGATATCGAATCGAACGAGATTTTTGCTATTCCAAAAGCGTGATCTCTACGTCGCAGCGTTTGGCGGAGGATAATGCGTTTCCATATTCAAAGGAAACTCCGAACACTGTTTCCGGAGAGGGTAGAGGGCGAATATGTGGCTTGCGGATGAAGTCCGCGTTATTCGCCGGTCGGAACGAAGTTACTCGTAAAAATTAGTGTCTTTCGTTGCTGGTTAAAGCGAAAACGTGAGCAGTGGAAAAGAGTGACGAGAATCGTGTACGAAATTCACGTGGAAAAACCTGCTGCCAGCGTCATACGAACTGCTGCCTCGAAATGGTCGCGAGTCATTATATCGATGAAGTGAAATAGAGGATGGAGAAAAAAAAGGAGACATGTCGACTATACAACCTGTATGGCCAAACGTGATTCGCGTGGTTCGTTTAGTTTCTGAAATGCTACCAGGTCCTGATGTAGTAGGAAAATTTGGTTAGACATTTATTTTTTGATCCTACGGTTTTTATCGGCCAGAGCCCCGATTTCTTTTTTCAAGCTTTCTGTACGAAATTTCATTGCGACGAGAATTTCCAGAAATTCTACTAAAAATTTCTATCGTACCATCCACATCTAACGATCCTTTCTTTCGATCTTTTGAAAGGTCGGACATTCGAAGGAAAACCTATGACATATTACCGTTTCTTTTTCCTATGGGTGGCATCATGGACCTTAACAACAAGGTTAATCACCCTAGGAAGGAAGTAGGATATATATAAGCGTCAAGTGATCCGAGTAGAGACTTTTTTGAAAGAGACGTTTGATTGAAAAAGCGCTACCCTTGTACACTCTACACGATTCTAGATGAATCATCTTGCGTATGAAAGCCAGAATAGAGACTGTAACATGTTGGTAACACGAGGAAATCGTGGAATAGCAGTAGCAGCAGGCCACCGACACTGGTGTCGGTTTTCATTTTAAAGGTGCTGTGTGTCGCTGTAAATTTCATCCACCAGGCTAAAATTTATTTGACCGAACCCCGCGGATCGGGCATTAATGAATTTCCCGATATTTTCAAGGGCCGTGGGGTGCCTATCGTCGAGACGCGAGTCCGCTCTTTCAGAGCTGCTTTCTCTACCATCCTTCCCACTCCAGCGTCGGTTCCAGTATTTAAGAGGGCGTATATATCTTCCCGAGAACAGCCCCTCTAACCCATGGCCGGACGGTTCCAATTTATTTGCAACGGCGGCGCATCTTTCATCGGCCTTTTCGTATTTTCTCGAACGGATCCGCAAGTTCTTCGTTGTTTTACTTCTTTCGCGAAACCATCGAGATACGGCAAGAGAGAAATTGAAATTGGAAATGATTTTCAATGGAACACTTCTCAAGTATTATCGAATACTAGAAAATCTAATCGTACTCGTGAAATTACCAAACTGTTGAAGGACTTCTTTTGTAAACTATGATCGTGCTTCACGATCCAGGTGGAAACAAATATGGAGAAGGATGATTTCCAAGTCAAATTCGGGGCTCTTTAAAATCACGAGAAATCCGATCCCGCGTTCATTAGCCCCTGGCTGCGACAGATAACGGGTATAATTTATGATCCCTTATTACGAAACTACGGCATCCCAACGAACGAACCTTTCTCCCGGAACGGTTGATAAACATGTTTGGCTCTGGTTGAAAATTACTTAGCCGCAGACTTCAAACAACTTCCCTTTCAATTCGTTCATTATTCCACAGGTTAATTTATTTCCAGCCAATCAGGAAGATGTATCTTCCTCATCTATTTGCATAGATCCTCCACAATCTTCCACGTAATCTTCCTTGGCATTCTCAACGTGGAGAAGATTGGAGAATTTTTAAAAAGAGGGAAGATACTTAAATTCACCAATATAATCTCACGATAACCACATTATCTTTATTCGACTCTCATCAGGGGGAGAAGCTCAGTGCAAACGGACAATAATATTTGCACGTCGACGCAAAACACACCTTGCCTTAGTTCATTTTTACGCTTATCTATGAAACGAACAGACTGAATTTAGAGAGAAAGGGTCTGAAACACCGCAGTGATGCTGAGGAGGAACAAGAGGGAGAGTATCTCTAGTAATCCCCGAGGGAATAATCGGTGCCGTACTCCGCGTTTTTCTCCCCTTAATTAACGGCTCGTCGCAAACGCGAGAGATTACTTTTAATTAGCTTTTCGAACAGGCTAAGTACGGGGAACGGATGAATTCGCCGAACGCGCATCAACGTGTTCTACGCAATTATACGTCAGTCGTTTTTTATGATTACTTTTCGTTTTGGATTCATTCATCGATCTCGATTAAACGAATTCATCGTTCTCTGTATCAAGGACTCCATTTTCGTTTGAATACTAATTCCACGCTAAACCCGTGCTTTATGGTCTTTATTTTCAGCAACAGAAAATTAGGAATAGATTCGTAAAAATTCACGTCATGGAAGAAAATGAAAAAAAGAAACATTATCATTGTACCTTTCTAAGGAAATTTTCCTCTTGCTTCTCTTTTTTTTTGATTTTGCAAACACATTCTACTTTTATCTTCGCTAACAATCAAATCGGAATTCTTCTCGTGCAAAGCTTTTCGGTATGTTGCACCAACAATGTGTCCTCTGGCGCGTATCCATGATACTACGGCAAAGGACATTCAACTTTAAGAAAACAGGAAATCCAATATGAAGTTCAAAGCGGAACGACTGGCAGCTACTTCCTTTATCGTAAATTTTAATATCGCACTTGTAACGGAATTCGAGCTCGTAGAAAATTGAATGTTACTTCTTATTTTATCGAAAGAAGACAGTTTACGATCGATTCTAAAAGAACGGTTGTTACATTCGATAGTAGGTACGTATATAATGTATAATAGAGATAGGGCAATTTTGCAAAATATTTCGATGTTCCACGTGCGTTCGATTCGTTCCGGCGAAAACAACGCATCCATTTGATGCATCTGCTGCGCCTCTGAATGCGACAAAATTGTCGACAAAAGGTATCGTCTGAATGCGCGTGTTTCGTGTAACCAGTCCACTGGACAATACCGGAAACTATGGTCAGTCCAGTGGAAACGTTGTATGGTAGCGGCTTTTTTTTCTTTTTTAATAAACCGAAAAATGTGTATCCACCGCAATTAAGATCCATAACCATTTTTATAAAAAAAAAAAGACGTAGAAATTGGAAGAATTCGAGCTTCGATGAACTTTGAATATCTAGAAATTTCGGGAATATTCGATAACGAAGGTTGATATGGTATTTCAAATATGCCAAAGCATATTTATGGCCGTGCTGGACTAGTTTTACAACGCAGTAAAAGCTGCTTTGAAACCCAATTTTGAAGAATCAGTGAAAAGATATTTGATTTTATTACTTTTCCCTCAAAAGTTGCTGGAAGATGATAAAATCGTAACGATTCCTTTATCTCGCTACGAGATATCGGACGTTTTTCGCAAATTTACTGTTCGGTGAGGTTAATTGCCAGAGGTAAATTAGACCTGATTAAAGAAAACAGGATGTGAGTAGATTCGGAATCTCGCCGCGTAGAGAGTTAAACATGGACTCGAAATTAGGGTAGCCCGAAAGTAGATGAAACGCGGCTAAAAGTACCCTGTTCTCTAATTGTCTTTTAGGTAAAGACTTTCTCTACACAGAACACTCCGCCCCTCTTATTTTCTTGGCAAAGCGTCAAGAATAAAGCGGCTCGGATCACTGTTTACCGTCACGAAATTTCTCCCTTTTTTACACTGTAGATATCCATGCAGTTCACAGTATTATCGGTCACGAATCTTCCTTTAGCGTCGTCTAACAGCCATAACGGAGGATCATAAACCGCGGTAAAGCGAAAAATATACTATTCGACGTCGTAAATCCTAAGCTGATCCGCAAAATTGACGTCGTAATATTTGATTAATCGTAGAGAGTGAAGAAATTTTGTTGACTTCTTTGTTATCGTTGCTTTCCAATCGTGGAAAAAATAATTTTTTAAATAATAAAATAATTCATTTCAGTTCACTTACCTTCGGGTTGATGGGGTGTGTAGATGTTTAGGTAAAGGCAGTCCTCGCTTTGGTTCGTTAGGTGCGGCAGTAGCTTCTTTAGGTACTCGTATCTAACCGGTTTCACCTCGTCTCGCAGGTTTGGCAGCGTTTGAGGGCACACAGGTGCAAAGTCTTGAAATTGTCTTGAACCACGCCATGGTTCCGGTGATCTTGGAGGAGAAAATCTCAAGGATTCGACTGGTGGTTCTGCATATGGCACTCCTGAAACATTAAGTTGCTTATGATTAGTGTAAGAAGCGTAACTTGTTTCGAGTGACTAATATCGAGTTTTACATATTTGAGGAGTGGAAGTTCTTTCGTTTCGGATCGAGTTAGATATAAATTATTCCTCGAAGATCAATTTGAATAAAAAATTCGATAACTTAAATGAAAAAGTTCAAATCCCAAAACTCAAATTGAGGAGTTTAAATTAGAAAGTTTTACTTAGGGAGTACGAAATAGTAGGTCGAAACATACGTGGGAATTCTTATTGTTAGACAAAAGAGTAATGTAATAGCTGATCTCTAGGACGAATCATCGCCACGCGATAATCAGCGTAAAGTTTTATTACGCCGTGAGTAGATCGATTAAATTGATCCCGTTCGTCCGTCGGTCGATGTTAACACGCTCCAGCCTGGCAGTAAGGATCACGGCTGATCCATTTTACCCTATTTCCGTGTAAATTGGATTGCCAGGCCACTGGCTTTACCGCATAAAATATTAAATCGCTCAGCTGAGCAAGTACAAATCGAAAAGTCTGATTGCAAACATCTCGGATTTAAAACCTGTGATCACAACGATTGAAGATTTTTTGCATTTAACCTAGCAACCGGAATAAAATTTGTTTGAAACTAAAAGTAATTAAAATTCTTTTCGCAGGTATTTTTATTCATGCGGAATTAGTCCACATTTGCATTTACCTAGTCCATATGCATTCGCGCATTCCTTTGTGCTAACACGATACTGTTTACATAAAGATAATGTCGTTCGACAAACTTCGTTTCGAACGTTTCAGACACATTTCACTATGTCTAAATTTATCGTAGTCTCAGAAGGCATACAGACCTCGTTTTGTTAATAGGTTCTAAAGAACTGAAATGCGCTTCCTCTACTACTTATTTGACATTCCTCATCCCAATTTGAAGACTCTGGAGACTGTAACCTGTCCTTAATTTATCCTACACTCCCTCAGTGCCATTCCATGCTCAAACGGAACCGTTTGCACACGCGGGAACGCTCAAGAATCGAGTAGCCGATGCCAAGGAATGTCAGAGGATCTCGGGGAACTCAAGAAGGTACAAACCCTGCTCGATTCTGCTTTGCCAGCTAATGTGCACGCGTGCACGAGACCAAGAACCATAGACGAGGAGCGCTTATTCCCGGAATAGCCTGCGCGCTTCTCGTTTTCAAACCTTTGAGATATCGGGATCCTCGCAGCACGAATACATCGCAACTAATATTGCAGAGAGCTAGAGAGAAAGAGGGAGAGAGAGAGAGGAAGAGAAAGAGAAAGAGAAAGAGAGAGAGAGAGAGAGAGAGAGAAATGAGGAGCTGATGCAGCTGTGAACAAACTTTCACCCTCTGGCTAAAGTTCGCCGTATCAGCAGCCGGAAACTGAAATCGCGCCGGTCTCTGTGTTATCGTTACCCGTCGTCTGGCAGGCTTCGATCCGTCACACGATTGGTCTCAAAACTTTGAGATTTCCTATATGCTACGTTAAACGATGATTGTATACGAATTCCAACAATCGAGATTGACCCTTTACCGCATGCGAGCTACCTCTCTTAGTTCATTTTTCCGAATTTTTAAGTTCCCGTGATTTATGGAGAAATTTCGGTATTAATTAGAAACAGGTGAGTGAGAATTATGTGTTATTTTAGATTTTGCGATGACCAATACTGTTACAGCGTTACGCGATATGTGTTATTAACATGCCGTGTAATACACCAGTATTTCTCATCCTTGTTTCCAACATGCATAAAGGAAATATAGTTAATTATTGCTGCTGTTTGGTAATAAATATCGTTAACTGGAACATGACATATGTTTAATTTATGTCTTTAAACGAAATTAATTTACTGAGTACATTGTATAACCGACGATGTATTTGTATGCACGAAAATTATTTTCAGCTATAAATCTCACCCCGAAAAACATCGACGGGCTGCAGATCGTAGGTGGTCCTCGGCTGCACCACGATTCCACGTAAGCGGCCCTGCTTAACGCGCACCTCTCTCGTCCGTTCCGGAAGATCAGGAAGTCTAGAGTAGCCGTATTGCGGTATAGTGTCGTAAAAACTGCGATGTTCCGTGAGAATCTGAGTACAGGCCAGCAACACGAGTCCCAACAGCTCCAGTCGCAACATTCTCGACATTTGTTCGATCGGTGGACAGCCGGAAACCGTAGCAATGAATTTTCGCCGGTCCACCTTCAGGCTCGGCTGCCTTTCGACCGAGTCACGCAGCTCGGAACTGGTTCTCGGAGTAAAAATAATTTTTCAACGTTTCAGCAACTTCCGCTCTTGCACCGGATGCGAGGGGAGACTCCCGGTTGGTTGTCGACTTCTCTAGGACTCGAATATTCACGTTGCTTTCGAAAGGATGCGAAATCAGCTGCGTTTTGATATGTACGTTGTATATGTACGTTGACCGCTCTTGATCGTTATTTCATATTTTCACTAATATTTAAACTCTGTGCTTCCAACGAAATTGTTTTTAATAACACAGAATTAATTACGGTTCACTTAATCAAGAAAAATACTTTGGTGTTGGTGTTAAATTACAACACGTGCAATACAGCGAAAGGCACGGATCATGTACAGAACTTTTACTCGATATGAAGGTTTCTTGGCTTAAAATTCTACACCATTGTACTCGTACGATGAATATCCTGAAGAGACGAGGTAAAATAGAACTCAAACTCTTCGCTTTTATAGCTCGTGACGACTTTCCCTTTGGACCGCTACAACTTCAAATATATTTGACAGGCTATGAAACAGACGCGGTATCGGTTTCGTCGACTACGTCGCACTGTCTGACGGCGATTATAAGGCAAGAAAAGGTTCGCTCCACACTGTCCTCCAGTGGGATATTCTTGGGTCGAACGAGGGTGAACGCACGTACGTGATAAGATAGAAAGAGAGAGTTGGAGAGCGCTCTATTTTCGCTTCAAATAGAACGATTCTGCTGTTGGTAAACTTTGCACACGTTCGCGCCAGAACTCGCAATTCCCTGCAGTTTCTTTCAAAAATCTTCTTCTACGGATAACTTACGGAGCTGTCGTTTTAAACTAAATGTCCTTTTGAAACGATAGTTTCTCAAACAGAAATTGTAGCATTTGTGGATTCAAATAATAGGCGTAATAGTGAAATGCAGAAATAAAGCTGTATTCGCGATTATATTAATGTTACTCTGCTACAATCCGTACAAGATTCCTTTTTGAACACTCTATGCATTTCTCGGTTATATTGCTCTATGAAATGTTTACAGGCACAAATCTTTACGGCGCACGTATTCAATTGCGCTCTGCGAATCGGTAGTATAAATATTTATTCGATCTCTAATCAGTAAACGCGTATCATTCATAACCGTATCGCTTAGCAGATTCATCGCAACACCGGCGTGCATTCAGTAATACGCAAAAGGTTCGTAGTTATTCCACGGGTATATGAAAAGTTATTTAAAACTATGAAAGAGACGTCTTAAATGCAGTTGGAGGTTGTTACTAATTGTACGTACTGAGCAGTACATTTTTATCCTCGAAACAGAACGTTGCTTTTATTAGCAACAATTAATGCAAAAAATTAATTACAGGAAAGTGAGGAAGAACAGTGATGCAGGGGAAGGAGTGGAAGCGCAGCTTGGGAAAGGTTTCAATTTACCCCATTCATCGGACTCACAAAGCTGTCGAAACAGCGCGAATGATTTCCACGGTGCGAAAATCATTTGGTGAAATTTACGAGAAAAAACGCGGCACGTGCACGCAGCAAACCGGATTACGCGGCGTGAAATAAAACCGAGGGCAGCTTTAACGCCCACTTAAAAGCGGCGGATAGCGCGCGCGCGCGCGTTAAATTATGAATACCCGTAATTTGCATCGTGGTTGATTGTCGACTGAGTAACGCGACCCTTCTTTCTTCTTTTCATCCTCTTTCTTTGTCATTTTAGTTTTCCTTATTTTATTTCTTAATTGAACCACTAGCTTTCAGACCTTCGTGACGTGTTTTCCTAATATTTGAACTTGAATTCGCATGAAAGTTTTCCTCTGACGAAATAGCGTGGTACTAGCGTGCCGATTAGAGAAATATAGTCAGCAGACGAATCTGAACTATTTTTCGATTTTTAAATTGATTTTTAAGAGTTTAGAATTTAGGATGAATTTATGATAAGAAAATATACTAGGGATTTCACGTTTGATGTTTGTAGAATGATTAAAGGTGCTTAAGAGAAAGCAAACGTTGCTTTCGTCGAGGATGTTGAACTTTTGGCTGCCCTTGCGTGCCTCGAGCAATGTGGATATTCTTGGACCACGCTGTACCCAACCACAGCCTTTCGGCGTTGCCTGAGTAATGGGACGAGGCGGGGAATCGTGTTGATCCACGTAAATTGCGTCGTTAAACGTTTATAATAATTTTTTACGTAAAGTTATACCGGTAGACCATAAATTCTTGATGAAGGAAGTAAAAAAGCTTAATAACCGCCATTGCGTTCACTCATGTTTCGACCTTAAAATTATAAAATGTATATCCTACAAAGCACTTAATTTAAATAACTACGATCACTATTTACCTAAGCTATAAAAAAATATCGAACGAGCACTTGAGATAACGATACACTTTCAGAGGAAATAGATTTCTTTTTCTTGGTAATTTGTTCTCCTCTAATTGTCACCCGGAAACATCAAGCCATACGTTGCGACGTAGATTTTGCGTGTACGCGTGGTCGATTTTGCCTCGATGGAACTCGCGAGTGGACTGAGTCGTAAGTGCTAAAATTAAATCGAGAACGCGTTGAGAAGGAAGCGCCGCCGGGCGGCCGCCTTACAAGCTGGAACTTTTATTTTTGGGAGAACGTTTCGTGATCGTTTGCAAACTTTCCTTCTCCAAATCCCGTTTGAAAGAAAACTTCCCGTGCGAAAAACTTCCGCAGCCAGAGTTCTCCACGATTTCCACACATCGAATGTCTTTATCTTGCTATGATCTGCAAGACAGACCCTGCCTGTCTGTCTGGTCGAGAGTAATTTAATTTAACTTAACAGACGGCAAAGATTCCTCCTTTTGAATTACAACTAGCAAGGATACAGTTAATCGTCCCGTGTTTAACAGAATTAGCATATAGGGATGTGTACACGCTAAATGAAACAGCTGTTATATGAAACTCGCTGTTTATCGAGATTAAGATGAATGCATTAATCTCAGAGTTGGATTAGGTGTCACAAAATTTAGTTTATTCTAAATGAAAGTCATATCTAAATCAGCGACTACTTATCGAAGAAAATTGTACACAAAACAAACACGTAAAACGATTTGCAAACGTTTTAAACTCGATAAACATTGTTTGAAGTGTGATGCTCCTGCGCGCATGCAGATTAAAAAACTTCATCGGTGAATTACTTTGCACATACACAAGCCGAGCCACTGTTCCTCGCATGTAACGACGTGTTAAAGCAACGATAAGAAGGCTTTGAGAGGCGTCCTCGAGGCATGAGGCGTTCTCCGATGAGTGGCTCCTCTTCAGGAACACCTCATTCACGTTAATGAACTTACTTCGTAAGCTAGGGACGAGCAAGACCAACGAAAGTGCATGACTTCTCCACGAGAACAAAGGTTTCGGATGAATTTTACGAAGTGCCTCGTCAAATTGCCTGTGTGTCTGAAAGCGATCGATCATTCTTTCTCTTGTCTTAATGAAACGATTAAATTTGGAATTTTCAAACAAATGAAAACGAAAAGTAGCGAGTGTCCTACATCTTAAGCGACATTATTTTAATCTAGAATTATTAGCTCTTATTGATAAATGGAGACTTTATGGTTAGGTTATTTCTCAAGGTATTGTTAACATTGTATTCATGACGGGTATTAAGTCGAAGCTATCTCTGCGACTTTCAATATTTTCCAGCTAATTCGTCCAATCCTACGTATGGGAGAACAGGATGCATTGTTTCCCGGCTTGTCGATAAAGGAAAACGAACCAGTAAAATGCGAAAATATATACAAGTTTGTAACGTATAAACAGTTCACTAGCGATACATTCTAATCCCAGGAGGATCAAATCATCTCGGAATATGTCTCCTTCATTCTTAGAGCTCATATATGATTTTATAGGGCAAACTCTTCTCCTGCTTATGGCCACGAGAATCGATTTATATAGCAAATTAATCATTTTCATTTGAAATTTACGTTGAGTTTTATCTGGTCGAAGATTATAAAAGAAGTGTTCGTTCAATGAGCAAGTATTATATCGGGATCAAACTTTAATTAACCATTCATTGCACAAGTTTTCCTTGATCGAGTTGAAAAGTTTATCGGCTAAAGCTAAAGTTCTTTTAAACAGTCAACGATTTAAATTGCTGTTTCCTGAACAAAAGATCGGGTTTCGTTCTCCAGCGGATTGGATAGGATAGAATCTACAGTCCACTAGCAAACAGATTCATCTGGCAGAATAAATAAATATTTCGCGCCTCTTCTCAAAGCAAAATCTCGTTGCAGATATTCCGTCTCTTTACCCGGCAGCAATCTCTGAACCTGTTTATCACCAACTACGGGTCTAGTAAAAAAGTAGAAGAGGATGGAGTTAAATTAGTGTTATTTAAATCAAAACTCACAGGTTTGCGACCCGAAGAGGTGAAATACAAATAAATGATGGATAGAAAGTTATCGTAATTTCCATAGGGATAATAATAGTAACGGAAAATTAAACAAAGAAGATGCGCGGTTTAAACTAGATTATTTTTTGATATTGGACTTTTGAAGTATATACGATTCAAGATATATGGTTCGAAGAATATTTTAATATCTGTTTTTCAGTTTAGAAAATCGAAAAGCGTGTACCCATTTTTCAACGTAGATTTTCTGCGAAGACAACGTCATCGTGGAGACGTGACGCTGATTTAAATTTTGTTTGCGCGAAAAATTACCAGAGAAATAGCGAAAGCTGACCCAATAATACCGTGATTTTGCATTCGAACTACAAGAACCGGATCAACGACTAATTCCAAGTTCCTCAGAAGAAACTATCGAACAAAATACTTGACAATATTAATCCGTTCTCAAAGAGAAATTACAAAACAACTATACAGCATCGTTTACGGTACCGATAAACCAACCTTGAAATCAGTTCACTACCCTCATCTTCTCTTCGAATATCCTAAAATATCCGATTATCCGATATCTTCGAGTGTCCGACAGAGACGGAAAAAACTCGAGAGGCGAGGTCTGGGTTGGAAGTCGTTAGTTTGCCCTCCAAGTTCGTCGAACGAGACGAAATCCGTTCCCGTATCATTCCTTCAACCGCTACGGTATCGATTTTCTTTTTTCTCGTTGATATCTAGGGACGAATTAATCACGAGCGAGAAGTCCAACACGAAAGATCCTCGGTGGCCTCTCGATATATCGTAAATACCATCGAGATTCGTCGCAATGGGAAAGCAAAGGAGGCGTTTTCGTGGATAAGTGGACCATCAAGAAGATCGAAGATGGATGAAGAATATTCGTAGAGAGAAAACCGTAGGAATGTGACGCGATAATACGTGATCAAGCTATAGAGCATTCAAATCCACCGAATCGATGTTCGATATTGACAAGGCGTGCGAATTTTTTAGGCTATGGTAAAATTGGACCAACGAAAAAAGGGGATCTCGTACTGTCTTATCGTACCCAAACCTCTAGCGTGTTATACTTTACCCACTTTGCAAGATTCCGTGCATCGATAACCACCGTCCTGGCGTTCCTCTGCCTCGTCTAACGCTCGAGCTATTTTTCTTCAGAATCTACTGAATTCTCCTTCCATTCTGTTCATGCTGAATTTTGCTTCAATAATAAAAATAAAAAGGAAATTAACCAAGAATTAATAACTATTCCACGAGTACTATATTCTTCTTTTTTTACATTCTTTAAAATGTATTATTATTCTATGTTAACGTTCGTAATTTGGTTTAAATTTCCACCAAAAAGATTTCCTCCGTTTTAATATACCCTCAAGCAACGAGTGTAGTAGAAACCTCACTCTTAATACTTAAGCGACTTTGACACGACGGAGCAGATGATATGAAGTTTCATCAGCAGGATTGGCGTACGTGGCGGCAGAATTTCATTTAAATTTCATTTAAATTCAACGTATCGCGTTCGAGATAAAGAATGTAATCTGTCTATAATACCGAAAGTTACATGGATCGTCCGACCTCTAATATCCTCCTTTTGAGAGAAAGTGAATTATGCAGCAGCCGCTGTACTAAGATTGTCTCTACGACGCTCATGAAATTTGGTACCGTATTGTAGAAGTCATAGAATAGCATGTCATAGATTATCGGCCAACGAATTCTTCACCTTTTAGTAAAAAAAAGTATAATACCAGGTTTTTACTGACTTGGCTCCTTTTTTATAATAGTTCAGGCTATGGTTATAGTGAATAGGTATTCGGATGAAGTACCGTTCTGACGGATGTAACATCTGAAAACTGCAATACATACGCTCATAAAAAATCTATACAGATATTTGATTACATTGACCTATCGAGCACGTCAGAATGTCAATTTGTTCGAATCCGCTGTAACTGTAGGCTTATGCACTTCGATACATCCGTACATTGAACTTTCATAGGAAAATATACTACTCTATTTAGCTATGTTCTTAATTATCCGTTATATAAAACATACTATGGAAATTTACTTAATTCCATCAATTTGCAATAAATTACATTCCAACAATGGCATGTACAAACAATAGCCAGGCGTTAAAACAGTTTCGATTCGGTCGGCAAATTAACCAAAAACCCACAACTGATAGGATTTCAAGGTCCATGCGATTGGAGGCGCAGCAAGCGTGCATCAAGTAATCGTATTTCATTTAGTCAATCGATGGTGAACCAACAGGACAATGGGATCGTAGTTGAATTTTAAAGCTGATTGAAGCTCGTCCAATGAAGAATCATTACGTTTCCGGAACAATTGTTTATTCTCAAGTGCCATGTGCAATCCTCTCTCAGCACTGCACTCGTCTCTCTAATTACTCGTACCAGGCGATAATATTTGAACATCAAGAGATGAAAATTTTTTAAAATGACGTATGACATATGATTAATATCGTACGAAGTATTGTTGCTTTGAATTACTTTGTCAACAAGGAACCGACGGTTTCTCTCTAAAGCACTTTTCCCCTTCTATTCCTGAAAAGAAAACGGAAAGAAGCAAGGGAGGGATTTGTCATTTGAGGGATTTCATGGATTAGCCGTATCCCGTAGTTTTCTGCCACGACCCCTTTTTCCCGTAACAGCTATCGCTTTAGTATGCTGGATATACATATACACTGTTCCAAGTACACCGAAACCCGGTTATCCTTATTCTATATTTGTGTCGCCACGTCGTAGATAATCCCCAGGGCATTTTACAGGTGTTACATTATTTTCTGTCGCTCGGTGAGAAAGGTTTTCGTTGCAACTGATGATTGTTCATTCCTTAAGTAACTTTTTCCTTTGCTCTCGATGTTTATCTTTTATTTTATTTACTTAAAAGTTTTCGAGAAAACTCAATTGAAATAAATCAGGAAGGAGTACTTTTAAAAGAATTATAATTATGTGCAAATATATATCAGACAGTAGTGCAAGAAAAAGTGTGATAAATGTATACTTTTTAACGCGATATGAAAGGGAGGAAGACGTTTGTTTCGCGTTGAAAAGTTCACCGATATCAATGGAATATCGCGAATCCAGAAAAAGGTTCAGTAATCGATTTGTATCGGGCTAACCTTCCATCACGAGCACCGTGTACGAACAAGTCCAGATGCGATAACTGGGCAGAAATAGTGAAAGCCAGTAGGTATACGTAACAGGTAGTATTGAACGGCGAATGAAAGGAAGAAGAAAGGCTTTCATCGGCGGCGGATTTTTCCGGGATTAGCTAGATCTCTTCGTATTATTCGTCGTACAACTACCCAGTAGACGGCTCCTCGCGATAATAGTTCCGACGTTAACCGTTTCTTCGTTTTTCTTTTTTTGCCATTCTACGAATTCAAGTTTGAGTTCCATTTACACGTATTCTCTCCTGCAGCAAACAGTGCTCGATACAGAAATACTAGAAAACCAGCGAAGATGAATTGGAAGTAATTTCTGTTACCAAAGAAACTCGTTCAAAACTACAGTTTTCTGATTTAAACTTGATCAATATGTGGAAACATGGGTAGAAATACGGTGGATGGAAGGAAAGATCAACTAAAGGGAGGAAATTTCATTTACGATTGTACGCTCCCGTCGTTAAAGGGAGGTACCGAATGTGTTTTCATAACTTAAGAACAGCTCGGGGGGTAATCGTTTTAAGGAAAACACTGCCATAAAGAACAAGAATATCGCTTCTCTCGATACAAGTGAACGATGTTACGTGGGTCGACAAACAATTTTCGAAAAATATGTCTTTGGGTTTTTCATTATCTTTTTATTACAATTATTTACCTTGCTTTCTTCGAGAAAGACATCCAGAACTATAGAATCTAAGCTGTCGTTGCTTCACATCGAATGTGATCTATCTTATAAGCAGAACGAAGACAAATTTTAACGCTAGACGAAACGACCGCCAAAACATGAACTGTCTCGCAACATTTTGATGGATTACGTGGATATTATCTAGGGATGCGCGAAAGTTTGTTCCTTCGATCGTTACGAAGCTTCTGTCGAAGCTAATCATGGATCGTGTTTTCCAACTTGTCAAAATCTTCTTTCCCCTTCTACACCCTTCTACCTTTTATCCCTTTACGATACTTAGTCCCCGATTCGAACAGTCAAGCCAGAAAATTCGTGATGGAACACGACTACAAAAGAATTTCGCATGTTCCAAAAAAATCGAACTCTTGAATCTACTATTTATATCGCAATTAGTTTTCTGGCTAAAATCGGAGAAATTGCGAGTGAACGGTAAATCATGAATACGTTCTGAGCAATTTCGCAATTGAATCCAACGAAAGGAAGTTTCTTTCGTTGGCCAAACCATTCGACCTCCTTCCCATTTACTCGAACTTCGAGTGCTTCGATGGTCTATTATCCTGTTTATGTATTGTAAACGTTGGGGGGTTGTACTACAGGTGGTAAGATCTCTACGTTTGAATTTGCGACGTGGATAAAGAATGATTCTGGAAGGAATAAAGAATTGCCATTCACTCGATATTTTCGTTGCAACCGATGAGGTCATGTTGAGTACTGAATCCGACGACGATAAACTGGCTTCGGAAGGAGGGACCAGTTTCGTGTACGTGTTTCCTCCACGTCGCTTGCTGAATTTTGACAAATTTATGAGGCAGCCCAGAGACGCGGTCCGATTGAACGCACGCGACGAAATTAATTCATGCACGCCGCATAAAGGGCAGCCGTTCGTCAACAGAAAAATTTGTGATGGACGGGCGTGGTAAGTTGGGATGACAGATTAGTCGTACAAAGGGACGAACAATGATGGCAAGCATGACGCGATATATCGTTTCCCGAAAGTCGATTAATTATCCCGAAACTTTGATGTTTTTGAGATCGAAAACAACTTACCAGCGTTTAGAGCACTGCATATCCAACCAACGAATCATTCCGCGAAGTGGTTCATTCGTCAGAAAAAGAACAGAGTAACCGGAGAAGCATCATATGGATCGAAGCAAGCATTTTCTTTTCCATTCTTCTTTTACAACTTTCTACATCGTTGAAGCAGCAATCGAAGATCCATCGAATTTTATTAATCATCAAACAAGCTGCAAGATGACGATGGGCAGATTTGAAGAAGCGTTAAACTGGAATCGATCGGAGGACATACAAAATGTCTGAACCAAGAAAGTGTCGTAAAGTACTATGTATCCGTTCCTAGGACAGATCCTTTATGTTTATGGAAGGGTATCGCTATCCTAGAGTGAATCTAGTTCAGATGAATTCTTTTCCGCGTAATATTCATCTTCCAGGCTACTATAAATAGGTAATAGAAATGAATAACTTATATCGTTTTGAATTCATCGGAAGATCTGATGACGCATGCATCGTGAATTGTGATTATGTCATTGACAACGGTATTTCGTTCGCTTCTTGTCCCTTCTTCTTCATTAAACTCGACTTTCTTTTCGTTGAAGGGAATTTTTTACATTCTTGCGTATCTTCCACATTTTTTTTTTTTTTTTTTTTTATTTTCTTCTTCACTCAGTTTAATATCCCTTAGGTATCGATTCTTAATAAAAATTTTACGAGCTCCTTTAGTTGCTTCACTTCTCCAACGAGCTCGATTGATCATCAGGTAGTATCGATCGGATTCTCGTCATAATCAGCTAATAAATCGGGTGTAGAACGTGAAACGAGACTCCGCAGAGCATCGTTCGTTGCAAGTTTCGTTGATCCGGGTCGACTGGTGTGTCGTTATGGATTGCAATCACGGAAATGGCGCGCGTTCCTGTCGGCTGCACGCCTTTTATGCGACATTCGTTCGCACGACGTTCGTAAAAACCATGTTTCCGGCTTTGAGCAGCCTCCATGACAGGGTTGCTCGCTAATCGACGTAAAAGGACACTGTCAGACACACCAACTTTTCGATTTGTTAGCGCATTAAGAAACACAGTTAATTTAGAGAGATATGTAACCAAAACTATCTAAATTTATTAGCAACGTTTTATAAATAAATACTTTTTTCCCTAGATAATAGATACTTTTTTCCTAGACTGTACATGGTAAACTGCGGTCAGGAGTTTACTTTTACGGGGGCTATAATTTTTAGTGGTGTGAAAACTGTACGCCCCATATTCACCAGGTCGAATGTACAATATAAAATTTATTACGGAAACGTGAGAGTAAAGAGATAAAATATATTTTAGTAGAGACTCTTGAAAAACATTTCATCCCTACTTTGATCTAACATCGAGCAAATACTAATCATTTATGGTCAAAATAAAATTAAATGATATCTAACGTTGCTAAATTAAGAACAATAACCTATTCAATTCTAAAGAACGTGATAAAATCGCCAATTTTTTCCGGTAATAAATGCATTTTTTATCTCATCTATATCATCTGCAAAGAGATACCGTCAGACGATACTCTGTAAACACCATACTCTATTTCGTAGCTAAATCGCTATCGGTGTCGTTTGAGGCGATTTTGAGAAAGTTGATCCTCCGAGACAACGTCTTACGAGTGGAAACTTAATTGAATTACGCACTGCTTTCGACAAGCAACGACACGCAGACTTGCAACGCCCCTATGATTAGGCGGAGCAAGTGGGAAAGGCTGACGTTAGCCTTAGGATACGAGTTAATAGCATCGGCAAAGTTGACGCACCAGAACGCCGCCGTGTCGGGGAGCGATGTTAAATGCATTTCGCGCCTTCATGCCCGGAAGAATTAAGTCGGTAATTCATGAAGGGTCGTCCAACAGCTACTCACGGCCTCGTTATCTCTACGTTAAGTAAACTACATCGTACGGGATGCCTACGCTCTTGTGATAACACCCTTGAACAACAATAGACCGACAAAATTATATATACTAACCGCTCCAACTTTCATCGATGAACGGGAATTCTACTTTTTTTAGAAGAATCGAATCAATATTTTCTTCGATTTAGTAGTTATTTAATTGAAAGTTTAAAGTAGAATTTCGAGTTTTGATCGTTATTCCGTGAACCTGACTGAGTATCGTTAAAATTTTTGTACTTTTATAGGGCTGCTTTTGAAACGATAAATTTGTTTTCGACCAGTCTCATAGGGTCACGATCTTGTACAAAAATCACTATATCATATCGCAGAATTTAAATCAAAATTACAAAATATTATATTAGAATGTAATTACTCCTCCTTGCGCTAATGAATTCTAGCATCATATTTTTTGCACAGTTACATAACTCGAGGCTTATCTAAAACGTGTCAGCGAAGTTCTGCGTGTCGTCGGTGGTTCATTCGACACGCATCCGGGTCAAAAAGCTTGGGATGTTCTGCTTTTAAAGGGGAGCTTAGAATGCATCGAAGTTTGTTAACGAGTATAGCTACGCAGACTGAACTATAAAGACGAGGCGGTGTTGTACATCGCAAAACTTTACGAAGAAACCGACCACGCTTTTAGTCATTCTTCTCTGAAATTCTCGTTAAAAAGTTTCCCCCGTGCTGAGGTGGTTAGCTGATATTCCAATTTCGTTCCGTGCATACAGCTTCCTTTTTTCTCCCCTCGTTCGAGATGATCCACGTAAGAGCGTGATTTACAGGAATCCGTGTATATACACGTGTACGATCAACTTTTTGATATGGACCCTCTTCGAGAATGGACTCCAGAACCTTACTCGCAAATGTATGATACGATAAAGTAACTGAAGATGAAACGATAAAAATAAACATAAACTTTCAAGTTATACGATCAAAATTGCTCCAAACATTTTCTCCCCTTCCGGTACTTCGCTGTCGATAAAGTTTTCGGCTTTAAGCTTAGAAATAGCTACATAGTTCGACTACAAAAGCTACAAAATTTTGATCGAAATTCATATTGTCTCGCAGCACCGATATCGAATGCTGCATTTTGGGAATATATGTGCGTGGATCTATTATTAGGCATAGACAGAGAGATTGAAAGCACTAAAGCGGCCTGTTGTCGATACACGTTCGACGTTACCTCGTTAACGGGAGATAGCCATTGTTCCGTTGCATTAAACGTCTACCTAACTGCATAGCAATCGATCTTTCTTTCGTTTCGGACTACACGATATTCGACAATTTGACACGAAAGTGAGAAACCGAAGGACACGTGTAGCCTAGCGTAAACATAAAAAGAAAGCGTAAAGAAAATTGTGGCAGTAAAATATCAGGCGTGTTGATTTCATCAGGGAAGAAATGGTGTAGTGAATTGGGCTCATAGGGCACTACACAATCCTGTTTGCAATATGATCAACGATAGCACACAGATTATACGAGTGACGTACAAGCTTTTAGATAGATTCAGTTATTCTGGTTCGGCTTATCAAAAGCATACTTCAACGCGAAAATGATTGTAACGTCTGTTTGTTTAATCTTACTTGATGGCGTAGGCAAAACCGACGGTTATAACCTCCATTGTTATGAATTTTTATCAAATCCATTACCATTTTTTTGATGATATTAATGCAAAAATAAGCTTACTTACGTTACTGTTGTGTTATTTCGTTTCTGCAACCACTTCTCCACGATATTGGAACAGAAGCCATCTGGGTAATCGTAATTGTGTCACGTTTTGTACACGCGGCGATTTGATCATGACTTGAACGGTCGCGATAGGTTAAGTCGGTTTGTTGCGAAAGTACCAAAATTCATACTCGCGAAATTGAGACACGAACCAAATTTCTCAAGTCGATATCAATGCCATCTGCTATATCGACGTGTCCGCGGACTTCCGCCCATGTCGCGAGCGGTGTGGGCAGCGTATGCGCGGGGCATGCGCAGCTCCGTGCGAGCAACATCGCCTGACGCCAGTCTGTCCGAGGATCAAGTAACGGAAAGATCGGCTCCTCTGGTCCAGCGGGGTTCGCGTCCGCGTCTCGCGTCCTTTTCCTTCTAATGCATGATCCTCGCGATCTATCTGTGGATTGGATCGCGTTACGCGGCCACCACGTGACGAAGGAATCACCACATGACTCCAGGAAGTGTGAAGTGCGTGAAGAGAGTGTTCTCGGTCCAGTGTCGTCGCGTGTGTCATTCCGAGGCAAATTCCGACCGAATCGAAGGGACTGCGTGCGTTCGTACGATTTACATTATCTATCGTTGCTCGTTAAAAACAAGGGACGCGATCTGTTACCACTAAATACTTGCGAACTGCCTCTGAACTGGTCCAGTACGGCGTAAGAGGGACGTGAACCAGGTGATCGCAGGGGTGAACAGTGCACGTAGACGCAAGTTGTCTGACCGAGGCAGTCCGTTGGTTAGGACGCAATGGAACGACACGTAGTTTGACAGTGATTCGGTGTGAAGTTTTCGACAACCGTTAGTGATCGATCGAAGTTCGTGTCTTTGGATGGTGGTTCACTGAAGCTGCTCGGATTATGAAATGTCCATATTAGATAGTGATCATCTAGAACAATAACGTTTTATTCTATACCAAGTTGTTGCCAAATGCTTTTTGCACAATTCCGTGAAAGACAAATATATACGAGAAACAGAGAGGGGATGTCCGCGTAAAAGCGGAAGAAGAAAATTTGAGAAGCTTCAGTCCGTCCAAAGGAAGGGAAAGAGAAAGGGAACAGAGAAGAGCAGTAAAACGGTGGACGTAATTCGACGGCATCCGGTGCCTTGCTTCCTCTATTCGCTCTAGCGAGCTAGGTCATAAGAATGAAGCGAACCGGTAAACATCGGAGCCGTGGCTTTCTCTTGGGCATCATTAGGGCGAGCGCTTTTTATTTGTACCGCCATATCAAGCATGCTATCAAGAACGAGATCGTCTTTTTGTAACTTTCACGATATTTTTAAAATGATCTGGGCCATTGCTCTGAAACGACGAACTACCCTTCTCGAAGTTTAATCCAGTTGTGTTGTCGTGTCGACGCAATTAGGACACCATTTTAGAGATACCATCGAAAAATCGTGTCAGGCATAACAGACGAAAAAAAAAAGTGTGCTGCGCGAACTCGCCGTATTTACTTTTCATAACGCTGACTCGGGGATGTCTTTGGCCGTGTGTTGACTGCTCGTGAAAGGTCGTCAGCAGGTTTTCTCAGAAGGATAGACAAACAACGTTGAACGTGAAAAGAGACTCGGTTTGAATTGACAAACTCGTTCATCTTTCAGCGATAATAACATCTAACGGATCTCTGAAAGCCTAAGAATGAGATGAATGTACTTCGAGGAGCAATTAAACGTCGTAAAGAATAAACGAACCCTTTGGGTTGTACGTTTCGAACATTGTGGAATTCGTTTCGACGCCGATCGCCTACTGATGCATCCTGGACGCGCACCTGGTCCTCGTGGCGACGAGGTGGGCACGATCGCGCGCGTTCCAGCCTCTGGGGGCGGGTAGAAGTTCTAGGGGGAAATGAAATCGTTGGTCGAGCTCGAGTGATCGCGAAAGGGAGCAGGCGTGGAGACGGGGTTTCAAGGGCGCGAACGAAGATGACGTCGTCGATCCTGGCGCTGCTCGGCCTAATCCTGGCGACCGCCAGCGCCGAGCTCAGCTCGAGGATCGTCAGGACAAAGTATGGGGAACTATCGGGCGTTATCGTGACCCTCGATCGGCACCTCGAGGGCGTCGAGGTGTACCGTGGCGTTCCGTACGCGTCGCCGCCGATCGGCTCGTTGCGTTTTATGCCCCCTGTCAGCAGTGCGCTTTGGCACGGCGTTAAGGTGGCCGATAAATTCGGGCCTGTTTGTCCGCAAAGGTTGCCCGAGCTTACCGACAAAATGCCGAAAGGTAGAGTCGAGTACTTGAGGAGGCTGCTGCCCTACCTAAAGAACCAGAGCGAGGATTGCCTGTACCTAAACATTTACGCACCGGTTCAAGGTAAGATGCACGATTCTTTCAAATCACTTTGAATATCGGTACCAGATCTGTTATTAATACTTTCGTGACCATTCATGTACTTTTATATTTACGGTTTGTTATAATTCAGGAGAAGTTATTGCATTTATTTTCTGCGTTACTATTTTACATTAAGTCGTATAATACGAAAGAACATATTTTGAGCATACCTCAGCTTGTATATTAGTTAAGCATAGATTAATTTTCTTACACTTTCTTTGAGATATCGAAGATACGTCATTTAGTATATTATCTATATGTGATTCAATTTTTAGAGAGTCTATCATTATCGAAGTAGATACATTCATCTTCAAAATATTCGAGATTTTCAACACGTAATTCCTATAGTAAGCCACTGTGAAAATGACTTTTTGATTAATTACAGAAAAAATTACAAACTCGTTGAAAAACTAGTATATTGTGTAAAACGTAACTCTTTTTTAGCCGTTTTCAAATAAAAGTCGGCGTCCGAAATACAGTCTATGTACATATTATAATATGAAATTACCGTTATGTCCATTTCGGTATTGTTCATTATAAAGCATATTATAAAGTATATGCAACCAACAAATTTTTTCCTAAGAAAATATGACTTTTGAGTCTCGGCATGCTCTACTTTCGAGGTATATTGTCGCGCTACAAATATCTTAAGCACAGCCAAATATGTAGCGCTATGAAAGAGTTAGCTTGTATCAAAGATATTTCTTTGAAGAAAATATTTTGCTTGGTTTATCATCCTTCGGATCTTTTACTATCCAAAATTTTGAATTCTGCGATAAGTCACCGATATCACTATCGATACAGAGGTACGCAGTTTCGCGATTTTCTCGTCAATCTAATCGAGGCATCTTTTATTGGTTCACAATGGATCAAAGTATCCTTCTTTCGAGTATTCATGTCCGCTTCTGGTTAGGGTTTACAGACCTCTTTGTGCCGCGCAGATATATGTTTTTACTACTTCATCGAGACACGCACGGAACTCCGAATAAAATGAATGGAAATAGAATGAATGTATGGTTCATATATTTACCTTTCGCGGAAATTCATTTGAGAACAGTTCCCTGGTTCCTTTTTTACGAGTGATTTCGGACGGTCGCTCGAGCATCCAACGGTATAATTTACTACCAGAATAATTCGCTTTGAACATTTTGTTCGGAATATTTGAAATTCTGGCTGTGTGTGTAGATCGTTATTATGGAAAAATCGGGGACTAGTCTAGGCATGTTCAGATTTGCGCATCCCTTTTCTCCCATTTTTCGCGTTTTCATTTCTAACGGCACGGCTCTTTGTGCTCGACGACTGCGACGGGACCTTTTCGAACGGCAGAAATATGCGCCGATTCTTCAACAGCCTTTCATCGATGCCCTGTCGTTGTCAAAGGATTTTCATGCGTCTGGGTGAGTGACATGGATTAATTTCGATACAGAAAAGACAGGACAGGATAAAAAGAGAAACACGAAAAGCGGGAAAAATTTCTTTGCCTTCGCGAGGATATTAGTGTTCGATTAGGAAATGAATATGCGTTTGTTTTATGCACGTAAACGAATATCATTGCGATGTACTATTATATCAGAGGTAATCGATCAGTCACTCCTACCTTTAACTTTTTCATTTGGTTCTACGATGCTTATTCGGGGAAAAATGTAACCGGAAATAAATCTCGAAGCGACAGAGACAAAGAATAAATTAATACTGGAATAGAATTGAGTCTCCGATATTTCTGATAAACTTTTTAAGCTTCTAGGAGTTTGAATTTTTACTAGTTAATCGATAAATAAAACGGTAAAAGTAACAGGTTACACGTCAATCAAATGTCTGAAACTTCATTTATAACCTCTGGAATATTAAAATGCCGTGCCAACTTTTCGATTATTCGCATTTAAAAGTATTTCATTAAAATAACGCAACGATACGTTATTAGAAAAGGATCGGTCGAATAATCCGCGAGCAAATCTTCTGTTTCTAATTCAGCTCCCGTGGTGTTCATGGGGAAAACGTTGTCAACGAGAGCTGGCCGTGTACGTTCCAGGGGTTCTGCTCCAACTCGGTTGAATATAATAGTAGTATTTCAGAATAATAACCCTGCAGCGAGCCATTGTCCGGTCAGTGCAAACAAAGAATCCATGAAAACGACCATTAATTTGCCGATTTGAATGGGAAGTGTTATTTTACAGCCGGGTGTTCGCTTCTCATAAATCGTTTTGCAACCGTGGAATTCACCTGATCACCCTACCTCTCCTCCATCATTGCAATTCATCCCCTTATCTTGCTCGTACTCGAAACCCTCATGCCACTGATTTTTTGTATTTCACCAATAACTCGATTGTTGATACACAGAATTGTTACAGAATTATTACGCGTACAGTATCAGTTTTCATCTCAATACGTAACTAACACAATTTTCTATAGCTTCAAAATTCAATAACGCAAGTTTCTTTTCAATCTTCGGTACAGCTCGTGTCCTCTGTTAATTTTAATTTATCTCATAGCCTGTATACGAAGTTCTTAATTAAAAGGAACTTAGAACAAGCTACGTATATCGACTATTATAAAATCCAGTAGGTATTCCCAGTTTTATTCCCAGCATCCATCCATCTATTCTTCGCCTCGGTACTTTCTGTAAATCGCTAGCTAAGCGTCTCCGAACTCGTTGAAAAACAAATGTAGGAGTGCATTTGCATCTTCGTTGAAATGGTGGACCGACAATCTCACCGGTTAGTCGATTCACGAGGGCGCGCGCGCGCCAATGCGCAAACGCTGGTCCGTCGAGGTTACGCCATGCCGAAACTATTCTGTTCAATTCCGCTCCTACCCGCTTATTTTTACCGTTCACGATACTTACACGTAATCCTCGGTACGATACGTGTTTGCAGATCGCTTCAACTGGCCGAAAACGCGCTGGTCCGGTGTGTATCTATGTATATATACACACGTGGAAGCCAACACGTTCCGGGCATTTGTTTCGTAGGATTCGCCAGGCGGTTTCTATCTTCCACGGCGTTTCTCCCAGCTTCGCTTATCGCTTACCGGCTACTGGAGTGAAAAACGACGCGAACCTTTCACAGCGAAGTGCCTTTGCCATCCTGACGTTGGATCCCTTACCAGGGAAACAGCGCCGTTTACTTTTCACTATGAACAAGACTGGCCACCGGAAATTTCAGGGATCCGTTGGCTCTTTTTCTTTGATTCCGAGAAGCCTCAGAGATTCGGTAATCGATATAGTCGGCGAGGCAGAATGCAATTTTCCAACGAGAGATACGTAATTGCGTGTGAAACTGTTGGAAGAAATTTTGACTAGGGTGTCCGAGTATACACGGTCCTATACTACTTAAAAATATACGGCCACATTTATACGTTATCAGAGCTATAATTTTTATTTGTATAATTTTGTTTACTAGCTCAGAGTTTGTGTACTACGCTTCATTATCTCCTATAACATGTTTTATAAAATTTAATGCAATTTCTAAGTATTATTCAATCGAAATACTTAAAGTTTTCCTTCGGTATGACTCAATCTTGCGACAACCGATAACCGCGACAAGGTTAATTCCGTTGTTAATTAAAATCTCTTCTTGTGACGAAAGGCTGCTCGATCAATTTTTAATCTTATGTAAATTGATTCTGTTATGAAAACAGAAAGGGATATAGGGTTGACTAACCTAATGTCCATCATGTTCGCGGTAGAGGGAAGGGAAAGGCAACAGGATGTTGCGCGATAGTCCAGATAGTACGATTAATATACAAGCAGAATTAATTAGCATGGCACGCGAGATACGAGGAAAGGGAGAAAGAGAGAGCGCACGTAAAGCGGAGGGAGAATCGTCGAGTTTTTCTTTGGAAGGCGGCTTTAATGCAAGCCCCTTTAATCCGCCTCCACGTTGCGGCTCGCAACACATCCAAAGGGGAAGGTTGCGCTCGCGTATTCACGTAATTTCTTGATCGAGGAAGAGAAATTGTATTTAAATGGACCATGCAAATCTGTGGCAAGTCCGTGGCGTTGCCGCATTACGTACACCGTAGAATCTTGTTATGCTAATTCACAGCAACGTTTCACGTTTCCTTCTGGCGCTCGCCGGGGAAACGATTGCTCGATTCTTGCTAAGGATTTTACGGCTGTTCAATCGATTCTTTGGTCATGTATAGTAAAAAATTGTATAAATTCGTCGAAATACAGAATAATTTGGTGTATTGGCATTTTAATATAGAAAGGACTCTTTAAGTTAGTAAGAAAGATTTAATTGAATACTGTGTAATTGAGTATATATATATATATAATTTTTGGCATCGTCAAGTAGACTGGTCGATCATAATTCATACGATATCCTTTGGTTAGAAAGAACTGAGAGTCTCGGTAATCGAATGATAAAATTGGTCGATATGCGGATTTTATGGGTGCGATGATCGAGGTGCATGACGGCTGATGAGTGTAAAGATGAAGGCGTGGTCAACCTCGTAAACGGTCTTACAAGCCACAACTAATTATGAAATTTAATTAAAGCGCTAACTCTTGTACGCGTGCGGCTTTTGAAGGTACACGAACCAACGCTACTATTTAGCAGAGCACTAATTCAGCCTTCATTTATCTGCCAGTGTAGGAAATTAGAGGGACAAAGAGAGAAACGACACTAACAGAGGCAGACGACGTCTTACCACTTTGTGCTCTAACCGCGTAGCATCGTTGAGCTTTGCATTTTTTGGCACGTTACACGCCGGTTGCACGCCACGCGTTGTGCTGACCTAAGAAAAATAGGTCCACTTCAGCCTGCATCGCGTAAATGCTTGGCAGGCTGGAAAGGTTAGGATCTAGCAAACGCGTGGCTGTCTTTATGAAAAAATATTTCTAGAATGTAATTTCAACGTAAACTGCATTATCCAAAAAGCAGTAATTGAGGTCTTACTCCTTGATTCCTTAGGAATTGTAAGCGCCAAGCTTGTCTCTCTGTATATTTTGATATGCTGTACGTAGTATATTGTGGTATTTATGGTAGCCAATGGAACGATTTATGGCATCTGTTTTACGACTAAAAAGCTTTGTGAAAATATTATCTGTCATATCCTTTTCTTCTTGCTCATCCTGAAGATGTGATAGCACGTTTCCGGTGTTCGTCTCACGGTCAGAAATAGAGAGGAAACGTAACGGTATTTTAGGGATCACGATCGGATGGAATTCAGGGAATAACATCGAAGCAAGAGAGGCAAAGAAAACATGTGCCTCCGCGAGTCGAAGTTGTGGTAGGACTTTTCAATTTCGACGGGGGGAACTCGTTCCAAAGGAATAACGTTGCTCCTTTTGACGTTGCTGGGCAAAGTGTTGGGGCTAGGCGGGAATCCTGTTGCGCGTTGCTATATATCGGATCATCCGGATAATAGATTTGCCGAGGGTAAACTCCGCAGAATTTTTGTCTCTTGTTTTCGCCAATGTGGCTGGAAAATTTAAAGAAAGCAGCCAACCGTAGTGCTTCTTATCAGGGTGCCGGAATTTCGGCAATGAAAATTAATATTTCAGTTGAAGTTTGTACGTTACTACGATTGAAAAAGGAGAAATATTGTGTAAGTTGAGGCTAACATTTTAAAAGGATCAGGATGAGTTATGAGTATTTTCATCATGAATGAATTTATCTTACAAAACTTGCTCGATAACGTCTAAATAAATAAAACAGAGATTAATGCGACGAAGCGATACAATATTAAAATGCCGGGCGCTGTAAATAGAATTGGATCGATGCTGGTCAGACACAGTTAACGAATGTGCATGGTACGCGGAGAAAACTTCACTTGCAAAATATGAAACGTCCTAAAGTTTCGTTATATTCGCGGAATAATTTCTCATATTTCCCCTGTCGAGTACAAATACGAAAGAAAAATAGTAGGAAAATGTAGAAGATAAACTTTTCTTATGTTAGCAAATGTTAACGTGAGATTAACATTTATTTTCGCATTTTAATCATGAATGTCAAACGCTTTTAACTCGGTTTTAAATGACAAACACAAGAGAGCTCTTGATGGATGATCGATGACCAGTCTTCTAGATTATGAAATAGTGGAGAACATTCACCGTTCATCGCAGTATCATAAATTTCATTCGACCTGTGCAGCATTTTTTGGAAGCTCACGTGCTTCCTCGTACGCAGATCAAAAGGATACAGGAAAAGCATCAAACCCGATAACGATGTCCGCAATTCGAACAATACAGTGGCAACCGTAAATCGATCGCGTCGAAGGAATAGCCGCGCGAATACGTGACCTCTGAAACAATTGAAAAACATGCATTAAACATGCCAGCATGATGATTTATGGATGCCAATGCAGCGAACGTTTCGCCCTCCACCCACATTTCGTTTCTTGTCAGCGTTATATCTCACCTGAACGTGAAATAGCGAAAGATTCCCGTTTATACGTTCCTTGGAAGCATCATCCTTTATTTAATCCTCAAAGCCTGGCGATCAATATCCTATTATACCGTCAATAATTTCACCAATTATCAAAAAAAGACTTAAAACGTCCGGTGATAGAATTGCTTATTTGTAATTTCTCGTTCTGATATCAAAAGCAGTTCTCGTTAATATTGTGTAACGAAACTTGAGATTGCAAGAGACGCTGTTAAAGAGGTTGGGTCGCGTTTACTGCAAAAGCCGGAATAGTTATCGAACAAGTTGCAACATTTCCCGACAATGGGCGGAAAATTCAGGAAGTTATTATCGTCTGCAGCAGAGAGTCTTCCTAGGTACGTTGCCTAATTCTCGACCACCCATTATGATATTAACCGGTGACGTTCCGCGATAAACTCTCGCCTTGATTTCTTGTATTACTGGCATTGTGATTTAGCAATATATTTTGTAAACCCGAGCTATGGGAGTGCAAAACTACGGTGAAAAACATGATGGATAAGAAAAGACATTATGTCGGTACAATAAATGATTTTTTAGAAACATGAAGTATACAAGAAAATGTCAATTATAGAGTTACAGGCATGTGAATCTAAGGAATAATTGAAAGGCATTGTAAATCGTGTGAATTCCAGTCGAGATGCTTCTCTTACCGAGCAAGACTCTCCATGGGCCAATCATCCAACGAGGCTTGATGGAGCTGTCAGCTGCAGAATTGGAGGTGAATAGTCTGTAATGGATTTCACTAGGAGAACCGGTCGTAGCTGAAAGCGTGAAAAGAGTATCGGACAGATAAATATTTAAATTGGTCGAACACCTAACTGCGCGAACCGGCAAATGGCAGGAACAGCTAGCCTACTTTTCAAATGCTCACGATTCGTTTATTTAAGGAAATTGTTTAAAGGGTGTGCGATGCAAAACCGAAAATCGATAGTTTCCAGAGTGCTTCTTTCTATTATAATTTATTAAGGTGCAGAAATAATCTGATTATATGTATAAAATGCAGGCGAGAAGCATTCTCTTTCCAAAAGAATTCGATCGACCATTAATCACAATCAACGCAAAAAACCCGAGGAATAATGCGCCCGAAGGTTTCAACCTCGTAAATCCGCGAGAGAAAAGAGTGGACGTGTCGCTGCTAGACAAACTTCTTTAGCTAGCGATATTCGGTTTGACACGGAATTATCGACAGATTAAGGTATTCCGAGATGTCGACGTTGTTGTCTTTCCACCGCCAAAGTGCTTTAGAAGTCAGCTTATACGTCAAACCTCTGAACTTATCTTTCTAAAGAATATACGGTTTCGTGGCACGAACTATTAAGCTCGATTAGCCTTTCCTCTCGCGTTCTACATTTTTTATATATTTCAGAGGGAATCGTGTTTTACGAGGTATTCGTCTTGCTGAACTTGCGAATCCTCGGCAAAATTTTACGGATCTAATTAACAGATTATTTTTTCCTTCGTTTTTATACTTTCTGGGTTACTATAATAAATCAGTGATATTAATATACCTTGGAAAACTTGATCGCGATAAATGAAACGTGTATACACGTATTAAAAGAGCCAAACTATGAGAGTATACTTATCGCGTCGACAACATGAAACGGTACGCATACTAAAGGGATTACGCGACCTACAAGAGTCTGATATTGCAGAAGGACCGGCTTACGTGAAAGTGGCGGCTTGATCATGACGAAGAAGTTGTTGTCGTTTCTGGGGCACGTTACACGAGCTAACTGGAAAATAATAAGCGCAACTTGAGCGTCGCCAGAAATTGATCGTAAGCAGCGTGGAGGTGCATGATGATTTATCACTACCGAAAGATTAACGGGTTGACGCAAGGATTGCTCACGTTACTCCACTCGAAAACTGATTTATCGATGGTTTGAAGGTGAATCACGTATTTCTATGCGTTTGCTGCGTAGCTAAAACTGGTACGAGTGTTCGATCAAAATTTTCACTCGAGCTACGTTTCTTTCTCTTTGTTCTTGTTCTTGTTGTTTCTTGTAAGGAAAAGAATGAAATGTGTTATCTGTGCAACTATATGTGTCACCACCATTTCTCTTTGCTTTCTTCAACCACATTTACTATATTCTACATAGAGGTTTCCTCAAATAAACGACGCTCCAAAAGTCTCTTTCCTGAGAATTAATATCAGATCGAAATTTATAGCTGGCTGGCATTCTTGGCCCAAGAACTATACATTCTAAAGTTCTTGCGGAATCGTTCAGTTTCCCGTCCTCCGTTACTAATAGCAGTTAATTTCCGCGACTTAACCGCCACTAATCCAGCTTGCGAAGTTTTGGTGCTTCTTCGAGAAAGGAACAAAATATCTATTCGTGATTTTCCACACGTAACAATAGTTAAATATATTCTTGAACAACATAATTGATTCAGCAAGCCACAACAATTATTCAAGTTGAAGAACTTAAATGTCAAACTTACCGTATCGGAATCTGTTATAATATAACCGATCGTATAATAGCCTTGAAAGTTCAGGCTTCGTCGAGCTGTCACACGTAACAACATTTTTAAATAGGATAAAGGCTAAACACGCGACCAACGATGCCAGCTTATTGATTTTATAACGGTCGCAACAGTCGATGAATGGTTATTGCTTGCGTGTAAGAGACGCGATACGTCGTCACGAGTCGTTCCGTTATCGAAATAGAAATCTTCAAATAATTGCATTCTAAATATCTCAAATTATATAAATTTGAGAAAGAAAAAATTTTTAAAATATAACCACGATATAGAACGACCTTCTGTCCTTGCATTATATTGAGGTTGACTGATAGAGGAACGAGTGGATGTATTTGTAATAGAAAAATATATTGAAATAAGTATAAGTACAGGTGTACTGTATGCTGATCCAGATCCTCGCTCTTTCAGTGTTACAGTACAATAGGAAGAATGATAGGGAGCATGTTCATATATTTATAACAAAGAACATTACCAAAAAGTTAACCTTGGTGTGTAGCTCTAACTGAAGGCTACAAGAAACAGCAATAGAAATTTAGTTATAGCTCTTTTGTTTCTAGATCTTGTAATCCAAAACAAAAATTATATTCAAGGGCAGAATAATATAGATCTCTCCTTATTTTGGATTCTTTTCACTAAATTTTATTCTCTTCGTAACAGCGGTCTCCAGGTCACGGATATACAAAAGAAAAGGTGTAAAGTTTTTCTTGATGTAATTACTTCAACACATTATAATATACACAGATATACACAGATTAAGCTACTTTGCTTTTTCAAAGCGTGTACCATTTTCCTTCGTTGACTTTAATCTCTTCGTCGTTCTTCGTTAACGAAGCGTCCTTTACAACGTATCGCAGCACGTAACAGCGCGCGCGTCGCCTTCGACGAGTTTTATGATTACACGAAGCTCATCGCGATATCTGCACGCCTCGGGCGCGCAATCTCCTTGCTAGGAGCTCTTCTTCAGAGCAACCACTCGACGATTTATTACGTCGTTCCGGCCGTTCTCTTCCTTTCCCAGCCGGTATACCCGAAAAGGAATTCTTATCCCACTGGAAACTTAGATTCTGGTGAATCGTTGACGCGCGCGTTTCTCTAGTCAAACTTGTTTCTGTCACTTGTTTTTCAGCCAAAAGTAACAAAATGTTTGACCCGCGACATAGTATACTTCAAGCGTTAAAGGAACACTACGCTCCACAGAATTTTTCTACCGTTCTTTATATTATACTTTCTCTTTTTATCTTTGAAACTTAGGGTTGCATTACTTTTGTGTCACTCTGTATGAAAAGCACTGGGGAAGGAAGAGACAAAGACCTGGAGTGCCGCTCGAGTTTGGTCACATTTTTAATCCGACCAAACTTTTTGAATTACGGCTAGGTCGCGTGGAAAGGGATGGAAGAAGGAGGGCATAAGGCGTCGACCAGGGTAGCGTAGCGCGCGAACGGAGAAAATTTGCAGAAAAAAAGAAGATTATATTCCTGACCGTAATGGTTCCTACTCGCTTCGAGTCTTAGGAGTTCTCTCGAGCCGGGAACAGTCATTAAAAAAGACTTTCCAGTGGGCCAGGTGGACCGGCGAATGGTCGAATGAAATCGCCGCGGGACAAGCCGGAAATGGTGGACGCTGTGAAAAAAGGTCGCGAAGGAATTCTTTGCGCGGGCCTTCTTTCTCTTTCCGCCGCCTCGGCCGCTTCCCGTTCCTGTCTTTGTCCATTCTCGCCGTTTTCTATCCAGTTTTCCCCACTGTTTCGGCCTTGATCCCCAGCGAACGCCGCAGCTGTTGGTTTATACGCAGGCTTACCGCGACCACGACGAAAATAATTGCGGCGGCGTTAAATCGCGCACCGAAACGTTTCCTCCGGGAAAGTCTTGATCTCGACTGTTGCGATTAACGCGTTTCCCGACCGCGTCGCGCCTTCTACTCCAGCACGTTCGTCGGTTTTACGAGTCTTGTGGCTGCAGAGTACTCGTTGCGTGAACGAAGCACTACGAACGATGCCAGGATTGTCCCTTCGTTCGGAGTGGGTCGTAAATAACGTAAAATCGTGTGGAAATATTTTATATTTTCTGATGTTCAAGATTTGAGAATCTTTCTACGATATTTAATCAATATCCTGAACGTGAGCAGAGACCGATAGTCATCTTAATTTTTTACCGCAATACGCATTGGTTTTGACATTGTTCACCGCGGTCGTCACAACTCGCTACGCTACTTTACGGAAGTGAATAAATTGCAAGCGATTAAAATTCTATATTACTGTTAAGATTATCTTAAAATCGAGAATGATTTTGCGTTACTAATTGTATAATAATGGATAGAAAACTGCTCAAAATTCCGATGGAACAAGCGATCGAAGGACAAGAGAGGTTCGAATCGTTAACAAAGGGTTTAACGACGCAATAATTGGCGGTACGCGTGAGGGCATAGCGATGCTCTAAGCTGTAAGGGCTGCGGCGTGATTCAACAATAGCTCGGTTACTGCCGGCGACGATGCTCTTTCTCGTTAATCTCGTAAAACGTGCCGTGGCTTAAAAGGAAGACAATAAAATCCGCCTGCCGTACTCGTTACTCTCTCCTCTAATGAAATAACAATGACTATTATCGTCTCTTATTACTACACCACCGTTCGTCGCCTTAGAAGGACGCTCGGTGAAGATCGATACTTCCTGTGATCGGCGTGATTCACTCTATTCTCGAATCGAACTCACGTGAAATTTCATTACGATTCTTGCAACTGAAATGCCTATTTTTCCTCAGATTACATAATTTGCTGGTAAATGTCGCTGTTAGCGATAAATTCTAAATTCCGTTAGGTGTCGCCCAAAGCAAGTTGAAAGAAGCAAAAAAAAAAAAAAAAAAATTGTCGGCTGGTCAGCCACGAATTAGCTTAAACGACCACCGATTAATCTTGCATGGGCCCGTTGGGAGATGGGGAAACAAGGCGACAAGGCCGTAGTTCGTTCGCCTGCTAGCCGTAGCTACTTAATGCCCGATCTCTCGGGACTAGTGTAACCCGTTGCACCGCATTCGGACTCGTCCTTTACCCACGGACTCACCGACATAGGGACGTGACCACCGTCCTGAGATGCGGAATTCTTGGGAAAACTACTTTATTACCACTTATCCTGTTTATCAGCTTGTAATTTCTCTTAATTGCTAACTGAAAGTCCACCGGAAGATGATATCTCGTTGTTACGCTTCACTGGCATTCGGTCAAAGAACAATAAAAAAGTCTTGTGGAAATTGTTCATCGAATTTTCGATTTGACCGAGGAAATTGCAGAGGTTTTCCTCTCGGGGGCAATCGTGAAATAGAAAAGAAATTGCGAGATTCTTTTTCCAATTTCTTTCTTTGTTTTTATCGCTATATAGATAAAAGAAATACTAAGAGATAAAAGAAACTAACCATGTCTCTTTGCAACAGTTTTTCTCTCTATTTCTCAATGCGTCGTTATTTATTAACATAACATCAAGGATCCATCCACGCGCTGAACTCAGTAATCAAGTTTACCAATTTTGTTACATTATTTAACCCAAATTGCCGAAGGAACTTCACAGGATTGCATCGTGTGTTTAATGTTCAACGAAGCGCGCAGCGATGATCGTGGCAAGCTGGACGTATCCCAACCACGCCACTATGAGTCTCGTAAGGAAACTTGGCAAAAAGCTATTTTGCTTGCAGCGTAACGCTAAATTGAGAGTAGCTGTAACGTTAAGTAGCTGCCGGGGCTTTCGTAACTAGCCCATGGTGACGCCATCTCATTTTCAATTGTTTTTGGTTTACCTAGCCATTTCCCTTTGGCTATTTTTGACTCTGCCTTTATTATTCAATCACAAAAGATTATTTCTCGTCGGCGTAGAGATCGTTACGCGTACGAGTAATGAAAAGTTACAAGATATCTTCCCAATGCTTCAACAAGGTCCTCAAACTTGAGAAAAGTTTAAAATGATACCTACATCGCTTGAAACTCGAGGAAAAAGAGCCATTCGATATTCTGCAGGCTTTCGTCGCAAGATGTTTTCGAAAATACGATTCGCTAAGTGTACCAAGTACAGTCAGGTTTCATATCGGGGAAATTTTTATTCTGAATAGAAGCCACTGCCTCGTGAATGACAATAGGGAATATAATTCGTCGAGTATTTCGCATTTCATTCACGTTAAAAAATGCTTCCTCTTCTTTCCCGATTTTTCTTTGCCGTTGAACGCCTGAGGCGTCGATTCCACTTAATCCATCGATCGAGATTTCATCTCTGTACTTTGAAAGGCGATTAGAGAGTCTGAGCTTCCACTTTCGCGATGCCTGGGGCAGATCCGAAGGCTTGTCTTTGTTGTTGCTGCCGCTGTCTTAGCCATCGAGCAACATCGATTTAAATAATCGCTTTTTTTCCTCGTGACCTAGCCGCGAGCGAAATCTTTGTGCAATCGAAAGGAAATTCATATTGGAATCGAGTTTTAAAACCAAGCTATCGATCATATGAACTAATTAAACTTTTGAAAAACAAACAATTTTTCCAACCGTATTACATCG